>NW_024540268.1:0-473272 GCF_016647625.1 Suillus subalutaceus
GGATAATAGGTGCAAGCGGTAATGCGTAGAGTCGGAGTCCCCTATAGTTCAAACCTAATGTCACAACCCTTTTAACGAATTAACGCAGGGGCAGAGACTAGGACTCAAACAAGGTTTATCACAACAGGAAAAGAGTATAATGAGCAGGGACGTCTTAGGATTGCTAGCAGTAAGCTAATACAAAAGAGGTTTGAACTAAAGAACTACTGACTACAACGGGCTACCTATATACATACATTGAAGCGGAGACTGAATCTGAATCTGAACTAACTAACCAATCATTAAATAGAAAAGGAAATCGTACGATGATCTAAATATAACTACCTATGATGTCATGGAACGTGTGATGGCTGTGCAAGGGTTCTCGAAGGTTCTAGAGTCACGTGACTTGATCACTTGAGTAAGGAAGTCGAAATCAGGGATGTCGGAGATAAAGGTAGTAGGCGCTAACGGAATAGAGAAGTTCGGATATGTAACGGATGGATTCGGGTTAGGGTTTGCGAAGGTTATGGGTACAGACGCTGACTGAGTGCTAACGACAGGCGCTTGTGACAGGCGCTTAATAGGTGTCTTACGAGTGTTCAAGAAGGAATAGTGGTTCGTATTTGGAATTCGTGACAATGAACGGCTGCCATGAGTCTGACTTTTTGCACTTCAGTACTCAACCCCACAGGCAAGATGGCGTACTTCAAGAAGCATTGGCCAGAGAATCTGCATGACGATGTGCTTTCTACTGCGGAAACAGTGGTGAGTCGTTTTGTTCATTTTTTTCGGTCATCAAGTTAATCTCAATGTGTTACTACTAGTTCCAAGCCCGTTACCTCAAGCTGAACTGAGTAACATCGACATCGCAGCACACAACTAAGCAGAGCAGAGCTGGTGGCCTCAAAAAGTTAATTCGTGAAGTCCTCAGTGACTCCGAGGATGATTCGTTGACCAACCCAGCGCCTACTTCAATTGGTGACCCAACAAGACCATGGAGGGCTGAATTTTTGGCCTACCTCGAGACGGTTGAAGCGGCTCTACCATCTGGCATGTCTACCATTCAATGGTGGGGTGTATGTATTTTTTTTGCTACTCAAAATTTTCATGCTAATGATAATCTTACTTAAGATAAACACACAGAGGTACCCCGTTTTGGCTTCACTTGTGCGGGATTATCTGTCCATCATGTCATCGTCGGTCTCGAGTGAGCGGGCGTTCTTGCAAGGTGGCATCACCATTACCAAGCGGCGCAACCGGCTCAAGGCTGACATCGTCGAAGCACTCCAGTGTGTTAAATGTGCACTCCGATGCGATCTTCTGTTCTGGGAGCCTGAACCATCATCTCTCGTCAAGTTGGAGCACCTGGACGACAATGACTCAGAGGTGGAAGCAGACGCGGAAGCGGAGACTGGTGATGCTGGGGATGACGAAGAAGGTTGGGACATTTTGCTTTTGGGTGATGATAATGAGGACATGTCGGACATCGAGATGGACATTTAGATATATTGTCATTGTGCTTCGCTTGTTGTTATTAGCCTGTACTAATGTCACAGTACTGGTCTCGACTCTCGAGCTCTCTGTTAGCTATGTCAAGCCGCGGCCTGGTTGGGCCCAAGCCCCGGCTTTCGGCCGGCTTGGGCTCACGGCTCAGGCTTGAATTCTGGCGAGCCTAAGCTCCTCCAGGCCAAGCCTAAGCCGGGGCTTTGAGCCCAAGCCGGGCCGGAACATCACTATCCATGATCGCTTGGATAAATGGGCGCGCAAGAGTCAAGTCGTGCAACACTGCTGCATGCCGTTCCTTAGCAATCCGGCCTCGATTCATCTTCTCGGCACCGAGTAATTCAACATCCCACCCCTGTCTTCTCATCAGACTCACGCCAACTGACTTACAGAAGATTTACTCGAGATGATTAGAAGCTGCGCGAAACACATTCGTGCATACGTAGCCTGATGATGCGAGGCGCACTTAATGAGTTTTGACGAGGTTGAGGTTAGTTAATGCTTGTGGAGTAGCTTGCCTTTCACTTTTGTTTGACGAGGCGTAAATACGGATACGGATATGAATGTGTTTAAGATTGTTACCGAAGCACTATTGAAGGATACAGGTACCCTATTAAGCATTGAAATTGTGATATGAAGGCCGCAAGTAAGCTTGGATGTTAAAGATGTTCCCGTGTCCTTTCTTTGGCTGAGACCCAGCGCCTCTGGGGAGTCGGGGGATTTGAAGGAATCCAGACGTCTCAGCATCGCACACCAAACATAAAATGGCCTGTCAGCGTGGTTCCAAAACAGCGACACCGAGGCACCCAGGAACGGACGCAGATGCCAGCGCCAGCGATAGTGCAGGAGTCGAGCGTCTGCTGCTTGATGTCAGGTTGTGGACGTGATGATGACTTTCAGACAGGAAAGGGTCAATTTCTCGATGTAGTTGGTTGGCAGAGACCGCCTCCGGAACGTAGCAGGACTTGGAAAGTTATTACACGGATGCAGCCAAGATGTCGTCAATAAGCTTGACAATGTCATCGAAGTTGGGGCCTTCGTTTAGGGTTTTAAATTTGGAAAGTGCGTACGAGAATGCTCCAGGCTGTGGCCGTATTCTGGGAGAGATTTAAGGGCGTTGAATCAGGGAAGGTCCCATTATCTTTGAAGGGTGCTGGGTTACGAATTGTCATAAGAACATATGTGCATAGGAGAGCGACTACCATTAGGAAGATTTCAGGCACACAGAAGTAATAAAATATTCCAAACAAAATGATAGAGGCGCTCCGAGGAGCGTGACGGCGCCGCGACTAGCCACCAAATTGGTGGGTGCTATATGCAGGCTGAGAGGTTGCGGAGGACAGAGTAGGTGGTGTTGGTATGAGTCGAGACTGAAAAATGCAAGTCGAAAATATGATTATAGGATGCGTGAACACTCACGTTTTTTCCACGGGAATGCAAACTTCTGGCCTGCATTGAGGCCGTCGTGGTGAGGCTTGAGCCACCATATTTTGTAAGCCGAAATAATGTTCTCTCCTATACACGACGTTATGAAACAATATAAACAACGGACCATCTTAGAAGAAATAAGCCAAAAATCATTAAGAACCCAAAGCGAATGACCCCGAAGTACTTGGGTGCGCAACTAGTAGCGAGAATTTGGGCGGAATAAGGAAAGCAGGGATTATGTAAATGGTAAACGTCATTTGCGGCCCGGAGATTACCGTGACTTTGTGGCATTGACTTTTCCTAACTTTGATGATGACTTGCCAACTTCCTGTGGACGTACTAGTAGGGGCAACCCTCGGATCTGCTTTTCTCCCAGTGTCCTCTCATTTCTGTTTGTAATCTAGAGATGGTGCAGTATTCCCCGCGCGTCAACCATGGATCTTGAATTAGGTTGTGACAATCGGTGCAAATCGAGTGTGGTGTGCCTTGCATCAGTTCCGCATTTACTGTTTTAATGATATCCCTGTGATAAGATTGGCTGACCGAGGTGGAAGGGTAGAAGAGAGGATCAGGGCATTGAAAGGTCTGCTCGAAGGGGGTTGTACAGGTGAGTTATCCGCCTGCTTCGTTTGGACCTCCCTTGTTTTACATGTCCAAAATAAGCCCACCTTGTTGAACGACCTCGGAGGTGCTGTTACGTTCGGGCCTGCGAAGCGGAGACTGCTGATTATCATCGAGAACCATCGAGATGCCAAGCTTTATTGAAGCCCACATCACACCCGCCTAGGCCTTTGCTCGACCAAGTTTTGCGTCGGTTTTCATTGGATCAAGTGTTGAGGGATGGCCGGGGTGAGTTTTCCTACGATTATGAGCCTTTGGATATAAACGCTGCTGAGTCTCATCGATCAGGTTCTACGAAATGAGCCTGTACAGTTTGAAGAGCGACAACTTAGGCTTCATGCGGTCATAACAGGCGCCCGAGTCTTCTGTTTCCATGTCCCGAGTCTCTCAGCGCCTGTCTTAATCTAGGGATGTCATTATGTCTTCATCAGATATCAATTATGGATTTTCAACTAGGATGACCTGGCTGTGCGAACTGATACCTGTCACCACTGCGATACAACATGATGCAGATCAAAGGCTCCATGATCATCATTTCATTTCTGGTATCTATATGATACGACAGCCCGATAACCGAGGCAGAGAGCCAGAAGGTGCTCATGAAGCGACAGATAGCCCAAGGAAGAGGAGCAGGGAGCTCGCACACGGGTAGAACTCAAGTCATCTGTTTGCTTCTTGCATATCTCCCCTATTTTTGACAGCGAATTTTTGGTCTGGCGTTGGCATGCCGACATGATTTGTCTTCTATCTTTCACGGTGTTCAAGTAACCGTGCAAATATTTCACGACCAACATTTACGTTCAGTGCCTGGATTAATCTTATGTTTGATCAATCAAGGCAGGAACGGGCATCATCCCTCGATCTCATTTTGGTGATCCAAGCACTGCATGGTGGTAGTATATATGCTATTGTCATACGTCCACCCAGTTCGCCTCTCACCTGCACTCCCATTCTCTACTAATATGACCATAGTCTCAAATGATCCCACTTGGTGGCCGACCATCAATGCATATCATTTTTCCACCTATTTTCTAGGTTCGTAAAGAGCAGCCAGATATTGGAGCTGATGTCTCCATCTAACCTTGACTGCGGTTCCCAGTTGCCGCCTTTGTTGGTATAACGTATGATTGGGGTAAGCATGATAATATCAAAGGACTGCTGATATCTTACAAGTATTTTCAGCCCTTACATTCGGACAAGAGGTATGTTGACGTTGTGACCAGAGCAGCCATTTCGCTAAGAGTGGTTTTAAAGGTAGAATTGGTCTGGGTGAGCAGAGTCTCATGTCAGAGGAACACGCACGAAAATATACTTAATCCTAGAGGCAACGCTGGTCCCTAATGACAGTACTGTATCTCTGTGTATGTAACTTGTTTGTCACGGCTGTCATGTTGTGCTTACTTGAAAGCATCCTAGTTGCGCTACCTTGGAATCTTATATACTGCGTATGTTCGGAAGGCTGAACAATCGGTGTTGAGCTAATCATCTATCTCTCATAATCAGCCCGAATGTGCTGTGTATGTTTCCTTAGTGCATTCGTTATCTTTGCTTCTTCTGACCAATGGCATGCAGTCAGTGTGATGACCATCTCGCTGACAGATACAGTGAGTCTTCTGCACAGATGCTTACTATCCCCCTCCAAATAACCGTGGTTCCTTGTAGGAGTGAGTATGCGTCTTTACTAACTCTCTGGTTCACCAATGACTGCCACGCTATACTGCCACAGATGTGAGTCCGTTTGGAGAGTGTGCTACGCGAGGCTGATCTCTGACGGGATTCGCTAGGCTGGATTATATATATCATATGGAATTGGAGCGGTATTGTGATATATACAATTATGTGGGGTGAGCTGGGCACTTGCGAGACCTCACTGATATTGACTTGACTGAAACATGCTGCAAGTCATCATCATCACTCGGTTGTACGCCATGTATCAACGATCCAGAAAGATCCTGATATTTCTCATCGTCACCTCCCTGGCTGTCGGCATTTTCGACGTAGTTGCAGCCACGATGACAATGATGCATGTTTCAGGGGGTACGCTTAATTGTGGATGAAAAAACTGTCCAAGGGGCTCATTGTTGAATATCAGAGGAACTCGTTCTCTCCGGCACCCGTCAGTGCTCGACCTACATTGGGGAAGATATACTACTTCTGGATTCCATTGGTTGGATACTCACCATTATGTGGGAGGTCCTCACACTGTGTCTTGCAGTCTGGATTGCGGCGAAAACACTTCCGTGAACTGCGACAACATTCGCCAGGAGGGATTATAGGGGACTGCTTCACGGTGTTGATCAAAACTCACGTGCTTTACTTTGCGAGGTGGGGGCACATTTGATTATTCTTCCCTTTTTCCCACTAAAGGGTCGGACATGGTAGCGTTGTTGCTGTTTCATGCTTCCAGCTCATTATTGTTTTCTCCCCAACGGTATGTCAATGTTTCACTTACCTCCGCATGCGATCACAGTTCATCATTTCTATAGGACCAATATTTGCTGGACACTCAGATTTTTCGTGGGGCCCTTAACCTTTTGGAGGTCATGCAGTCGTTTGTGTTGGGACCCCGCCTGATCCTTAGCATTCGAGAATATCATGCTAAGCTCGTTGCCGATTCCGACGCAGCAACCGGCATGACCTCGATCGTTTTCCAAGAGCGTGTGCATATATCGACTGGTCGTGGTGTATGATACTGGGTGGATTTAACGGTCCTCTAGTGCTCTGCAAGGAGCGGCGGAATTTACTTGTATTTATTCCCACTTTCGTGACGGTATTGGTTGAGTTATTTGATGTTCCGAAAGTAGATTTCAGGGAGACAGGTCTGGGCAAAGTTTTCATCGTAGTATTTAGTCAAGTGATTTGCTATGCGTTCTGACAATGTTTAAACCAATATCCTGGATATCTCTACTAGCTACCCACCCACACTTACACACCGACCACTGGTCCTTCTTTTTTGTGATACAATCATTCCCACTATTGCTTGGGCAAACAGGCATGCGAGAGCCAAGTCGAGCGACAGTGCACTGCTTCAGTTCCTCAGCGATCTGTCCTTGATTCGTCTTCTCGCCCCATTCAACGTCCCCCCTTGTCTTACCTGAATCGCGCCAACTGGCTTACGGAAGATTCACTCAAGATGATACCAAGATGTGCGAGGCACATTCGTGCATACGTAACTTGTTGATGCGAGGCATACTTAATGAGTTTTGACGAGGTTAATGCTTGTGGAGGAGCGTGCCTTTCACTTTTATTCGACGGGGAGGAAATACGGATATGAGTTTAGAATTGTTACTGAAGCGTTATTGAGAGATTCGTGTACCCTATTAAGCATTGCAATATGAATGCCATGAATAAGCATAAATAAATAAAGATTTTCCTGCGTCCTTTCCTTAACTGAGACCCAGTGCCTCTGGGGAATCAGGGGAGTTTGAAGGAATCCAAGGTACTCACGTCCGAGCATCACACACCATACATAAAATGGCTTGTCTGCGTGGTTCCAAACGGTGGCGCCGACGCACTCAGGAATAGACATGCAGGCACCAGCACCAGCGATAGTGCAGGAGTCGAGCATCTGCTGCTGGATGTCAGGTTGTGGCCGTGATGGCGACTTAGAGACAGGGAGGGGTAACTCTCTCAATGTAGCTGGCTGGCAGAGACCGCCTCTGGGACGTAGCAGGACTTGGAAAATAATTGCATGGATCCGGCCAAGATATCTTCAACAAGCTTGGCACTGACATCGAAGTTGGGGCATTGACTTAAGATTTCGAATTTGGAACTGTGTACGAGCATCCTCCAGGTGGTCGTACTCTGGGAGATTTCAGGGCATTGATAATTTAAGGAAGGGAAGGTTCGATGATCTTTGAAGGACGCTGTATTGCGAATTTACACAAGAACATAGGGCGACTATCATTAAGAAGATTTCAGGTACGCAGAAATGATAAAATATTTCGAACATGAACAGGCCACCAAGTTGGTGTGTGCTATAGGCAGGTTTTGAGAGGTTGCGGAGGATTGGATAGGCGGTGTGTGGGTTGACACTGAAAAATAGAAGTCGAAAATGTGTTTATAGGACGCGCGGAAGCTCGCCTTTCTCCACGGGAATGCATTTATGGATAGCCCAGAGTTGTGGCCTGCACCGATGCGCCCTTAGTTGGAAGGAGGGGAGATCTAGTAGGGAAATGCAAGAGAATGATATCGAGTCAACTGGCCAGGAAGTCGGAAACATGTAAATGAGATGCACGTGCAGCTGCAGTGGATCACATGACTGATAGTCGACTTGTTCTAGGCCTGGCTCTTGCCTTCTCGATGCTCATTCTTGGGGACGACTTACCTCTGGTTGTATCGAAAGCACTATGGCATATTATTGACTTCCGTCATTGAATGAGATCAAAGGTTTAGTCGACGCTGGCATGCGCCGCGTGATGGCATATCTTCTTTCATTACTACCTACCATGACTACCTACTGGACACACTCGCAAGTGCAACAGAGCCTTCAAGTTATCATGACAACTTATGACCAATTCACTCAACTTGCTTTTCGGCGTTCCCATACTGATCATGAAGAGATGTCTTTCACGACTTGCATGTCACTCTGCCCGTTTATTCTTCGTGTTCTTGTTTTCACTGCGGCGCTCTGCAGGTCATCTGAAGACTGACTCGGAAGTTCAGTCTAAGTGCTGGTGATAAGGGATTTATCACTTTTTATCACTCGTTCAACTTCTCGACGGGGCGCTCCCGCAACTTCAAGAGGATGTACCAATTTGTAGAGTCTTCTGCCTTCTGGTCAAACAGTGGGGCTGGAGGTTGCAGGAGAGCCTCCACCTCTCCCAGACGATCCTTATACAGGACCCGATTCACGACCTTTGCAAAGGGGTACAGTAACGCCGCCGTTGGATACCAATACGACGACAAGATATCTGGGTACTAGTGCCACGGAAACAGACGGGATTCATCAGGGTTCCATGTCAAGTTTGCACCTTTCTTTGCAGATGGGAGAGAGCTCGGGTAACAACAGGACGTCTCCTGACGTTTCTCGAGGGCACACTACAGGAGTCTAGCAGCCCAGGCCCTTCACCTTTCCGCTCCCCCTGCCCCCGAGAAGCATCCAGAACACGCTCACGACCACACAGGTACACAGACGATGCTCATTCTGTTAATGCAATAACCCTACCGTCCATGAGGTATTTGACGCCTGGCATGCCTTGTTCCCATATGCGTCTGTTAGTCGTGTTTCGGTCGAAAACCTTGAAAAAGCTGTGCATCATTGACGGCCTTCTAAAAGTATGTACCCTTGGTCCCTTATGGAATAGGCAGGCGCCCTGATTCAATATTAGTATGGCCTTCTTTTTTGCGGCATTCTGTGGAGTCCTGGAGACCAGACTTCCAGGACGGTCGTTGGTACTGTGATACTGGTCGTATTCGTCATGATCTTGTGCAGCATCAGGATCACCAGAGAACCAGGATGTTGCGTTGTGTGGGGGGTGGATAGACCCGCTGCACAGTGGGCGCATGCTATTATCTCGTCTGGTGGATGCTTTTGGACAGCTCATGGAGTTTATGGGGATCCAAAGAGACCTTGCCCACGACAATCGACCGTATAATCGTAGAAGCGGAGGCCGCCGATGCTCCAACGCGGGGGGCTGCTCCTTCAACAACCTCACCCAAGTTTCAACTGGACATGCTGAGCACGGGCGATCATGATTCATAACAATCACCCAACTCTTATATTTCCCCATTCGACCAAACCACCCCAGCGTTTCGATAGATTCGCCTCGGCGACCGCATGACGGCAACTCTGTGCTGCCGCCCTCAATTTCAAGCACCAGCTCAAATGTTTGTCAGGCGCAGGCCCTTTACAACGGACTCGGGAAGACACACATATTTTCCAAGATCAGTCAACTACAGAGGCTCGCTGCAACCATGATTGTGGCGCCCTTGGGCGTGTACTTGAACGCATCGTCAAGCTCTACATCAGCAGGATGGTCAGGACAAACGGCCAGCGTAAACAATATTGCATTCCAATGGTCACCCATCCACGACTACGTGGCCGTCGCCAGTTAGTCCCCTGAGCTGATCACAGACTCGGTCGTTCCTTCTCTACTTTCGCACTTGGATGCAGAACTACAATCTCAGACTTTCTTTTGACTTACTCGTATACAGCCAGTAATACGGGCCAATCAACCACCATATCGTATTATTAAAGAGTAGCAAATCAATGAAAGTAATGGTGCAGTATAAATCAAGAGTAAACACGTTCAGGGCATTGAACGCGAGTTACTGCTCGGGGTTCTCTCCATTAATTTACCCTCAGTGGTTTTGTAGAAGTGGTAGATTTTATGCAAGTGACCGAGCATCCAAGAGTAAATATGGAAGGCGTATAGTATAGGTATCTAGAGGAAGCGGAGCACTGATCTTCTAATCAAATCTCCTGCGTCTGTAGCAGACATCCCGAGGTTTCTTTTGGCATCGTGATCATGGTCTGTGGAAACACGGTCAACGATACTCGTGAGGGGTGATGAACTGAAGAGACAAACATGGTAGTTGTGTGCTGGGATCTCTGTGATGCCATCCTCTAACCGAAGCTCAGACTTTGCGGATGATGTTGGACATCACGACTCCAAGTTGCAGGTATGGCGAACTGTTCAAAAAAATCAGCCAAATTCACCCCAGCAACCAAATAATCAAGCGCACCTGCTCGCCAATGCATCTATGACGTCCAGCACCGAAGGGTTGGTATGGGCTCTCAGTTCCCTTGCTTACAGCACCAAAACCATAATCAATCTTCTCGCCGTTCTCGTCAGAGTAAGTCTTGAACGCTTGAGCAGCAACACCCTCGGGATCACTCCACCGCGTCGGGTCCCACGTCATGGGGTTAGCCCAGATACGGGGGTCAACCTGGCTGACGGCAGCAGAAGCAAGCACGTAGTAGCCCTTTGGGACGATATAAACACCATCTTGGGAGGGGGCAGCGAGAGTCGCGGGGATAGGAACATCAGAACGGACATAGCGCATGATGCTGTGAATAGGCGGGTGCATGCGGAGCGTCTCACGAATGACTGAATCAAGAACTGGAAGCTTGCGGAAGCCCTCATAGGTCATCGGGCGGAAAGAACCATCCGGATTACCGAAGTGGTCGACTTGCTCCTGGTAGAGTGCTTCCCTATGATGACAATCAGTATATGTTAGCTGCCGATAATGAACAAGACGCACTGGACTTCGACGTTGTGAGCAAGGTGAAGAAGTGTCCATGAACCAGAGGCGGAACTAGTGTGCTGTCCTGCCATGAGAAGGGCAATCATGATGTGCGCGATTTCATGGTCACGGAGAGGTCTGCCATCACGGTATTTTTGATCCATCAAGGCGGAGATCATATCAGGTTCGTCCTATAGGATGCATCATAAATATTGGCTGGATCTCATCAAAGCAAACGTCTTACAGAATGACCTGATTCTCTGCGTTTGCGGATAATATCGGTGTAATACTCGCTCATCTTCTTGTGCGCTTCGTCCCGACGGCGGTAAGATTCCAAAGGCAAGTTGGGGAACATGAAATTCAGTGGGGTGAAACCTCCATCCAGATCGTTGTAGAGTGCAGAGAATGATTTGTCCAAACCACTTCTAACCTCCTTGCCTTGCAGAGTCCGGCTGGCAGTCAAAATAGTGATTTGAGCCATGATGTCTGTCACATCGAAGCGTCCCCATTCATTGATGTCGTTCATTTGCCAGATGATGAATGCTTGATCGCTGCGCATGAAGTCGTCGACTTCTTGCTCGAACATGCTCACGTACGCCCGGAAGTTCTCAGTTGAAAGGCCGACTTTAACGAACTTCTTTTGCTCCATGAATACTTCGTTGGGGACATCGTATACGACGTCTTTACCGAAGACGGGGGTCGTGAGGTGCTGTTTGTGGTTGAGAAAGACATTTGCAAGGCCAAAACAATTGCACATACCGTGTACGCATCTTCCGCAGAGAACGCAGTCGATTTTCCACCCAAGACAAAGTTATTGCCTTTAGCACCGAGTGCGACCGTAACCTTGCGTCCAAGTAGAGTGAATGTGAAGACATCGCCGTACTGAAGAAGAGCATGAGACAAAATCACGACATGAGAGAGGTATGTCACACGACTGTACTTTTTCCCTGCACTTGAAGAAAAAATTGAGTGGGTCATTGCCGTACGTGATGGAGGACCCGATGAAAGGGATCCAGTGGAACACTTCCGGAGGTAGAGAAGGATCTCGGGGAACAACCTGGCGACATTGCATCAGTAGACACGTGAACAGGGGTTGCTAGATGCTCACCAGCTGTTTAAGAATGTTCAGTACGAAGATGAGAACCGGCGTATAGAAAAGTCCCAGCAGAATTGCTCTACCAGGAGAGGCGGCGATATACTGCTGCGTAGCATCAACGAGAGCTGCAACGTAGCCCGGGGCGGTCGAATTGAACGACATGAAAGAACGAAGACAAGATGCAAATCGCTGTCAATGCTCCCGCGCTGTCCAAGGGGCACTGGCAAGTCTCACGAACGCGACTGATGCTAACTTTGTTTTTCAGCGCGCGTTTTTATCCTCCCAAATAGGTTGTCGAACCATGGTACTTGGCTTAGTCATCTTACCATCCGAACCAATCATATCCCGACAACTGACTTGCTTCCGACGGAAAGAAACTCAACGAGAGCATGAGGTGAGTGCTAAAATATGCAGTAGATTATAACCTATGGTGCATTACGATGTGTCAGAATCTAAATAAAGCAAAACTATGCACCACCACATAGCTCCAGGACGAACAGCGCCTTCAAACCAACCTGTATTTCCTTGACTTTCACATTCACATACTGCCCTACCGGGATATCCGTAGTCCTAGGCGTGATAATTGTTGCTGGTAGACCAAGTGATGGGATGTAGCACGAAAACTGGTTCGTCAGCAAGTCGCGCATCCTGCTAGGCTCTGTGATATATGCACTGAGGGATTGTAGAGGGTCGATGCGATCACTGGAAGGGTTCGGGTGATCAAGGAAGCGCTTGATGTACATGAGAGTCCACTGCATGCGATGACTCTGATCGCTATGCTTCCAAAGCTTCTCGTACGCAAGTACCTCAGTGGCGTAGGTAGTGAGCCACCCGGGAGTGAATAGACGTGTAGATGCCTTTGGCCGAAGCAGTGCATCCTTGATCTGCCAGTGCGCAACCAGATCGTTGTACCGTCGTAGCGGTGACGTGACGCGCACATAACCTTCCCCTTCTGGGATACCCATGGACCAGTGTATACCTGGCTGAAGGACATACTCAACAGATGGAATATGCAATTTCGTCTGGAGGAACTCCGTGTGATCCACAAATCCATCCTCGTCCATCCTCGCAACTAGCCTCTCAATGTCTCCGTTGTCCTCAAGGGCTATCGGAGGCCGTGCAGAACGACGCAACATCGGCACTCCCTTTGCGGTGAACCACCGTGAAGCAACGCGGGATGCTGTTTTCATGCACTCAGCAACAAACAACCGCGAGCCGCGCTCCATTGTCTTCTGAGAATACACTTGATAGGTAAGGTCAGGGAAGCCGCGATAATACGAAGCGTTCCAAGCTGGTGTTGTCGGAGCGCCGTGGATTGGTTTTGCAGCAGCCACAAGAGTAGCTGTTGGAGCTGAGAATACGAATGGATTTAGTGTCTGGCGGCTACGCTGTCGGAACCTGCGCGTCAGGTTGTCGATAAGACGCATGTTCTCCACATCTTTGGTTTCTAGTACAGGTACATGGGAGACTCCAGGGGTTTGCGGTGCCTCGAATGGGTAGCCAAATTGAACACCTCCGTTTCCAAGAAGTCGATCCACACTATCGTAGTCAACTCTTTTGGCGTTGCGAATGAGACCCGCTTTAACATCGTAGTCGACTATGTTGCCTTCAGCATCTAACTTGAAGCTGAATGTAAGTACAGGCTCAGGCTCCCCCTTCCGAGAATGAGAGCACAAACTTAGTCGGTCGTGGGTAAGGGAGGGAGGTAGCATAGGCCATGTCCTGTGGATGAAGTATGCAGAGGAGCTCATTCGACGTGCTGCTTCTGAGATAGCATGAGTCGGTGGAAGGACAGCAGTAGGGTCTGCAATGTGGACGTGTATCCAAGCCGAACCAGGCTCGTGAAGAACAGGTTCCACCGACAAGCCGTCATCCAGCTCTTCTGCATTCACGTCGTCAATCACGTAGACTGGTAAGCTTCCGAAGTCATGTCGCAGATGCTCGACGGGATCACGATCATAGAAGTCTTCCGGTCCTAATGGTTGCTTTGCATTCGCCCGCGAGGATCGCAGTAAAGACAGGCTCCTTTTAACAAGAGCGTCCTGATCTCTGACGTGCTGCGACTCCTCGACCAGCGTCAAGTCCAGATTCAGCTCCTTCCTCTGGGTGACGATATCCTCCCAAGGGGCCATCTCCCCCATCTCTATCAAGAACTGCCGCAGACACACGTCGTCCACCATTTTATGAGCATGCAAGCCAATCCTCTTGATGATAGATGTGACCACTCCAGAAAAGGGATCAACAGAAGTATTACGCGTCCTGCGTAATGCAAGGTGCAAGACATCCAGGATGGTACGATCGTCCGGGGAAAATGTGATATCCTTTACGACAACTCTGCTCGGAGGCTCATCCCAAGACTCACTAGCCTTCTCTCTGGCGGTAAGAATGAGGCCCCGAGCTTTCGCGATAAACGCCTCCAGTTCCGGACTCCTTTTCCGCACCATATCCACGACTCTCTGCAGTTTGACAACATGGTTTTCTGGCCGCACGTCGTACGTGAGCGCAAGTCTCTGAGACTGCATGTGCGGCACAAATTCGATGGGGCGACCCATGATATATTTATGCGTTGCGACAAGAGTCGACCAGCTCTCTGGTCTATAGTCGCACACCAGCTTCGCAGCCTCTGAAAGACTGACGGACGCCCATTCATCTGGGTTCTTCGCCCGCACGTGGGGATATAGCACCGCGTTCTTCCGCCCAATGACCATAAATGCCTTGTTTATCTCTTTTTCAGCCTCCCGTAGGTACTTCAGGATTTCAACACGCGCATTAGTCTCTGTGCGGTCCACTGGGGTTACGCCAATGCCTGCGCGGAGGGCGAGGTCCCTGTCAGTCATGCGAGGGACCTCGATGTACACATCCGACTCAACATGCTGAACGACTTCTCCTGTACTGATCAAAGAGAGATGCCACATGCGACCGTTCATATACGAATGGCCCAAGACTACACCATGCGCATATATAGAACCCCTGCAATATCATAAGTCATCGGGAATAAATAATAAACAAGCCATAAACACACTTTCGAATCTCAACAAGGGTTCCAACCTCTATATTAGAACCTGACGAAGCGTCCTCCGGTCCCACTCCAAGGCCTGCATCCTCCACATCATTTGCGAAGACAGCTTGCGTTTCTGTCATGGGTGGCTTCGGCTTCACCATATCCAGTAGGCGCATTTCGTCGCCTCGTAGCGTCTGCGTGTGTTTCCATGGACGTTTGGGAGTGAATTTGGTGCCAGCGGCAACACGGACGAGCTTATCCGTTAGCTTGGCGGCTGCAGCGAGCTCACTGGGCGGTAGCTTTCGAGGTCGACGGATAAAGCCCTTTGAATCATTGTTCTTTATTGGCGTAACTATTGGAGATGGTTGTCTTGGCTGGACATTGGGCCGGATGTCTGCAAGCAGTTGGCCGGCGCGACGATGCATGAAAGGAAGCGGAGGAAAATGAAGTTGTGGCTGTGCAGAAAGTTAAGACTGAAAGACCGAAATGGTTATCAAGCTTATTCGCCACTATCCATTCATCTTCCCTTCGTTACCCATCACCATGTTCAAACGAGTCGAAAAGAAGCGCAAAAAGCTGGAAGAAGAGGAAGAACTAGGGATAGATGAAGATATGAAAGAGTTCATGGGGTTCAACGACACCGATTCTGATGAATCTGCATCAGACTCGGACTCTAGCTCTGACGAGCACTCGGACGCAGACGAATTGCAATCAGGCGAAGAGGACCTGGAGGAAGCTGGAGACGAAATTGAGGATGACGATGCCAGCGATGATGAAGAACCGCCCATCTTGCTATCAGAAGCATTGAGGGACCCCATCTATGTCGTATCGCTCGACCCAGATATCCGAGCTTGTATATTATGCAAGGGCAAGGTCATCAAGAGCACTCAAATGTCGACAGTCCACAAAGCATCTATTGTATGTCCCTTTCTCTGAATATACAACTGGAAAAAGACGGAGGTTCAGGCTACCGCAGGCTCATACACGACGTTTCGAGCGTTTCAAGACCTCAGCAGCGAAATATGATCCGCAGAGTGACGCCTGGCAAGTTGCAAGGACAGTACAAAAGGAGGCGTCAAATCCTGCTGGCACTCAGAATTGTCCTGATGCTGGTTTGTCGAAGCGTGCCCTGAAAAGAGTGAGTGGTGTATCACGCTATTTTTCGAGGCAGGTTTTCTCAACGCTATGTTTTCAGTCCGCGAAGCAAGCATCAATAAAAGAGAAGCGAACGCTCCACAATAAGCTTCGTGCCAAGGCAAAGGCAAAAAAGGCTACCAATACAGCTTCGCTATCCCAGGATGCAGCAGGGAAGGAGTTACCAGCAAGCAAGACGCTTGAGAAGCAGAAGTCGCAAAAAGCTGGAGCTACGAGCGACGACAAAAACTTGGTGAAGAAAGGGGAACAGAAGGCCGATGCCAAAGTTCACGATGTAGACAAATCCGACATATCGCTCGGCGACAAAAGGACAGTGAAGAAAGGAAAACGGAAGCTCCCTGGTTCTAAACTTCAAAACGTAGAAAAATTGGACGCATCACCTCCAAAGCCACTGGAGCCTGAAAAGAAAAAGCGCAAGGTGCAAAAGGATCAAGTCGCAATCCCCTCTGCTCCACCACAATCTCCAAAACGGTCGCAGGAGAAACCTCTCAGAAACCCGAAGGCGCCTCGTGAAAAGAACGGACAAGAGCTAAGGCTACTTGAGTAGGTAGGTAGTTTGTACCGATCTGTCCATATCACGATGGTTCCGTTAGATATGCATAAACAGCTGTGAGATAAATAAGTAAAGGAACACAGTCCCAGTCATAAAGGTATGGTGCAGTGCTCTACAGCAGCGACTGTAGAACTCTGTCGGTCATTGCGATGACCTAGAGGGATTCTTTCAGCAACGTTGACACTCCCATCAGAAACACGTACCTGGTGAATATTTGGTCTGTCTTTGGGATTAATTTTCAGCATACAATCAATCAAATCCTTCAGCCCTTGCGAATACGCCGAATTCGGGTGCTTATACTGAGCATTTAGTACAGCCATCGCAATCGAGCCACCTTGCTCTGTCGTTTGGATGTTTTCAAATGGCGAGTGTGAGTATGCAAGAGCGAAGAGCGTGCATCCGAGTGACTGCGAAGGGTTAGAGAATGGGTGAGCGGCGACGGGAAGACCTACCCATATGTCAACTTTCTCATCAAGAGTGATGCCCGTCTTCACATCGAAAAGTTCTGGAGCGCGGTATGCCATCGTGCTTTGCTCCGCGGCAATATCCTGTGAGATGAATATGAGATAGAATACCATAATAAATATAGAACTGCATATACCTGCTGTAGTAGAGCCAGTGATCGACTATCTATCTTTATTCTTGCTTTTACAGTACTCCCAAAGTCCATCAGTATGGGTGTGACTCCATCGTCCGCGATCATAATGTTCCTGCGATGAAAATGTCAGAGGTGCGATGACAGATCGGCAATATCTCTACCCAGGTTTCAAGTCCCGGTGAGCATATGGAACGTGTTCGCGCTTTCCCTGCGGCACATTTCCATTTTGAGCGGTTTGAATTGCAGATACTTCCTCATCACCGTCGAATATCACGTCCCCATCCCCCTCGACACGGTGTTTTGTCATGAGGGGCATGTTCATGGACTTGTCGTAAGAATAGCCGTCCTCATTATCGCCCTCCGGGTGGGGGAAAAGTTCATCCTCCTCTCCATCGGAGTGGTTCTCCTCCACGCGCGAAGACGAACTTGATGAGGATGGTTGAGGTTGAGCGGAAGAGGAGCCAGTAGTTGTGTGGTAATCATGCATCGCACGCACAGCTTCGCATGTCCCCTTGAACAGCCGAACCATATCTTGCTCAGGGAAGTGCTTCCCATTCACGACGTTGAGGTTGATAGCATCTTGAAGGTTCCCGCGCTTTATCCCAAAAGATCTATGGATGTTCCATGGCAAAGCACGCCATAAAGACATACCTGATACAAAGGCAGGAAGAGGTATACGATCTTGCCTTCACCTTCTGGATCTTGGACGACAGCAGAGTCCTGTGCAGTTATTCAGGAGCTACATGAAGATCATCCGTTGTCACTCACAAGTATCCGAATGATATTTCGATGTCTGAGAGCATGCTTGAGATAGCAATGCAACCATCATTAAAGTCTTGACTTACTTGAAGCGTCTGTATGCCTCTACCTCCCGCATGGCCTCCTTCACGCCCTCCGACCCAGTAGGACATCTTATTTTTTTGAGAGCAAATTGCCGCTACATGTACATCAACCATATGTGAGATGTTACAAGGAACGAACTCGTGAGATGATAGATCACGCACCCCACTAGTCTCGTCTTGTGCAAGATACACAAAGGAGAATCCACCCTCGCCGAGGACTTTTATAATATTAACTGGGATCACAAAATCCACGTTAGCAAGCCTGCTAGGTGCAAACGAACATTCCAGAAGTTCATTGAAAAGGGTATGACTGACACGTTCGACCATTAATTTTTACTTTGGCTGATTGCTGGCAGAGACATGAAGAGAGGGCCCAGATAGCGTCTTTTGCTTGATCCTTGAGACTGTCGAACACGCTAACAAACTGGGAGAAAGCCATAAGAGCAGCGATAGAGCAGACTTCAATAACAGTTAGTGGCTGTCACTGCGGTTCACAACGGGTAAAGACACGTGACAGCCACAGATGCGCCTGGTCTAAAAATAGCAATGTGATTGAAGCACGTCCAAAAAGTTTGTTTCTGAGTTGGTGCCATGCGAAGTCAGGGGGGCACCTGCAGGGTATTTTGCAGTGAAACTCAAGCTAGTAGCCGTACGATGAGGAGCACCGCATTCCCGTAGCCGTCGGGGACCACCACATGATTTATCAATGGACAATAATGGCCTAGGCGCTGTTCCCGTTTAAATAGACTTCAAACGTTATGGAGCCAGTGAAATTTTATTGGAGACTCAGGCAGACCCCCGGGAGCCGTGAGTCAACGTGAGTGGTAGATCCACCGTGACAAGATCCTACCGGTACCCGTGTCCCTTCCTGTCGGGACATGCACAAGTTTCTTCAGTTGATAAACTCAAAATTGAGTAGGCGTCAGTAAAATGTCCTGGTAGCGCTCCTGGGATTAGGGTCGTCGTTATTTAGTAGGAGGAACTTGCCAACTGATTATTATTCAAACGTTAATTTTACAGGATCGCATCCAGCCAATTCGCCGGAATGACATATCTGTCTGCGGATGGGCTACACCCTGCAGTTGAGTCTCAACTCCTGCTATTAGTAGCAGCGTCTGCTTGCCACGGTAAGTAATTCTTCGTATATGAACTGTACTTATATGATGGTGAGCCACCATCACCTTGCCACCACACCAAAAATGCATGTATGATTGGAAACTTGGCACGGTGCAGCGTTCAAACTTCAAAAACACCGGAACTGTTGCCTGAAAGAGCTGACTTGGCCTTGGCCGTAGCTCCGAGTTCCAAGGTCCCCGTCGTTGTCCGAGGTCCGAAAAGTGCAATTGATTACCTTATGAGACCACTGGCGGAGCTTTCTTTCTTTCTTTTAATTTTATTATTCTAATTTTTTTCTTCAACTCCAAAGCCAACATATATGCAAGTCAAAGCAGTTCAAAAAAAAAGTATCTTCATGATCTCGGTTGCCAATGCTCATGTTGGTTGCTGTTACTACATGTTGTCCATTGGCTGGTGGCGGCCACGGTATCAGATACCATGATAAAGACGCCACTAGTACACAAAGATGTCGATCCCTGGCCAACGTTCTTATCCACAAAATCCACAGTGTCCTCAAATACAATCACAGCACGCCATTGTAAACTTGCTGTAGATGCTTGTGGACTCCGCAGAAGGCTGGTGGATGTGGACCTAGCGCTTTGACGACGAGTACTATAAAATGCCTGCACAGATGCCATGGACAGGCAAGTTACTACCATCGTCCAATATACCTATCACCTCTAAGTAAAACTATGTCTTACTCCTACCCTTTTGCCAGGCAAAATGCCCAAGCATCATCGTACTCAACACTCTCTGGTGCACTTGACCCTGCACCGGCTCAGTCGATGTATTGCCCTGTTCGGCCGAATGCCACCGCCGATGATGTAGGACTGCTTCTGTTTTTGTTTTCACACTACTAACATATTCGTAATTACGATTCATAGGGAATACCCATCTCCCAGTATTTACGTGCTCACGCATCGGCAAACCCGGACCTCTCAGGCGCCCTCGGCCCTGCACCTGGGCAACCACACCAATATACAGTTCGTTCACAAGTCCCCGTGTATGCTGTAAGTGATGCATGTTGGGGTACTTAACAATTGACTTACGTTTTGTGAATTTGTAGGGGGCGCCCATCCCCCCATATTCAGCCGTCCCACATACGCTAAGCGGCAACTACGAAGGGTCGTCTGTGAGTGCATGTCAAACACTCGCCGTTATCACTTTCTAATTCCAGAAGTCTGCCCGTCCTGCTTACCCATACCCTGAGAGGAACGTTCTCCACCCTGCCAAGTACACCGCCAACATGCCGCCCGCTGCGCACAAAAAGATGTACAAGACTGTCATTCCTTCAGGATTTCATCAGCTGCCGCAGCCGATTGACATTGAAAAATGTGCGGGGCCGACTTCGTGGAGCAGGATTGGATCCCAACATGCTGCCATCAAGTTTAATAGGAAGGGTGGAGGGTCCCCGTTTCGTGTTGATGAGCTGATTGAGCTCGAGGATGAGCCAGAGGTAGAAGGAGGTCATGATCAGGTGTTTAACGGCATGGGAGAGAGGTGCATCAAGGTCTTGATCACAGTAAGTTGAAATACCAGTCCTTTTTGCGGTAATCTGACATCCTTTCGTTGCAGTGGCCTGGTTACAGTCAATATCCTGTAGAAAGGCGGGTCTCCATCGAGAATGGAACCTTCAAGAGGGAGAGGCTGCTCAAGTTGTTGGCCAAGTACATTGAGGAGCTTGTGCATTATATACACGTACGTCCGAGTGGACTCACCTTTTTTATTGTACTGATCGGCCTGTGTAGCGCAAGTCGATACGCGTAGAAAAAGGATACGAGAAATACGAGCTTGCATGGAGGCCACGCGGGCTGCCCAGCATCTGGAGAGACTGTTTGATCACTAGTCTTGCTCATATATCGGGATCCAACTGGCAGGTAGAACTTTATGTGAGGGGTTGATGGGGACGACGTGCTGGACTTGCGTATCATTATTCCATATAGTTATATTGTGCCATAGCAAGCCTGGAGCTTGCGGGTATCATGTATAATAAAACACTCCTTTGTTACGTCATGTATACTTGGATGGTTTGTGGAGGAAAGTTTGTATCCTGGATGGCCGCGGGGGGCTCATGGATGAGAGCTGCCATCTGCAGGCTGTTCCTCAACGGAAACTTTAGCACCCAAGCGAGATATCTCTGAGAACGCTGCCTTTAGTAGGTCAAGGTCAGCGTCCAAGCCCTCCGCCCGGGTCTTCATCTACAAAGCAATGAGACTACACAAAGATACACCTAGTGAATTTACACACCGCAGCTATGGTATCACTAGCTGCAATCAGCTCATGATGGTGGTTGTAGACCAGAGACTGTCTATCGCCATCAAGTTGACGTATTTCTGAACAACCGAGTCAATGAGCGGACGTCTCACGTGGTCTTGTAAAACACGAACCTGTCAGTAGGTCGTTCTCTCGTTTCAGCAGAGCCGACAGAGATGATGCAGTTATAAGTTGTTCATAGTATGATTTTGCATCAAAAGCTGCTGAATCTTCAGTAGCATAATGAGAATTGAGCATGAGAACTTGATGCATTTCAAAGCATACCTAAATCCATGGGGTCGTCTGATCTCCCAGGTAGAGGTAGTGGTGGACCTACTCCGAGGCCATAGTGTTTCCTCAAGAGGTCTCTAGCGCGAGACTTTGGCTGGAGGTGTTTTTGTGCGAGGCGTTTGTCCGACACCAAGTGAGGGTCGACGAGAGTTGGACGGAATTACGGTTGAAGAGCTTTGGGGCGACGTTGGTCGCAGCGGAGACGAAAGTACTCTAGGGACTGACTTCACACGTTGGGTCGTTGGCGATGTAGGTGTAGACTGTGTGGTAGACATGACTGTACCACGTAAGGGTGTCAAGCGATCATAATATTAGCACACAATTCATTTAGATGACGCGATCACGTGCCTGTATAATATCAGCATCGGTTCAACACCGTGACCAAGTCACTTCAACAATTGACTTGCAAGCATCTATTAGGCCAAACATGACCCATGGCACAGACGGCTTGGGTTGTCGCTGACGGGGGGGTGACCAAGACGGCTTGTGACCTCTTTAAGTTGCTCACCAGAGAGAGCCCCAACCATGCAATGTCCAGCCTCATACAGGCTGGGTCAAGCGCCACTCATACTACCACGACAAGTTCTCCCCAACATCCTCGCAGCCTTCATACTAATGTCAATCTTCACACTTACCTATGCTGCCTCGAGCAAATTGTACCGCTGCACCCTGCACGTCAGCATTTCAACTGTCAGTCTAACTTAGGTATATCTTCGATCTGTCCGAGTCTTAATTGATTTTCTACCGTCTCTTTTCGTCTTATCAGAATTGGACGTCGTACACTCTAGTCGTCCATAGGTACGCCATTTCGATTGACACTCTTTGAGAACTCAAATTTGACAAACAGAACAGGTAATATAACAGCTTATCTTCCGGCCACTGTGCAGACCACTCGGCCTTCACGCTATGGCTCATTGCTATTGCATCGGGTCATATCACACATAGAACTGGCATCACTGCGCACTCCGCTCGAAATGCCAGCTGACGACGAAGTTGCGCTCGTCAAATGTCGCCCTTTGCTGCCGGCTGAATTGAATGTGCACCCGTTAAGAGGTGGGAATATTATATAATATCGCACTAGTGGGAATCCGTGTACATGAGGTAGCGGAACGAGCAGCCAGAACAAATGAATCTGGCCATCTACACTCTGTGACACGGGTACTAGGTACTCACTGCTACGTCTGTTGCAGTATTTGCCGCGACGCTCCAAACTTGAGCTGTACACTATTCCCTGACTCGCCAGAGGAGGGCTTCTGCGGGGCACGTTGTTTTTTTCTTAGTGGGGGTATACCTCGTGAGCCTTATTTAATGGAATCGGAAGTTCCCTTTCAAGATTATGGACAACTGTATGCTCCTCGATCCAGCTCCGTCTGGTTCTAGTCACTAGAGTCAATATTAATGACACGATGTAATGAAGTTGGGCTGGACCGAAGGTTAGATTGGAGCACGGCTGCCAACGGTGAGATTACGACGACCTTCTGGTAACGTGCTTTGATTGTTGACATTCAGGACACTCCACTGGTAGCACCCAACCTCTTCTCGTCAGTAATTCTAGCACATTGTCACTGGAGTACAACGCTGTGGTCGACCGGGCCCATGTTCCAACAACTACGGATGACATCCCGATATCTTTGTTTTCCATTCTTACTATTCGACCTACACTCGACCCAAGCGGAACGGCAGAACCCACTGCTCCATGTGCCTCGTTGACTGACAATGGCAATACTCCAACGGGCAGAACGAGTAGCAAGATGATCTGAGACAGTAGGTCTGAGGTAAAAGGATGTTCCACATAACATTGAGCAATTGTATTTCTACTACCAAGAAAGTGTGAAGTATCCACGCAAGATGTATATATAGCGAGGTAATAAAAAGCGGAAGTGAAAATCCACGAGTCAGGGACGGGTGCTGGCATGGGCACCATTATACTTACTACCAAGTAAATACAACACTACGACGAAAACTTTGTCCAGTCCTATGTCTCCTTAAAATCTACTTCGGAATCAATACCAGTGACGAAAGTGGGAATAAATAAAAGCAATTTCCCCTGCTCTTTGTAGAGCACCAGACAGCCGTTAACTTCACCGAGCATTACACACCACTACCAGGTCGATATATGCACGCGCTCTTGGAAAGCAATTGAGGTCATGCCGGTTGCTGCGTCAGAGTCTGCCACGAGCTTAGCGTGAAACTCTCGAACACCAAGGATCAGGCGGGGGTCCCAGCACAAACATCTGCACGATAGTGAAAAATCTGAAGAAAGCAAGAAAAAAACCTCCGCTGCCGGGGAGAATCCGTCCTATAGAAATGATGAACCATGGTCACATGCAGGGGTTCAGTGAAAGATTGACATACCGCTGAGAATGTTGGAGACAGATCAATAATGAGACTGAAGCAAGAAACAGCAACAAAGCTGGCATATCCGATCCTTTAGCAGGAAACGGGAACCATATTCACAATGTAAGCTCACCTCGCAAAGTAAAGCACGTGAGTTTTCATCAACACCGTGAAACAGTCCCCCATAATGCCTCCTGTCGAATGTTGTCGCAGCTCACGGAAGTGTTTGACAGCAATCCACAGTGCGAGACATAGTGCGAGGAACTCCCACACAAAGCCGAGGATCCAAGTAATGGAACCCAGAAGTGAGACGTCATTTTTCGCATAGCCAATCGAGCACTGATAAGTGCCAGGAGAGAATGAGTTCCTCTGGTATTCATCAATGAGATGCATATTTTTTGGCATCCACTGATTAAGCGTACCCCCAGAAGCATACATCGTTGTCATCACGGTGGCCACTCCACTGAAAATGTTGACAGCCAGTAAGATGACAATGAGAAATATCAGGATCCTTCTGGACCGTTGATACATGGCATACAACCGAGTGACCATGATGACTTGCACCATGTTTCAGTCAAGTCAAAATCACTGAAGTTTTCACAAGTGCCAAGCTCACCAAACAACATTGTAAATACCAAAACCCCTGTCTGTCACGAATTCCAAATACAAATCATTATTCTTTCTTGAACACTCGTAAGACAACCCATTAAGCGCCCGTCACAAGCGCCTGTCGTTAGCGCTCAGTCAGCGTCTGTACCTATGACATTCACAAACCCTAACCCGAACTCATCCTTTACATTTCCGAACTTCTCTATTCCGTTAGCGCCTACTACCGTTATCTCCGACATCCCTGATTTCGACTTCCTTTCACAAGCGATTAAGTCACGTGACTCTAGAACCTTCGAGAACCCTTGCACAGCTGTTACACGTTTCATGACATCATAGTGTAGTTATATTTAGATCATCGTACGATTCCCTTTCCTATTTAATGATTGGCTAGTTAGTTCAGATTCAGATTCAGTCTCCGCTTCAATATATGTATATAGGTAGCTCGTTGTAGTCAGTAGTTCTTTAGTTCAAACCTCTTTTGTATTAGCTCACTGCTAGCAATCCTAAGACGTCCCTGCTCATTATACTCTTTTCTTGTTGTGATAACCTCTGTCCAATTCGTACGTCATATATAATAAGGCCTAACAAATTCAGTATGTATCAGCCTCGGGTAGCACCCACTCAAAACAAACTCACATCTGTTGCATAGTGTGGCAGTAATTAGTGAACCAAGAAGTTGTAAAGGAACCACACCCACTGCTACAGGGCTCCACGGTTAATTGGAGGAGAATAGTAGGCATCTGCGCAGAAGACTCACTGTATCTGTCAGCGAGATGGTAGTAACACTGCCTGTATGCCGTTGATCAGAAGAAGCGAAGGCAGTGAATGTATTGAGGAGACATACTCAGCATGTACAGGCTGATTAGGAGAGATAGACGATTAGCGCAAAGACTGATAGTTTAGCCTTCCGAACATACGCGGCATATAAAATTCCAAGGTAGCGCACCTAGGATACCTTCAAATCAGTACAACATGACAACAGTGACAGGCAGGCTACATACACTGAGATACAGAGCTGTCATTAGGGACCAGCGTTGTCTCTGGAATTAAGGGTACTTTCATGTGTGTTCCTCTGACATGAGACTCCACTTACCCAGACCAATTCGATCTATAAAACTATTCTTAGCGAGATGGCTACTCCGGTCATAGCATCAGCATACCTCTTGTCCAAATGTAAGTGCTGAAAATACTTGTAAGATATCAGCAGTTCTTCAATATTATCATGCTCACCCCAATCATATGTCACTACAACAAAGGAGGCAACTGCGAAACCACAGTCAAGATTAGATTGAGGCATCAGCTTCAACATCCGACTGCTCTCTACGAACCTACAGAGTAGCTTGTAATACGATATGAATTGATGGTCGGCCACCAAGGTGGGATCATTTGAGACTATGGTCATATTGGTAGAGAATGGGGGTGCGGGGTGAGAGGTGAACTTGGTAGACAT
Source organism: Suillus subalutaceus (assembly GCF_016647625.1). NCBI lineage: Eukaryota > Fungi > Basidiomycota > Agaricomycetes > Boletales > Suillaceae > Suillus > Suillus subalutaceus. The sequence goes on from NW_024540268.1 coordinate 26,024, forward strand.
GTGGTGATTGCATATATACCACCATCCAGTGCTGAGCTCACCAAAATGAGATCGAGGGATGATGGACGTTGCTGCCTTGATTGCCGCAATTAAAGATAGAAGGAAAGGGCCAAACCAAAAATAGACCGCCAGAAATAGGGGAGATCTACACGAAGCAAACATATAACTCACGTTCTACCGGTGTGCGAGCACATGTCTCAATGTCTGCTATCCCTGCTCCTCGTCCTCAGGTTATCTGTCGCTTCATGAGCACCTTCTCGCTCTCTGCCTCGATTATCGGGTTTTCGGATCATAAGGTTTGCAACAATGATGAATGCAGAATCTTCGATCTGCATCGTGGAGCTGATGCGGTGATGAAGGGACACAGCCAGAGATAGCCTAGTTGAGAATCTCTTATTGATATACAATGAATTCAAACAGCGCTGAGACAGGGTATGGGGAAAGAAGACTCGCGGGCGCGTTGTTATGACGGCACGAAGCCTGACTGGTTGTTCTTCAAACTGTACAGGCTGATTTGGTAAAACTTCATCAACAACCTGAAGCCTCAGCAACGTCTATATCCTAGGGCTCTCGATTTGTATAGGAACGATTGAAGGCGGTAACATTCTGTTGGCAATCGTACATTAGCATCGTTAAATCTTTGAGCAGCGCGTTTGGTGATTGGGAGGAAACGAGGAGAGCAAATGCCTGAAACATGAAGGATGATCGATGACTCGTCATATAACGGGAGAAATCGTACCTCTTCGTGTACCCATGGAAAGTGTCCGGCTATCACTTTGACTCTGACTTTGCTCTCCTCACTAACGCTTCCCCCAACAACACCATCATCCAACCTCCCAATTCCCTATTACTGGGATCGATGGATGCTTTCAGTGTTCTTCGTCCGCCAGGCGTCACAAAGCCCTACTCGGTGGAATTCTCAATTCTCAGATGAGACACATAGCATAGTGAGCCAATGGCGCTTACATTCGGAATGGATGTAACAATCCCCGCTCGAGCTGATTGATAGTATGTCATTCGCTTACTCTAATAAACATGAAAACAGGAATGGGAGTCTAACGCTTATCTTCAAGATATATTCCACACCGTCACTTGGCGCAAGTGTAGGCGGAAAGCTGGGGTGGCGTGTCAGTGCTACCCCAAGTTGGTGACGTGAACAAGATGACGGTTTTATTTCGGCACACCAAATAACTTAAGTACTAGTACATAATCCAATACCAGGGAAGCTTAGCTCAAACCTATTTCTCCTTGAAATCCACTTCGCAACATCAAATGACTAATAAGTACCACAACGAATTCTGAGATCAAGAAAAAAACAATCTCGTACTCCTTCAGAACAACAGACAACCGTTAGCTCCACCGAGCATCTCCCGTGCTATACACCATTGCCAGTCGATATATGCACGCGCTCCTGGAAAGCGATTGAAGTCATGCCAGTTGCTGCGTCAGAGTCGGCCACGAGCTTAGCGTGATATTCTCGAATACCAAGGATCAGGCGTGGTCCTAGCACATATGTCTGCGCAGCCTGAAAAATTTGAAGGCAAGCCGTAATAAGTCTGAGTTTGCAGGGAAACTTGATCCTATAGAGGTGATATACCATGATTGCATGCAGAGGTAAGTGAAAGATTGACATACCGACGAGAACATTGGAGAGAAATCAGAAACGAGCTGGAGGCAAGAAACAGCCACAAAGCTACCACATCCAACCCTCAGTGGACAAAGGGAACAATAATAACAATATGAACTCACCTCACAAAATAAAGCATGTGAGTTTTGATCAACACCGTGAAACAGTCCTCCATAATCCCTCCCGGCGAATGTTGTCGCAGCTCACGGAGGTGTTTTACCGCAATCCAGACTGCGAGACACAGTGCGAGGACCTCCCACACAATCCCGAGTATCCAACTAATGGAATCTAGAGCTATTAAATCTTCTGCACTGTCAATCGAGCACATATAGGTGCCAGAGAGAACGAGTTCCTCTGGGATTCATCAATGAGTTCCGTACACGTTTGTTTTCATCCATAATTAAGCGTACCTCCTGAAGACTGCATCGTTGTCATCACGGCAGCCACTCCATTGAAAATGTTGATAGCCAGGAAGGTGACAATGAGAAATATCAGGATCTTTCTGGATCGTTCATACATGGCATACAACCGAACGATGATGATGACTTGCAGCATGTTTCAGTCAATATCACTAAGGTCTCGCGAGTGCCAAGCTCACCCCACAGCATTGCATATACAAAAACACCAACCCAATTCCGTACGATAAACAAAATAAAGCCTGGGGAATACAGTCAGCGACCAGCCCCGGATAGCACACACACCAAACGGACTCACATCTGTGGCAGTATAAGGTGGCGGTGAACCAAGAAGCTAGTGAAGAATCACACTCACTCCTACAGGGCACCACGGTTAATCGGAGGGGAATAGCAGGCATCGGTACAGAAGACTCACTGTATCTGTCAGCAAGATGGTCGGGACGCCGCCTGTGTACCGTTGGTCAGAAGAAGCAAAGACAGTGAATGTACTAAGGAGACATACTCAGTAGGTTGAGGCTGATTATGAGAGACAGAGGATTAGCACAACACCGATAGTTTAGCTTTCCGAACATACACAGCAGATAACATTCCAAGGTAGCGCACCTAGGATACTTTCGAGTCAGTACAACATGGCAACCTCGACAAACAAGCTACGTACACCGAGATACAGAACTGTCATCAGGGACCAGGGTTGCATCTGGAATCAAGTGGATTTTTATGTGTTTTCCTCCGACATGAGACTCTGCTCACCCAGATCAATTCTACCTATAAAACCATTCTTAGCGAGATGACTGCTCCGGTCACAGCATCAACATACCTCTTGTCCGAATGTGAGTGCTGAAGATACTTGTAAGATATCAGCAGTCCTTTAATATTATCATGCTCACCCCAATCATACGTCACACCAACATATGCAGCAACTACGAAACCATAGTCAAGGTTAAATTGAGACGTCAGCGTCAATATCCGACTGCTCCCTACGAACCTACAAAATAGCTCAAAAAACGATATGCACCGATGATCGGCCACCAAGCGGGATCATTTGAGACCATGGACATATTGGCAGAGAATGGGGGTGTGCAAGAAGTGAACTTGGAAAACATATGGCGATGGCATATATACCACCATCCAGTGCTTGGATCACCTAAATGAGATCGAGGTGTGATGTCCGTTGCTACATCAATTGACCACAGGTAAAATCAATCAATCAATATTGGTCATGACTCGTGAAACATGCTAAAGCCGCACCAAAGATAAACCGTCAAAATAGGCGATATTCACACGAAGAAAACAAATAACTCACGAGCGCATATCTCAATGTCTACTATCCTTCCTCCTTGTCCTCGGGCCATCTGTCGCTTCATGAGTATCTTCTTGCTCTGTTCGGGCTGTCATACCATAAGGTTGTCAACAATGATGAGTGCAGAATCTTCAATCTGCATCGTGGAGTTGGTGCGGTGCATCAGTTTGCACAGCCAGAGTCGATGACCCTGGTTGAGGTGCGGTGGTGACAGACGCCAGGTTGCACAATGCACAGCCAGAGAGATCCTAGTTGAGAATCCGTGATTGATATCTAGTGAAGATACAAACCCATCCCTAGATTAAGACAGCGCTGGAGACTCCTATTTTATATTGCTTTAAATAACTTTATCATTTGTTCATGGTTCTCTGATGGAGGCGATAGGAAAATATTCAAAAGAAGACTCATCGCATTGTTCTCATTCCTGTGATACAATAACCGAGGTGGAAAACTAGAAGATAGCGAACAGGACTTTTAGTTTGTGTTCTTTGTTTTTGTACGGGACTGTGGATAGAGCAAACAGACCCGCGGCCGCGCCGCGCCGTGGCACGCTGACTACTCGAGCTCGTTCCTCGCGCGTCTTGTGGTTGCCTTGGGTGAGTTTTCCGTGAACTAGTACTAGTTGGCGTGAGTCAGCAGTGAGACGCATGGTGTAACAGTGTAACTTAGCTAAGACTGTCGTCCCTTAACTGTTACGCCAGTGATACTGAAAGCTTATGGTTCAGTATCGCGGACAGTATTTATGTAGATTATGGGAACTCTAGTAAGCCAGCGCGCTTACACATGGGCAGGACATTGAATGAGGCGAGAAGATGAATCGAGGACGGATTGCTGAGGAACCAAAGCAATCTTAGCGCCGCGTGGGGACGATTATCATCACACGGAGGAAAGAAGGGCCAGTGGTTGCTACAAGTGTGGTTGGGCAGTTAGTATACTGGTAGAGATACCCAGGATATTGGTTTAACCATTGCCAGAATGCATAGCAAATCACTTAACGAAATACTATGATACACAGACATTGAAATCTGCTTCTTCGTAACACCAAACAACTTAATCAACACCATCACGAAAGTGGGAATAAATAAAAGTAAATTCCCCTGCTCCTTGGAGGGCACTAGACAACCTCACCGAGCGTTACACACTACCGCTAGTCGATATATGCACACGCTCTTGGAAAGCGATTGAGGTCATACCAGTTGCTGCGTCGGAATCAACCACGAGCTTAGCGTAATATTCTCGAATGCTAAGGATCAGGCGGGGGTCCCAGCACAAACGACTGCACGATCGTGAAAATCTGAAGAAACCCAGAATATAACTGAGCTTCGCGGGAATTTTGGACCTATAGAAATGATGAACCATAGTCGCGTGCAGGGATCAGTGAAATATTAATTGACAACACCATTGAGAATACTGGAGAGAAGTTAAGAATGATGCTGAGGCAAGAAACAGCAACAAAGCTGGCATGTCCGACCCTTTAGCGGAAACGGGAACCCATATTCACAGCATGAGCTCACCTCGCAAAGTAAAGTATGTGAGTTTTGATCAACATCTTGAAACAATCCACAATATTGGCTCCTGCAGAAGGTCGTCGCTGTTCACGGATGTGTTTTACAGCAATCCAGACTGCGAGACATAGTGCGCAGACCTCCCACACAGTGGAGGCTATCCAAGCAATGGAATCCAGAAGTAGGATATCTTCCGCATAGCTAATCGAGCACAGATGGGTGCCGGAGAGAATGAGTTCCTCTGGGATTCATCAATAAGATGCATATTTTTGTCATCCAAAATTAAGCGTAGCGTACCCCCTGAAGTATACATCGTTGCCATTACGGCGACCACTCCGTTGAAAATGGTGTCAGCCAGAAAGATGACAACGAGAAATCTCAGGATTTTTCTGGATCGTTCATACATGACATGCAACCGAGTGATGATGATGACTTGCAGCATGTTCCAGTCAAATCAATATCACTCAGGTCTCGCAAGTGCCAAACTCACCCCACAGCATTGCAAATATCAAAACACGCGTCCAATTCCATATGATGTACATATTCCAGCCTGACGAATCCTGTTAGCAATCAGCCTCGGGCAGTACACACTCCAAACAGACTCACATCTGTGACAATATGGTGTGGCAGTCATTAGTAAACTAAGAAGTTTGGTAGTAAAGAACCACACCCACTCCTACAGGGCACCTCGATTAATTGCAGGGTAATAGTAGGCGTATGTGTCGAAGACTCACTGTATCTGTCAGCCGGATGGCCGGAACACTGCCTGTATGCTGTTAGTCAGAAGAGGTGAAGACAGTGAATGTACTAAGGATAGATACTCAGTAACGGTCCACTGATTATGAGAGGTAGATCATTAACACGAGTCCGATTGTTTAGCCTTCCGAACATACACAACATAAAAGATTCCAAGGTAGCGCACCTAGGATACTTTCAAATCAGCACAACATGACAACAGTGACAAGCAAGCTACATACACCGAGATACATAGCTGTCATTAGGGACCAGCGTTGCCTCTGGAATTAAGTGTATTTTCATGCGTGCTCCTCTGGCATGAGATTCTACTCACCCAGACCAGTTCGACCTATACATAAAACCAAATATTCTTAGTAAGATGACTGCTCCGGTCATAGCATTGACATACCTCTTGTCCCAATGTAAGTGCTAAAATACTTGTAAGATATCGGCAGTCCTTTATGATCATGCTCACCCCAATCATATGTCAGTCCAACAAAGGCGGCAACTGCGAAACCGCAGCCAAGGTTAGATTGAGACATCAGCTTCAACATCCGACTGCTCTCCACGAACCTACAAAATAGCTTAAACCACGATATGAATCAATGGTTGGCCACCAAGTGGGATCATTTGAGACTATGGTCATATTGATAGAGAATGGGGGGTGCGGGTGAGAGTAGATGTATGGCGATCGCCCGTCCTGCCTTGAGTGTGGAGTCTTCAATTTGCAATCTGGTGTTGATGCGGTGATGTCATGCATCATCATGTGTCAGTTTGCACAGCCAGCTCCGTAGTTGAGAATCTGTAATGAGCATCTGGTGAAGAGACATTGGAAACAGAAGACTCAGGCGCCTGTTAGTATGACCGCATGATGTCTGAGTTGTTACTCTTCAAACTTACACGCTCATTCCGTAGAACCGCGTCGACTAGCCTCAGCAGCGTCTATATCTCAGGGCTCTTAATTGTATATACAATGTCCGATGCTCCTCCATGTCCTAAGTATATGCCGCCTGCTGCACACCTTCTGGTCCTTCACCTTCGTCATCGGCCTATTGTATCATAAGGATATCATTGAACGATAAGTGCGGAGCTGATACAGGCACACCGCAGTCGATCTTGCATCAATCATCACAGCCTGATTCAAGATCAACGTTGATGTGCGGAGAGTATGGCACCATCCTTGGATTACAGATAGAAATGAGAGGGCACTGGGAGAAAATAAGATCCAGGCATCGCCCTTATGACGAGAGGAAGTTAGCACGCCATCATACAAGTTAGAAATGAAGTCAATACTACAAAGTAATAGTCAACTCGCCTCCAGTCCGAATGCATAACCCTCAACGTTCATCGTGTAATCCCATGCACTGCTTTCCCCGTTCCACCCAAATCCTCGTTCCAGGGATGAGTCGCCTCATGCACAGTTGCACACCTCACTTCGGAGTCACATCCTTGACCAGCATCCTATGTAGTAAGATCCATCAATTGCATGATGGATTTAGCATAGCGTGTGTTTTTGTCAAAGAGTAGCACCAATAACTCACCACATCATTCTCATCCCTGTGATATCAATGACTGATCAAGGTGATAAATGCCAGAAGATAACGAGCAGAGGGCTGCTCAATTCTAAAAGTTCGCGTTCACTTGGGATCCGAGCAAGTTACGACACTGATTAGCGACGCTTATAACTCCTTGTTTGGAACCGGACGCCGGCCGTCAACCGGTGACTTTCGGAATCATGCGTTATCAACTTGATCAGTTCCCATCGTTCAACGCGTCGCTCAACATTCAACGGTGATCGATATGCCCCGCGCACAGCAGCGAAAGCAAGACCATAGGGATATTTTAATTTTACATTCTGTTGTGGCTAGTACATTGGCATATCTAGGCATAAGCAAGGCCACCTTGAGGAGCTTTTCACTCCAGATCATCAAGATCTCGACGACGACGAAGGCAATGAACGGCTCACCCGTTTTTTGCGCAGGACAGCCACGGGCCTTCATGCTCTCTCTCTGATGATATCCGTGCCCAGCTCTCGTGGTCCTTATACCCAGTGGCGAAAGTGCAATGAGTTTTTTGATGTATCATTGAGTTGGCCTGATCGAGACTTTCGTCACGAATATCGGGTGAGTTGTTTCGTTTTTGATCTTCTTAATGCGCTGATGGTCTGGTAGTGTTAGTCGTGCAACTTTTGACCGTTTAGTGCGAATCTTGGAGGAGAACCCCATCTTCAAATTGACGGGGAGGAAACCACAGCGACCTGTACACTATCAGCTCGCGTGTTTCCTCCTTCGTTATGGGACTCATGGCGGCGACTCGCTGCAAGCTGCCCACAAACTTGGGATTGGTTTCGGAACTGTGTTCCTCTATTGCAAGCGTGTAGTCCGTGCTCTGCGGGAGATTGGCATGCAAGTAGTCACATGGGGTGACGAGACTCGTCAGAACGAAACGACATGATGGGTTTTGGACCGGTCGGGAATTCCAGATTGCATTGGAATGCTCGATGGCTCCCTCATATGGCTCACCGAAATGCCAGATTGGAATGGCCTGACATTTATTTGTCGAAAGAAATTTCTCGCTGTAAGTAACTCTCAAACACAACATTTTCTGTTAACTTACTTGATACGTAGATCAATGTTCAAGCCGTCATCGACCACGAGAAACGATTCACTGCAATCGAGCTAGGGTGGCCAGGATCAGTCTCGGACGTGACGATGTGGAAAAAATCTCACATCTGGCAACATCGGCTCGATTATTTCCCAAACAATACTCTCCTTCTTGCGGATAAAGGTATATTCTTTGTGACCCTCACATCTTTCATGCACTGACCCTGAACCAGGCTATCCATCATCACCCTACATCCTTCGTCCATTCACTGAACCCGAGGTCAATGGGCAGCTGCCTGCCAAAAAAAAAAACGCCGCCGCAAATTCAACAAGCGTTTGTCTTCACAGCGCATCATTGTTGAGCATACCTTTGGTTTGCTCAAGGGCCGTTTTCCCTCTTTAAGGGATTTGCCACCTGAACAGGACATTTGAGATACTTACCGTGTTGTCGAGGCACTTTTTGCCCTGCACAATATGTGCATTGACCTTGGAGATGTCCCTGAGCTCATTCCGTTGTTTGATAGTTCTGGCCCTGATCACGACAACACCAAGGATGATCAAGCTGATGTCGATATCTCTGGCTATGGTGGAGTTGTTGGGGATGATGAACCCGAACTTCCTGCATGGGAGTCAGATGAGTGGTTGAGGGAAGCTGGCCGTCATCGTCGTCTCGCAATTTTAAATGACCTTTTCCCATTAGATACTTGACAGCAATTACTGACCTGCAATAGTGAAATAATTCAATAACACTTGATGAGCCGCTGCTTTCACCTCTTCCGGCATCCCATCCATAGTCAAAATCTCTTTCGTGTTCCTCACCTTCGCCTCACTTTCTGCCAGTGTTACCTCAGCCCGTCCTTTCCCTATCATGTAATTATACTGTTTGTCCTCTCGAAGCTCACGTTTTTCGAGCAGTTTCAAGCGTGCAACATCACTGTCTGCTGTCGCCTTCAAGAATTCGACATTCGACGCAAAAAAACTCGGCAGCTTCATTGCCAATACCAGTCTGCAAAGCCTTGTGTTTGTGCCGTGGTGCAGGGACTCCCTTCTGCATCGTTGGCTTGACTTTCTTGTCACCTGCGGACAAAACGGATTTGCGTGCAGGTTGACCTGCTTTTGGCTTACTCTTTCTCTCCATATCACTGTCCTTGCTTTCACCATCACTGCCCTCCTCGCTGCTGATATCGATTGTATCTGAGATCATGCCAGAGCGAAAATCCTCCTCTCGCACAAGTCCCGGGTGCTCACCAAGCCTGCCGAGTCATGTAAGTAATGTTTTGTGCAGATGTCCAGCTACTCACCTGTCGTTGAACAGTGCATACCATCCCTCGTCATACCATTTTTTCAAGGTAGCACCAGATAAGTTCCCAATATCCTTCCCAGCAGTTCGAGCATTCTCAATCTTCTCGTCAAGGACTTCAACATCAGGATCACCACCACCATTGCCGGTGATGGACTCAAAAGTCAAAATATATGAAAACACTCGTCGTAAGTGTTCGTAATGTCCCTTGATTGACTCTGGGCTGCGCCGTCCTTTGAATATACGTTCGGAGACCTGTATGGTATGGTGTTAGCAGTTATCGAGGCGAGTCTACTTTGCATCTTTGTTACCTTTTTGAAGATGTGTTTAGCATTGCCAGTGAGGCCTTCATAGAATTCGCTGTCACCACCTAGCAGGGTTTCGAGTAAAAGTTTGGTGTCTTCGTCTGACCAATGGCTTTGCTCTTGAAGGTGAGCCATGGCTTGTTCCCCTTCAATTTTTGTCTTCGCCTTTGTCTTCAATTTTGCAGCTGTGGCCTTCCGCTTCGATCCTTTGCTGGCACAGGTTTCACTACTAGTCTGAGTTAATGGTGTGTTGTTCTCAGTTTTCTTTATCTTCTTCGCACTGTCACCATCTTCCAGGAGGTTACCATGATATTCCTCGTGTCCTCGCTTCTGTGGTTGTGGAGCCACTGTAGCTGGCAAAGGTCTTGGATCACATGCTGCCTCGTCTGCCCGAGTCAGACCATATACAAATTTATTCGAATCATTTGGTTGAGGCTGACCACATGCTTCGAGCACCTGGCGAATATGAGGAAGCTTCAGCTAGTCAGTATTTGTCAAGTATTATGTTCATGCTATTGGCCACTCACTTGTACTCTAGATTGCTGATTATGCTGTGGTTGGGGAATTAATTCATAGGGCTGCTCTTGTTGCAGCTGGCTGGATTCACGATACAGGATCAGTCACATACAGAGCTTGAAAAAATAATGACCTACTGTTTCGTGTCATACTAGTAATGCTCTGCACGATAATGCTGTTGCTGTTGCTGATACTGATTTTGTGTGTTGTGTGCAGGCACTGCTGTGACTACTGCCCGGTGCTCGTAACTGGTCAGTGGAGCAGCATGTTGTCCACCTCCATGCGGCATGGCATAGCCATATCGTGGTTGCTCCTGCTGTCGAGTGTATCCACCACCATTGTGAGGATAGTAGTCCATTGCTACTGTGCTGGAGCCGTTTACACTGGCAGTACAACAACTACCAGCCAGACACATCCGGGCTTCTTCGGAGTTGAGACTAATTTACGGAGCGGAAATGAATCGCTTAAGACTAAAATAACTCTACTTATGATATTCGGATCCCAAGTGAACACAAACTTTTAGAATTGAGCAGCCCTCAGGACTTATCGTTTGTGCTGTTTGCTGTACAGCTGGACCGTGGATAGAAACGGAATTTGTGATGATGACTCATGAGAGTTGAACTGGTCAAAGGCCGTGAGGATGACCTAATCAGGAATTCGCTGTGCCTTGTCAATCTACTCAACTTATTTTATCACCTGCAGGTCGATTACAGTGTTATACAATCTTACATGGAGCCCTAGTCAACGATCCCTTCTTCAATATTACCCCGACAAATATATTGCTCGAATATCTCGACTTTCCAGCTCAAAGCACTGCTTTCATTCGCTACCTCTCATCCTTTCCAGTCGACTCAATATCATTCCCTTGCATTTCCCTACCAGATTTCCCCTCCTCCCAGCTAAGTGCGCATCGGTGCATGCCACAATTCGCTGGGTATCCATAAATACATTCCTTTGGAAAAACGTGAGTATCCATGTATCCTATAATCACTTTTTCGACTTGCATTTTTCAGTCTCAAGTCTCGACCCACACCTGCACCAACACTACGGCTACTACTCAGTCCTCCGCAAACCGCTCCCATCACTCACAAAGCCTGCCTATGGCACCCACCGACTGGCAACCTGATGGCCTATTCATGTCTGTCATGCTCCAATTGTCGTGCTCAGAGGGTCTCTGTCTTTTGTTTGAAATATGTTGTCATTCTGAAATCTTCTTAATGGTAGTCGCCCTCCCATGCACATATATTCTTATGAAAATTCTCAATACAACGTCCTTCAAAGATCATCGATCCTTCCCTCAAATATCTCAGAGTACCACCACGACCTGGAGCATGCACGCACTTTCCAAATTCGACCACCTAATCAAGGCCCTAACATCGATGCATTATCAAGATTGTTGAAGACATGTTGGCCACATCTACGTAATCACTTTAACAATCCTGCTACGTCCCGGAGATGGTCTCTGCCAGCCGCTACATCGAGAGATTCGTCTCTCTGTTTCGAAGTCGCCATCACGTCCACAACCTGACGTCAGGCAGCAGATGCTCGACTCCTGCACTATCGCTAGTGCTGGTGCCTGCATGTTCGTTCCTGGGTGTGTCGCGTCACCGTTTGGAACCACGCCGACAAGCCGTTTTGTGTTTGGCTTTTATGTTTCCTCCGAGTTTCGGAAAGCTGCCAAAGTTAATTACACTGGCCATTCATGGAGTCGATGTGTGCCTGACGAGGCAGACAATCACCAATATCCAGCAAGCTCAGTGTCTTCAAACCCTCACGCTTGCTTTGCACGGGACCTCCTATGATGCGGGTGGTATACCCTTTGAATTGCATAATCTCAAGTACTTTTCTCTGTCTCTTTGGTGGTTCCTTGTCACAGTCCACACACTTCCTTCGTCAGTTCATCGCCCGACAACTATCATACGTCAGTATCGGTCCGAACCTGCTTCCCCGACCGAAATCACCGCGTTCATCGAATCTTTGTCCACGTCGTGCCAAACTTTTGGATCCTTGTCCCTTGCATTTTCCCACTAGATTTCCCCTCTTCCAAACTAAGTGCACGTCGGTGCAGGCCACAATTTTCTGCAGGGCTATCCATGAGTGGGAAACGGTGGGCGTCCATGCACCCTATTAAATCACATTTTCAACTTGCATTTTTCAATCTCGAGTCTCAACCCACATCAACACCACTCAGTCCTTTGCAATTTCTCGAAACGTGCCTATAGCACCCACCGATCTGGTGGCCTGTTCATGCTAGTCATGCTCCACCGCCAATTATCGATGTTCTTCTCACCAAGGTTAAATTGTCGTGCCTAGAGCGCCTGTCATTTGTTTCAAATATTTATCATTTTTGTGTGTCTGAAATCTTCTTAATGATAGTCGCCCTCCAATGCACACATGTTCTTATGAAAATTCGCAATACAGCGCCCTTCGAAGATCATCGAACCTTTCCTTCTTCAACGCCCTCAAATGATTCGGAGTCAAATCTCCCAGAGTACGACAGCGACCTGGAGCGTTCTTACTCGCACTCTCCAAATTCGAAAACCTAAATCAATGCTCCAACGTCGACGACATTGTCAAGCTTGTTGAAGACACCTTGGCCGCATCTACGTAATCGCTTTGCAAGTCCTGCTACATCCCGGAGGCGGTCTCTACCAGCCAGCTACATTGAGAGATCCACCCTTCCCTGTCTCGAAGTCGCCATCACATTCACGACCTGACATCAAGCAACAGACTTCTGGTTGGTGCGAGTGTGGGTGGGCAGCTAGAGCCAGTCCGGGGATATTGGTTTAAACATCGTCAGGACGTATAGAAATTTGAAAATCACATAATTAAATACTACAATGAAACATTGCCTATACCCATGTCTCCTTTAAATCTACACCAAATAACCTAGATCAATACCAGCATGAAAGTGGGAATAAATAAAAGCAAATCCCTCTGAGAACTAAACAATTTCACGGAGCGTTACACACTACTGCTAGTCGATATATGCACACGCTCTTGGAAAGCGATTGAAGTCATGCCAGTTGCTGCGTCGGAATCGGCCACAAGCTTAGCGTGATACTCTCGAACGCTAAGGATCAGACGGGGTCCTAGCACAAACATTTGCACGACCCCCAAAATCTGAAGCAAGCCATAATAAGTCTGAACTTCTAGGGAAGATCGATCCTATAGAGATGATGAATCGTAGTCGCATGCAGATGTCAGTGGGGGTTGGCATACCGCTGCGATCGTTGGAGAAAGAGAAAGAACGAGGTGAGGGAAGAAACAGCAACAAAACTAGCAGGTTCGATTGCTCAGCGGAAAAAGGGGACCAGATTCACAAGATGTGCTTACCTCACAAAGTAAAGCGCGTGGGTTCTCATCAACACCGTGAAACAGTCCACGAGAATCCCTCCTGCCGAATGTCGTCGCAGTTCACGGAAGTGTTTTACCGCAATCCAGACTGCGAGACACAGAATGAGGACCTCCCATACAGTGCCGAGTACCCAAGCAATTGGATCCAGAAGTAGTATATCTTCCGCATAGCCAATCAAGCAATGATGGGTGCCAGAGAGAATGAGTTCCTCTGGTATTCATCAATGAGCCCTATGCACGTTTTTGGTCCATAATTAAGCGTACCCCCTGAAGTATGTATCGTTGTCATTACGGCGACCACTCCGTTGAAAATCATGTCAGCCAGGAAGGTGACAATGAGAAATATCAGGATCTTTCTGGATCGTTGATACATGACATGCAACCGAGTGATCATAATGACTTGTATGTTTCAGTCAAGTCAATATCACTGAGGTCTTGCAAGTGCCAAACTCACCCCACAGCATTGGAAATACCACAACATACATCCAATTATATATAGTGAACATAGTCCAGCCTGAAAAATCCAGTTAGTGAGCAGCCTCGGGTAGCACACACTCCAAACGGACTCACATCTGTGGCAGTATAGTGTGGCGGTCATTAATGAACCAAAAGGTTAGCAAAGAAGTATACTCACTCCTGCAGAGCACCACGGTTAGTTGTAGGGTAATAGCAGGCATCTGTGCAGAAGACTTACTGCACCTATCAGCGAGATAGTAGGAACATTGACTGTATATAGTTGGTCAGAAGAAGCAAAGACAGTGAATGCACCAAGGAGGCATACACAGCACATTCAGACTAATTATGAGAGATAGACGATTAGGATGACACCGGTTGATCAGCTTTCCGAACATACGCAACAAATAACATTCCAATGTAGCGCACCTACATAGGGTTACTTTCAAGTCAGCACAACATAGCAACCGCGACAAACAAGCTACATACACCGAGATACAGAACTGTCATTAGGGACCAGCGTTGTCTCTGGAATTAAGTGCATTTCCATGTGTGTTCCTCTGACATGAGACTCTACTCACCCAGACCAGTTGAACCTATAAAATCATTCTTAGTAAGATGGCTGCTCCGGCCACAGCACTGACATACCTCTTGTCCGAATGTAAGTGCTGAAAATACTTGTAAGCTATCAGTAGTTCTTCAATATTATCATGCTCACCCCAATCATACATCACTACAACAAAGGCGGCAACTGAGAAACCGCAGTTGAGGTTAGATTGAGACATCAGCTTCAACATCCAACTGCTCTCTACGAACCTACAAAGTAGCTTAGAACACGATATGAATTGATGGCCGGCCACCAAGTGGGATCATTTGAGACCATGGTCATATTGGTGGAGAATGGGGGTGCGGGAGGCAAACTTGAAGGACGTATTGGCGGTGGTATATGGGCGCAGCAGTAAACCGGTGAGACTCAGATATTCCCAGGTATGGTACCTGTTTCCTCTACACTACACGACGTTATAAAACAATATAAAGCACTACAAAATCTGAGTCTCACCGGTTTGCTGATGCCATATACCTCCACCCAGTGCTTGGATCTCCCTGAGATCGAGGGATGATATCGATGATGTCCATTCCTGCCCTGACTGATCAATCAATTCAGGGGCTGAACGTATACATTGACCGTGAAACGTTTGCACGGGCAGAACACTTGAACACCGTAAAAGGTAGAAGACAAATTATGTCGGCGCATGCCAAGGCCATACTAAAATAAACTGTCAAAAATATGGGAGATCTACATCTACATGAAGCAAACACATGACTCACGTTCTACCCGGGTGCGAGTACATATCTCGATGTCTACTATCCATGCTCCTCACCCTCGGGCCATCTGTTGCTTCATGAGCACCTTCTCGCTGTCTGCCTTGGTCACCAGGCTTTCGTATCATGAGGTTGCCAACAATGAGCACAGGATCTTCTGGAGTTTGTGTGGTGGTGACAGGGCATCAGTTTTCACAGCAAGAGACGTCCTAATTGAGAATGCCTAAATGATATATAGTGAATTGAGATCCTTAGATCCAAGCAGTTCTAAGAGAGGACACGCAGAAAATAAGACTCAAGCGCGTTGTTATGACCGCATGAAGCTTGACTTGTTTTTCAAACTGTACAGGCTGATTTGATCAATATCCAACACGAGATCTGGCGTCCACCACGTCATGCTGTGTTGTTGCCTTTTTACGGATCTTTCCGTCTCTCCATCTCCTTTTTGCAGCTCTTTGCTCGCGACCTCTGCTTCATTTCACGGCGTTGTTGGTCTTCAAACGGAAGCAGATATCAGATCGATAAAAAGAATTTCTTGCGCTATGACCCGGGATTCATCACCACTCCAGAAATCGGAGATATTGTGTAAATGTATTCACTTCTGGCGCTAACACTGCTTCTGCGGAAGACGGAATCTATCTATTGGATGCGCGGACAACTATCGATCCCATCATAGAGGCCGGTCACGCATCATTAAGTGCACCCGAACACATACCTGACTACCTTGCAATATTGACCCATCCCGGAGTATCCGTTCGTTGCCTGGATCTCTAACAGAACTGCATTTGCGCCATTCAATGAAAACCTCTCGGTGGAAAAAGGCTTGGTCAGAAAACGCGCGCGTGCGGATAGTTGCTCTGCATCGTCGATTTATTGAAGTCCAACTCGTCAATACTTTCGAAAGCCACTGCATTCCCCGCATCAACTTTGCGTTTCATCCAAACCGTTCGTCGTGGACGGTGAATCGAAGATAGTTTCCTTTGCGACTCGCGTATGCAACTACATTTAATGGTTGTCAAGGCTTGACGCTGGCACGAACCGTGCTCGACTTTCGAACGGATCCCTTTGCTCACGGTCAGTTGTACACGGCACTATCGAGGGTAAGAACGCGAAGAGACACGATGTGTCTATTCGCAGAGGCAAACGAAGGACAAGACTGTGCCAATATTGTATCTCCTGCGTTGCTACTGTAAAGTATTGTTGTATACAACCGACCGAAGGAGAGTCTTGCTACTGTAAACACAATGTATTGTCATGGAGCCGACTGAAGGGGAGTCCTTGTTACTCAATAAGCCTCAACAGCGTCCATATTCTAGGGCTCTTAATTTGTATAAGAAAGACAGAAGGCGGTAAAATTCTGTTGGCACGTCATCAGAAAGGAACGAGTGGAGAGAGTAGCTCACCTGTGCCATACAGCTGCCAAAGCGCACCCTCGACGTTTATTCAAATGAAAACCAATGCAAAACTTGGCCTAAAAGATAGGCGTGATGCGACCGACCCTTCGAAAAAGCTTGCTGTCTCGATTATTCTCGATGGGTATCAGCGGTCTCCCAAGTAACAGGACCTCCAAGGTTATTCAGCAAGGGGAGTTAATGTCGACATGACAGAAACGTTGGATATGTAAAAGAAGGGTGAAGCAGACAGATCACTCACCTGTATAAACCCTTTAAAATGAATAATCCGCGTCTTAAGCATACACACACATTCTCGCCCTCCACCTCGGTCATTGGCCTATCATATCATAAAAATGCCAATAAATGGTAAGTGCGGAATCTGATACAAGATACATCGCACTCAATTTGCAGCGTGCGGCTGATCGGATATATTGGATACGAGCGTTCCTTACGCCTTCGGACGTCCCTTAGCAGTCTTATTTTAACAGATGACTCGAATGATTACAATAATAGATGTTTATAAACCACATTCGCTGTCGTCTTTTCCTCGTTCTCTTCTCCGAATAGTGCGCGAATGTCTCTTCGACAACGCACTCTCGATACGGCGGTGTATAGTTAACCATGCGCGAACGAATCCGTGCGCAAGTCGAGCACTGCTTTTTCTAACGTCAGCCCTTGACAACCGTTAAAAGTCGTTGCATATGCCGGTCGCAATGGAAACTGCTTTCGATTGACTGTCCAGCTTGAGCGTGGTGGATTGAAAGCAAATGTGATCCGAGACACGCAATGTATCTCGCCAGTGTTGGGCATCTGTACCTCCACAAATCTTCGATGAAGTGCAGCGATGCGCACACGTGCGTTACGCACAAGTCCATTTTCGACGGACATGTTGCGCTGTATTGCACATACGGCGTTGACTTTAAGATCCAATCGATGAGGTGGCGTGTTTGGATGAGTCAACATGGCGAGATAGTCCGGAGTTTGTTCTGGAGCATCTGGAGGAGCTTGCTCAACTTCTTGTGCGCTGCAAATCCTGAAATGAACCAATTGAGGCAGCAAACATCTATAGAAAGTACGGAATGGACTCACATTGACACAATAAAGCTCTAGAGACGTGCTCTCGTTTACAGTGGTGGTGACAATGCGAGCATCGACGAAATAAATGCCATCTTCCGGTGGAGCATTTCTACCTCCAAAGATAAAAACGGAAGCAGGAAGATCTCCAACACCATCTTCAGGGTCGGGAGAAACCGGCACAAACCCTTCCATCTTCCAAAATGTTTTCTTGGGATCGAGAATATAGCGAGCGGCGTTTTGAACGCCAACTATGCCGTGATAAGTGCATGCCGATGCCATGGTAGTCAATGCTGAAGAAAAGATTGCAGTGAACGGAATATATCGCGAAGGAGAGACAGGAGAGGTGAAACCGATGCTAACGACATGTGATATCGGGCGTTGAAATAAACGGGAGGGCATGTGACGCTCAGGTGGAGCACAGACAGGAGAGAGATGCACAAAAGGCAGATCATGTGGAGCTCAAGTGGAGCGCAGACAGGAGAGTCACGCGTTTTGGTTCCGCGGAACCAAACGTTTCGTACATACATATGTTAGATATCAATCGTCACAGCCTGATTCATCATGATAATCCATGCGGTGAATACAACACCATCCATCAACTACAACTACAAACAGAAATGGGAGAGACGATGACACGGACATCGCTTATACAACCACAAGAAGCTTTCAGATTGTGTGATTGATGATCATGTTTTTGATGAGCGCGGAGATGTATGAAGGCGAGCGGTTGATGGTATGGTTGGTTGGTGGCTCGTGGCCAGCTGGGATTAGTTGGTAGACTTGGATGTGAGATTGGTTGACTCTCGTCCATCACTCGTGCATGAGCATGGTTGAATGTTTGAGCAGCGCGTTTCGTGATTGGGAGGAAGCAAGGAGAGCGAAAGCCTGAAACACAAAGGATGATTCGTCATATGACGGCGAGAAATTGTACCTTGTCCGACGTGCACCTATCATAGGCACCTATTGAAGGTGCCCGGCTATTACTTTGACTCTGACTTTGCTCTCCTGGCTAGCGCTTCTCGCGACAATACCATCATTCAACCTCCCAGTTCCCTATTACTGAGATCGATGGATGCTCCCGGTGTTCTTCGTCCGCCAGTCGTTATAAGGCAGTATAAGGCCCTACTCGTTCTCAATTCTCAGATGAGACACATAGCATAGTGAGCCAATGGCGCTTACATTTGGAATTGATGTAACAATCCCTGCTCGAGCTGATTGATAGTATGTCATTAACTTACTCTAATAAACATGAAAATAGGAATGGGTGTCTAACGCTTATCTTCAAGATATATTTCACACCGTCACGTGGCGCAAGTGTGGGCGGAAAGCTGCCAATACTACTTGGTGATGCGAACAAGATAATGGTTTAGGAGAACGCTATTCGGAACACCAAATAACTTAAGTACTAGTACATGATCTAATACGAGGGAAACTTCAAACTTAAACCTCTTTCTTGAAATCCACTTCGCAACGCCAAATGACTAAACAAGTACGACGAATTCTGAGATCAAGAAAAAAACAATCTCGTACTCCCTCAGAACAGCAGACAACCGTTAGCTCCACCGAGCATCTCCCATGCTATACACCATTGCCAGTCGATATATGCACGCGCTCCTGGAAATCAATAGAGGTCACGTCGGTTGCTGCGTCGGAGTCGGCCACGAGCTTAGCGGAAAATTCTCGAACCCCAAGGATCAGACGTGGTCCCAGCACAGACGATTGCACGACCGTCAAAATCTGAAGCAAGCCATAATAAATCTGAGCTTCCAGGGAAGACTATAGAAATGATGAACCATGGTCGCATGCAAAGGTCAGTGAAAGATTGACATACAGCTGAGAGTGTTGGAGAATAAAGAGCGAGGGTCGAGGGAAGAAAACGACAACAAAGCTACCAGGTTCGATCCTTCAGCGGAAAAAACGGAACTATATTCACAACATGAGCTCACCTCGCAAAGTAAATCATGTGAGTTTTCATCAACACCGTGAAACAGTCCCCGGCAATCCTTCCTGTCGAATTTTGTCGCAGTTCACGGAAGTGTTTTACCGCAATCCAGACTGCGAGACACAATGCGAGGACCTCCCATACAGTGGCGAGTACCCAAGTAATGACACCCAGAAGCATGGTATTTTGCGTAGAGCCAATAGAGCACTGGTAAGTGCCAGATAAAATGAGTTCCTCTGTATTCATCGATGAGATATATGTTTTGTGTCATCCACAATTAAGCGTACCCCCTGAAGTATGCATCGTTATCATTATGTCGACCACTCCGATAAAAATGTTGCCAGACAGGAAGGTGACAATGAGAAATATCAGGATCTTTCTGGATTGTTGATACATGGCATGTAACCGAGTGATGATGATGACTTGCAGCATGTTTCAGTCGAGTCAATATCACTGAGGTCTCGTAAGTGCCAAGCTCACCCCACAGCGCCGCAAATACCACAAAACTCATCCAATTCCGCGTGGTGTACACAATTGAGCCTGAGGAATCAAATCAGTGATAAGCCTCGGGTAGGACACTCGAAACAAGCTCACATCTGTGGCAGCATAGCGTGGCAGTTATTAGTGAACCAAAAGTTAATATAAAGAATCACAGTCACCCCTACAAGGTGCCAAGGTTAATTTGAGGGGACTAGCAGGCATAGTGCGGAAGACTCACTGCATCTGTCACCAAGATTGTCGGAACACTGGCTGTATGCCGTTGGTCAGAAGAAGCAAAGACATCGAATGTAAGAAAACATACACACTACGTTCAAGCTGATTGTGAGAGATAATTCATTAGTACAAGGCAAGTGCTGAGCCTTCCGAACATACATAGCAGATAATATTCCAAGGGTAGCGCACCTAGGATACTTTCAAGTCAGCACAACATGGTAACCGTGACAGGCCAGCTACATACACCGAGATACAGAACTGTCATTACGGACCAGCGTTGTCTCTGGAAATTAAGTGCACTTCATGTGTGTTCCTCTGACACGAGACTCTACTCACCCAGATCAGTTCGACCTATAAAAACTATTCTTAGCGAGATGGCTGCTCCGATCATAGCACTGACATACCTCTTGTCCAAATGTAAGGACTGAAGATACTTGTAAGCTATTAACAGTTCTTTAATATTATCATACTCACCCCAATCATACGTTATTCCAACAAAGGCGGCCACTGCGAAATCATAGCAAGGTTAGATTGAGACCTTGGCAGCATCAATATCCAACTGCTCTCCACGAACCTACAAAATAACTGTGAAAAAGCAACTGATCAATGGCCGGCCACCAAGTGGGATCATTTGAGACTATGGTCATATTGGTAGACGATGGGTATAGGTTAGAGGCGGGCTTGGTGGATGTATGACGATGGCGTTTGTGCTAGATATAGCACAATCATGTGCTTGGATCACCGAAATGAGATCGATCGGTTCATTACCCGAAGTATTTTCACATGAAGAAAGATGAACTCAATCCAGGCACTCGAGTCTCGACGTAAATGTTGGTCGTGAACATCACAAGAGATTGAAGAATTTCAACATGGATGCGCACCTTCTTGCACTCTGCATTGATCATCGGACTTTTGCATCATAGGGATGCCAAAAATGGTGAGTGCAGAATCTTCAATTTGCAACGTGTGTTAGTGCGGTGGTGATAGGTATCGGTTTGCGCAGCCACAAACATCCTAGTTGGTAATAGGCATCAGATGCCATCAGTTTTCACAGCCAAAGGCATCCTAGTTGATATCTCGTGATTGATATCTGGTGAAGATACAACACTATCCCTAGATTAGTAGTGCTGAGAAAGGACATGGAGAAAGAAGACTCGGGCGTGGTGTTATGACCGCATGAAGCTTGTGACTTGTTGCTCTTCGAATCCAAACTGTACAGCCTGATCTCGTAAAACCTGATTGACGAGGCTCAGCAGCGTCTATATACATATCGCAGTGCATAATGACTTACTTATCACGGTCATACAGCTGCAAAGGCACGCCCCCTCTATGCTAGAACGAAACCGATTCTAACAACAGCCTAGCTGTAATATGACCTTCGAAAAACCTTGCCGTTTCAATGGCTCTCGATGGGCATCAGTAGTCTCCGCTTCGCAGACCCGAACATAACACTTTGAGGTTGTTCAACAAGATAGGCTTTGTTGGAATGTAAAACAAGGAAAGTCTAAACGAAGCAGACAGATAACTCACTTGTACAGCCCCTTCAAGCACACCTTTCAATGCCCCTGCTCCTCCATGTCCTGAGCATATACTGCCTCCTGCACACTGTCTAGCCCTCCGCCTCGGTCATCAGCCTATCGTATCATAAGGATGTCATTAATAAACGGTAAGTGCGGAACTGATACTGGGTGCACCCCACTCGATTTGCATCAATTATCACAGCCTGAATCAAGATCCATAGTTGATGCGCGGAGAGCATAGCACCATCACTAGATGATTGAAAACAAAAACGAGAGGGCATTGAGAGAAAAGAAGATCCAGGCATCGCCCTTATAACAACAGGAAGTTGGCACGCCATCATAAAATTTAGAAATGAAATCAACGCCATTAAGTAATAGTCAACTCACCTCCGGGCTGGAAATGTACGCCCCTCAACGTTCACCGTTCTGCTCCTCATTCTGCCCAAATCCTCGCTCCAGGGATTGGTCGCCTCATGCGCACTTGTGCACCCCACTTCGGAGTCGCATCCTTGAACAGCATCATATGTAGTAAGATCTATCAATTGCACGATGAATTTAGCGTAGCGCGTGCTTTCATCAAAGTGGCACTAATAACTCACCAAATTCATTCCTGTGTTGTTACAGCGCGATATTAAGATTAAGGACCGATTGAGGTGGCCAATGCCAGAAGATAGCGAGCAGGACTTCAGTTCAAACTGCGCTGTTTGTTGTACAGCTGGGCTGTGGATAGAAAATGTCTCATGATGAGTTTATGCTACTGAGACAACTGACTTGCAATTGCCATTGGTGAAAGTACAAGTGAGAATGACCTAATTACGAATCCATGCCTTGTCAATCTACTCAACTTATTTTGTCACCTGCGGGTCCTCTCGATCGATCAGCCTTGTGGTCCAATCTATGTACATCTCATTCACAAGTTTCTTTCCCAGTCGACTCGATATCATTCCCTTGCATTTCCCTACCAAATTTCCCCTCCTCCCAGCTAATTAGTGCGCATCGGTGCAGGCCACAATTCTCTGGGCTGTCCAAAATACATTCCCGTGGAAAAACATGAGTGTCCATGCATCCTATAATCACATTTTCGACTCGCAATTTTCAGTCTCGAGTCTCAGCCCCACCAACACCTACTACTCAGTCCTCAACCGCTCTCATCACTCTCAAAGCATGCCTATATCACCCACCAACCTGGTGGCCCTTTCATGCTAGCCACGCTCCAATTGTCGTGCTCACAGCGCCTCTGTCATTCTGTTTGGAATATCTCATCACTTCTGCGTGCTTGAAATCTTGTTAATGGTAGTTGCCCTCTCATGCACATATGTTCTTATGACAGCTCACAACACGGCGCCCTTCAAAGATCATGGAACCTTCCCTTCATTGCCCTCAAATCTCCTAGAGTACCACCATGACCTGGAGCACTCTTTCACGCACTTTCCAAATTCAAAATCTTCAAACAAGACCCCAAGATCGGTGTCATTTCGAAGACATCTTGGCCGCATCCACGTAATCACTTTCCAAGTCCAGCTACGTCCCGGAGACGGTCTCTGCCAGCCAGCTACATTGAGAGATTCACCTCTCCCTGTCTCGAGGTCGCCATCGCGTCCACAATCTGACATCAAGCAGCAGATGCTCGACTCCTGCACTATCGCTGGTGCTGGTGCCTGCATGTCCGTTCTTGGGTGCGTCGCTGTCACCTTTTGGAACCACGCCAACAAGCCGTTTTATGTTTGGTGTGCGATGCTGAGACGCTAGATTACTTCAAATCCTCTGACTCCCCAGAGGCGCTGGGTCTCAGCTAAAGAAAGGACGCAGGAATATCTTTATTCATTTAAGCTTACTCACGGCCTTAGCACAATACTCAATGGAGTTCATGTATCCCCCAATAGTGCTTCACCAACAATCCTAAAAAATTCATACATGTTTGTCGTATTTCCGTCCCCGTCTAGAAAAAATGAAAGGCAAGCTCGATCCACAAGCATTAACCAACCTCAACCTCGTCAAAACTCATTAAGTTTACCTCGCATCATCAGGCTACGAACATACGAACGTTCCTCGCCCGTCTTCAAGTTGTGATCGCCTCGGGTGGCTTTTCTGTAAGCTAGTTGGCGTAAGTCAGGTGAGAAGACATGGGCGGGACATTGAATGAGGCGAGAAGATGAATCGAGGACGGATTGCTGAGGAACTAAAGTAATCTTGGCGTGGGGATGATTATCATCACACGGAGGAAAGAAGGGCCAGTGGTTGCTACGAGTGTGGGTGGGCAGCTAGTATACTAGTAGATATACCCAGGATATTGGTTTAACCACTGTCAGAATGCATACCAAATCACTTAACGAAATACTACGATACACAGACCTTGAAATCTACTTCGTAACACCAAACAACTTAATCAACACCATCACGAAAGTGGGAATAAATAAAAGTAAATTCCCCTGCTCCTTGGAGGGCACTAGACAACTTCACTGAGCATTACACACTATTGCTAGTCGATATATGTACACGCTCTTGGAAAGCGATTGAGGTCATACCAGTTGCTGCGTCGGAATCAACCACGAGCTTAGCGTGATATTCTCGAATGCCAAGGATCAGGCGGGGGTCCCAGCACAAACGACTGCACGACCGTGAAAATCTGAAGAAGCCCAGAATATATCTGAGCTTCGCGGGAATTTTGGGCCTATAGAGATGATGAACCATGGTCGATCAGTGAAATATTAATTGACATACCATTGAGAGTACTGGAGAGAAGTTAAGAATGATGCTGAGGCAAGAAACAGCAACAAAGCTGGCATGTCCGACCCTTTAGCGGAAACGGGAACCCATATTCACAGCATGAGCTCACCTCGCAAAGTAAGCTATGTGAGTTTTTATCAACACCATGAAACAGTCCACAATATTGGCTCCTGCAGAAGGTCGTCGCTGTTCACGGATGTGTTTTACAGCAATCCAGACTGCGAGACATAGTGCGGAGACCTCCCACACAATAGTGGCTATCCAAGCA
This sequence comes from Suillus subalutaceus, assembly GCF_016647625.1. NCBI lineage: Eukaryota > Fungi > Basidiomycota > Agaricomycetes > Boletales > Suillaceae > Suillus > Suillus subalutaceus. The sequence goes on from NW_024540268.1 coordinate 51,106, forward strand.
ATGGAATCCAGAAGTAGGATCTCTTCCGCATAGCTAATCGAGCCAATCGAGCACAGATAGGTGCCGGAGAGAATGAGTTCCTCTGGGATTCATCAATGAGATGCATATTTTTTGTCATCCACAATTAAGCGTAGCGTACCCCCTGAAGTATACATCGTTGTCAATACGGCGACCACTCCGTTGAAAATGGTGTCAGCCAGAAAGGTGACAACGAGAAATATCAGGATTTTTCTGGATCGTTCATACATGGCATGCAGCCGAGTGATGATGATGACTTGCAGCATGTTCCAGTCAAGTCAATATCACTCAGGTCTCGCAAGTGCCAAACTCACCCCACAACATTGCGAATACCAAAAAACGCGTCCAATTCCATATGATGTACATATTCCAGCCTGAGGAATCCAGTTAGCAATCAGCCTCGGGCAGTACACACTCCAAACAGACTCACATCTGTGACAATATGGTGTGGCAGTCATTAGTCAACTAAGAAGTTTGGTAGTAAAGAACCACACCCACTCCTACAGGGCACCTCGATTAATTGCAGGGTAATAGTAGGCATATGTGTAGAAGACTCACTGTATCTGTCAGCCAGATGGCCGGAACACTGCCTGTATGCTGTTAGGCGAAGACAGTGAATAACGAAGGAAACATACTCAGCACGTCGAGGCTGATTATGAGAGATAGATGATTAGCACAACACCGATTGTTCAGCCTTCCGAACATACAGAACATATAAGATTCCGAGGTAGCGCACCTAGTATATTTTCAAGTCAGCACAACATGACAACTGTGACAGGCGAGCTACATACACCGAGATACAGAACTGTCACTAGGGACCAGCGTTGCCTCTGGAATTAAGTGTATTTTCATGCGTGCTCCTCTGACATGAGATTCTACTCACCCAGACCAGTTCGACCTATAAAACCAAATATTCTTAGTAAGATGACTGCTCCGGTCGTAGCATTGACATACCTCTTGTCCCAATGTAAGTGCTAAAATACTTGTAAGATAGTACTATCAGCAGTCCTTTATGATCATGCTCACCCCAATCATATGTCAGTCCAACAAAGGCGGCAACTGCGAAACCGCAGCCAAGGTTAGGTTGAGACATCAGCTTCAACATCCGACTGCTCTCCACGAACCTACAAAATAGCTTAAAACACGATATGAATCAATGGTTGGCCACCAGATGGGATCATTTGAGACTATGGTCATATTGGTAGAGAATGGGGGTGTGAGTGAAAGTAGGTGTATGACGATGGTATATATACCACCACCCAGTGCTTGGATCACCAAAATGAGATCGAGGAATGATGCATATGTCCATTCCTGCCTTCAATGATTGACCAAATGTAAGTAGTGAAACCCGCGGAACACTTGAATATTTGAATACCGTAAAAGATGGAAGGCACATTGTGTCGGCATGCCAACACCGCCAACTGTCAAAAATAGGGAAGATCGAGTCTACACGAAGTAAACAGATAACTCATGTTCTACCTGTGTGCGAGCACATATCTCAATGTCGACCATCACTGCTTTTCGTCCTTGGGCAATCCGTCACTTCATGTGCACTTTCTCGCTCTCTGTCTCGGTTGTCGAGCTGTCGTATCACAAATATGCATCAGTTTGCACAGCCGGAGATATCGTAGTTGAGAATCCGTAAATGACATCTGGTGAAGATACAACGCCATCCCTAGATTAAGACAGGCGTCATGAGAGAGTATGGAAACAAAAGACTCGGGCGCCTGTTATGACCGCGTGATGCTTAAGTTGTTACTCTTCAAACTTTACCTGCTCATTCCATAGAATAAAATCGACTAGCCTCAGCAGCGTATATATCTCAGGGCTCTTAATTGTATAATGACTTACCCACGTCACACAGCTGCCAAAGCACGCCCCTCAACTCTGAATGAAATGAAAACCGATGCACATCATTGTCTAGTAACAGCCTAGTTGTGATGTGAGCTTCGAAAAAGCTTGGCATCTCAATGGTTCTTGATGAGCATCAGCAGTCTCCGCTTCGGAGGCCCGAATGTAACAGCACTTCTGAGGTCGTTCAACAAGGTCGGCGTTTGTTGAAATGCAGACAGATAACTCACCTGTACAACTCCCTTCAAGAACACCTTACAATGTCCGATACCCATGTCCTAAGTATATGCCGCCTGCTGTACACCTTCTGGCCCTCCACCTTCATCATCAGCCTATTGTATCATAAGGATATCATTAAACGATAGGCGCGGAGCCAATACAGGCACACCGCAGTCGATCTTGCATCAATCATCACAGCCTGATTCAAGATCCATGGTTGATGTGCGAAGAGTATAGCACCATCCTTGGATTATAAATAGAAATGAGAGGGCACTGGGAGAAAGAAGATCCAGGCATCGCCCTTATGACGAGAGGAAGTTGGCACGCCATCATACAAGTTAGAAATGAAGTCAATACTACAAAGTAATAGTGCAACTCGCCTCCAGTCCGAATGCATAACCCTCAACGTTCATCGTGTAATCCCATGCACTGCTTCCCCTTCCACCCAAATCCTCGTTCCAGGGATGAGTCGCCTCATGCACAGTTGCACACCTCACTTCGGAGTCACGTCCTTGACCAGCATCCTATGTAGTAAGATCCATCAATTGCATGATGGATTTAGCATAGCGTGTGTTTTCATCAAAGAATAGCGCCAATAACTCATCACATCATTCTCATTCCTGTGATATCAATGACTGATCAAGGTGATAAACGCCAGAAGATAACGAGCAGGACTTGTGTTTTGTGCTGTTTGCTGGACAGCTGGACAGTGGATAGAAACGGAATTTGTGATGATGACTGGGCTCGTACAACTGAGAGTTGAACTGGTAAAAGGCCGTGATGATGACCTAATTACGAATTCGCTGTGCCTTGTCAATCTACTCAACTTATTTTGTCACCTGCAGGTCGATTACAATCTTGTCAACGATCCCCTTCTTCAATATTACCCCGACAGATATATCGTTCGAGCATCTCAACTATCCAGTTCAAAGCATCGCTTTCATTCGCTACCTCTCATCCTTCCCAGTCGACTCGATATCATTCCCTTGCATTTCCCTACCAGATTTCCCCACCTCCCAGCTAAGTGCGCATCGGTGCAGGCCACAATTCGCTGGGCTATCCATAAATACATTCCTGTAGAAAAACGTGGGTGTCCACGTATCCTATAATTACTTTCTCGACTTGGATTTTTCAGTCTCGAGTCTCGACCCACACCTGCACCAACACTACCTACTACTCAGTCCTCCGCAACCGCTCCCATCACTCACAAAGCCTGCCTATGGCACCCACCGACTGGCAACCTGATTGCCTATTCATGCCAGTCACGCTCCAATTGTCGTGCTCAGAGGGTCTCTGTCTTTTTGTTTGAAATATGTTATCACTTCTGAAATCTTCTTAATGGTAGTCGCCCTCCCATGCACACATGTTCTTATGACAATTCTCAATACAACGTCCTTCAAAGATCATCGATCCTTCCCTCAAATATCTCAGAGTACCACCACGACCTGGAGCACGCACGCACTTTCCAAATTCGACCACCTAAATTAAGACCCTAACGTCGATGCCATTATCAAGATTGTTGAAGACATCTTGGCCACATCCACTACGTCCCGGAGATGGTCTCTGCCAGCCAGCTACATCGAGAGATTCACCTCTCTGTTTCGAAATCGCCATCACGTCCACAACCTGACATCAAGCAGCAAATGCTCGACTCCTGCACTATCAATAGTGCTGGTGCCTGCATGTCCGTTCCTGGGTGCGTCGTTGTCACCATTTGGAACCACGCCGACAAGCCGTTTTATGTTTGGTGTGCGATGCTCAGACGTTAGTACCCTAGATTGCTTCACAATCCTCTGACTCCCCAGAGGCACTGGGTCTCAGCTAAAGAAAGGACGCAGGAATATCTTTCTTCATCTAAGCTTACTCACGGCCTTAGCACAATGCCTAATAGAGTACATGTATCCCCCAATTAATGGTGCTTCACTAAGAATTCGTATAAGTTCGTATTTGTATTTCCGCCTCGTCGAGGAAAAAGTGAAAGGTAAACTCGTTCCAAATTAACCAACTTCAACCTCGTTGAAACTCATTCAATACGTCTCGCATCATAATGCTGCACATGCATGAACGTTCTTCGCGCGTCTTGTGGTCGTCCCAGGTGGGTTTCCTGTAAGAGTCAGGTGAGAAGACATGAGCGCGACGTTGAATGAGGCGAAAAGATTATTCGAGGACGGATTGCCAAGGAACTGAGGCAGTGTAGGCTCATGCGCGCTCATATGCCCAAGAAATCATAGCGTACGTATGATTATCATCACACAGAGAAAGAAACACCAATGGTTGGTGCAAGTATAGTTGGGCAGTTAGTGCCAGTAGATATGTCCATGATATTGGCTTAAACATTGTCAGGACGTATAGCAAATCACTTGACCAAGTACTACGACGAAAACCTTGTCCAGACCTATGTCTCCTTGGAATCTACTTGGGAATACCAAATAACGTAGATCAATACTATTACGAAAGTGGGAATAAATAAAAGCAAATTCCTCTGCTCCTTGCAGAGCACTAGAGAACCGTTAACTTCACCGAGTATTACACACCACTACCAGTCGATATATGCACACGCTCTTGGAAAGCGACTGAGGACATGCCGGTTGCCGCGTCGGAATCGGCCACGAGCTCAGCGTGATATTCTCGAATGCCAAGGATCAAGCGTGGTCCCAGCACAAATGACTGCACAGCCTCCAAAATCTGAAGCAAGCCATAAAAAGTGTGAATTCCTATGGAAGATTGATCCTATAGAAATGATGAACCGTGGTTGCATGCAGAGGTAAGTGAAAGATTGACATACCGCTGAGAATGTTGGAGAGAAATTAATAATGAGGTTGAAGCAAGAAACAGCAACAAAGCTAACACATTCGACCCTTCAGTGGAAAGAGGAAACAATAATCACAATATGAGCTCACCTCGCAAAGTAAAGCATGTGAGTTTTGATCAACACCGTGAAACAGTCCTCCATATTCCCCCCTGCCGAATGTTGTCGCACTTCAAGGAAGTGTTTGGCAGCAATCCGGACTGCGAGACATAGTGCAAGGACCTCCCACACAGCGCCGAGTATCCAAGTCATGGAATCCAGAAGTCTGTCATCTTCTGCAAGGTCAATCGAGCACTGATAGGTGCCGGAGAGAATGAGTTCCTCTGGTATTCATCAATGAATCCCATGTACATTTTTCTCATCCACAGTTAAGCGTACCCCCTGAAGTATGCATCGTTACCATCACGGCGGCCACTCCATTGACGATGTTGAGAGCCAGGAAGGTGACAACGAGAAATATCAGGATTTTTCTGGATCGCTGATACATGGCATGTAACCGAGTGATGATGATAACTTGCAGCATGTTTCAGTCAAGTCCATATCGCTAAGGTCTCGCAAGCGCCAAGCTCACCCCATAGCAGCGCAAATACCACAACATACGTCCAATTCCATACGATGTACGTAACAAAGCCTGACAAATCCAGTCAGTGACCAGCCGCAGGGAGCACACACTCCAAACAGACTCACACCTGGGGCAGTCATTAGCAAACTAAGTTAGCAAAGACCCGTACACACTCCTACAGTGCACCACAGTTAATCGGAAGGGAATAGTAGGCATCTGTGCCGAAGACTCACAGTATCTGTCAGTGAGATGGTCGGAACACTGCCTGTATGCCGTTGGTCAGAAGAAGCAAAGACAGCGAATGTGCATACTCAGCATGTTGAGGCTGAATATGAGAGATAGACAATTAGCACAACACTGATTGTTTAGCTTTCCGAACATACGCAGTAAAAATGAATCCAAGGTAGCGCACCTAGGACACTTTCAAGTCAGTACAACATGACAACGGCGATAGGCAAGCTACGTACAACGAGATACAGAATTGTCATCAGGGACCAGCGTTGCCTCTGGAATTAAGCGAAATTTCATGTGTGTTCCTCTGACATGAGACACTACTCACCCAGATCAATTCGACCTATAATACCATTCTTAGCGAGGAGGCTGCTCCGGTCATAGCATCAACATACCTCTTGTCCGAATGTGAGTGCTGAAGATACTTGTAAGATATCGGCAGTTCTTCAATATTACCATGCTCACTCCAATCATATGCAACTCCAACAAAAGCGGCAACTGCGAAACCACGGTGAAGGTTAGGTCGAGACATCAGCGTCAACATGCGGCTGCTCTCCACGAACCTGTAAAATAGCTGTAAAAAGTATATGCATTGATGACAGGCCACGCAGTAGGATCATTTGAGATTATGGTCATATTAGTAGAGAATGGGGGTGGGGGTGAGAGGTGAACTGGATAGACGTACGGCGATGGCATCCATCCAGTAGTTGAACCACCTAGATAAGATCGAGGGATGGTATCCGTTCCTGCCTTGATTGACCAAATATAAAATTAATCCAGGGGCTGAACGCAAATGTTGGTCATGAAATATTTATAACACGGGCGGAACGTTCGAACACTTGAACGTTGACTAACGTTGAACACCGTAAAAGATAGAAGACAAATTATGTCGGCATGCCAATGCCAGACCACAAACCATCAAAAATAGATGAGATCCACATGAAGCAAACGGATACTCACATTGTACCCGTGTGCGAGCGCATATCTCAATATCTACTATCCCTGCTCCTCGTCCTTGGGCCATCTGTCGCTTCACGAGCACCTTCTTGCTCTCTGCCTTGGTTGTCGGGCTTTCGTATCATAAGGTTGCCGTGCAGAATCTTCGATCTGGATCGTGGAGTTAGTGCGGTGATGACAGGCATTAGTTTGCACAGCCAGAGACATCCTAGTTGAGAATCCGTTAAGAGAGGACATGCGAAAAGAAGTCTTTGTTTTTGTATGGGGCTGTGGACAGAAACGGGTAATGATGTGGGCGTTGCATGAATTCTACAAACAGACGCTGAGTCAGAAACTAAACTGACCAAACGAATTCTAGCCTTGTCGATCTACACAACATATCTTGTAACCAGGTCCTCCAATGTCCTCACAAAGCCATCCAACCAACCATCTCCTTCCTCAATCACTTCGAATTGATAATCACTGCGAGCTTCTTTGAGAATCGACGGAATTGCCCCCACTTAATTGAATGGACCAGTCGAGTTTGCCAGTGACGCGCATCCAAGATTCACGCTATCAAATGACTTTCCCTGCTCACCAGCCCAGTGTGCTGCACATCCGCAAAAAATATCAATGCAGGTAATCCGCTGTAAGTGGCATTGAAATCTTTTCACAATCCCTGTCTCGAGTAATTTCACAAGCTTTCAGCTCTAGAATATCGTGCCCACCACCATTGACAACTTATCGACCATCCCTTGATACTGCCATCACATATGCATCTTCCTACAAACACCCCGCGTGTCTTCAATCTCCTTATCCGTCCATCACCGAGTGGTCTTGTCCCGAGATCAGTTGATCATTTGCTGGCCGTCCGGAATATGGATCCAATGTTGTCATCATGACCTTCCAAGGTCATTATCGATGTCAGTCTATTTCGTTGCAGCTACCTGCATTGGCACGGAAGCCATGGCTGCGTCTCCGCGAGCGAAACAGTCCAGTACGGGAGAAATATTCTCTGGATGCGGTTGAAGGTGCGGCCAGGGCCTGACATCGAAGACATTTGAAGTTTCGCTCTAGAGCACTTCGTATCTAGACTGATTGTCAGTTGGACCGCCCGGGAAATTTAGATTGAGAGTTGATGTTACCGAGAGCCTAGCAATGATAGAGAGAGAAGATTTCTACAGCCTGAGCACAGCTGTCGTCCTTGCAAGGTGTGCTATTCGTTTGTCGACTCACAGCCATGATCGAAGTTCCTGTGCTAGAGTGCTGATCTCCCACCCGCCAGTGTTGCTGGTGCTTGTCACTGGCGTATTTGGACGACTTTACATGTAAGCTTTGTTGCACGTTCACTTTGGACGCTAGCGTCTGCGTGAAACATTGCTATTGAATATTGCACAGAGATTACTTTCCTTCTGTCACCAGGCCATCCTCTCAACCTCTCTCGAGTACACGCTCATCTTTCCATTTCCCCAACTGACCGAGGCAACCCAGAAGTGGTGCGTGAGGAAGATGTACAGCACCTTGCCGTGTGATCAGCAAAACCTGTTGTTCGCCTATCCAAGGTTCTGTATGGGATGTCCACGATTCATTTATATACTACACCATCATTCGATATTCAACGTTCAACCTCCCATTTCCGACTCATGCCAACTGGCTTGCACGCGCGTGCACTATCATGCCTCATGGGCATACAGACATGCACAGCACCTATATATATATGCTATAGGACCTATAGCAAATGATTCGAATAAATACTACGACGGAAATATTGCCCAGACCTGTCTACTTGAAATCTACTTCGGGACACCAAAAAATTAAATAAGTACCGCAACGAGGCTTGGAAGGGGGACAAAAAACAGATTTTCCTACTCCCTACAGCCAACCAGACAACTGTTAACATCTCCCGTGTTACACACCACTGCCAGTCGATATATGCACGCGCTCTTGGAAAGCGATTGTGGTCATGGCGGTTGCTGCGTCGGAGTCGGCCACGAGCTTAGAATGATATTCTCGAACCCCAAGGATCAGGCGTGGTCCTAGCACAAACATCAGAATGACCAACAAAATCAGAAGCAACCCAAAATAAGTCTGAATTTCTAGGGAAGATGTATCCTATAGAAATGATGAACCATGGCCGCATGCAGAGGTAAGTGAAAGATTGACACACCATTGGAGAGAAATCAATAATGAGCCGTAGGCAAGAAACAGCAACCAAGCTACCACGTCCGACCCTTCAGTGGAAAGAGGGTACAATAATTACAATATGAGCTCACCTCGCAAAGTAGACCATGTGAGTTTTGATCAACACCGTGAAACAGTCCCCCATAATCCCTCCTGGCGAATGTTGTCGCAGTTCACGGAAGCGTTTTACCGCGATCCAGACTGCGAGACACAGTGCGATGACTTCCCACACAGTGGCGAGTATCCAAGCAATAGAATACAGAAGTAGTATATCTTCCGGGTAGCCATTCGAGCACTGATAAGTGCTGGAGAGAATAAATTCCTCTGGTATTCACCAATGAGCCCCATGCATTTTTGTTTTCATCCACCATTGAGCGTACCCCCTGAAGTATGCGTCAGTAGCAGTACAGCTACCGCGCCATTAAAGATGTTATCAGCCAGGAAGGTGACAATGAGAAATATCAAGATCTTTCTGGATCCTTGATACATGGCATGCAACCGAGCGATGATGATGACTTGCAGCATGTTTCAGTCAGGTCAATATCACTGAGGTCTCGAAAGTAGCAAACTCACCCCACAACATTGGAACTACCACAACACTCGTCGAATTACGTACGACGACCATAATAAAGCCTGACAAATCCAGTTAGCGACCAGCCTCGGGTTGCACACACTTCAAACAGACTCACATCTGTGGCAGTAACGATAGTGTGGCAGTCATTATTGAACAAAGAACTTAGTAAATAATCATACTCACTCCTACAGGGCCTTACAGTTAGTTGGAGGGGAATAGCAGGCATCTGTGCAGGAGACTCTATCAGCGAGATGGTCGGAACACCGACTGTATGCCATTGGTCAGAAGAGGCAAAGACAGCGAATGTACTGAGCATACATACTGAGCATGGCGAGGCTGATTATGAGAGATAGTTGATTAGCACAACACCGGTTGTTTATCCTTCCGAACATACACAGCAAATAAGATTCCAAGGTAGCGCACCTGGTAGGATACATTCAAGTCAGCACAACATGACAGCAGTGACAGGCAAGCTACATACACTGAGATACAGAACTGTCATCAGGGACCAGCGTTGCCTCTGGAATAAATGTATTTTCTTGTGTGTTCCTTTGACATGAGACTCTAGTACTCACCCAGACCAATTCTACCTATGAAACCATTCTTAGCGAAATGGCTGCTCTAGTCGTAGCATTGACATACCTCTTGTCCGAATGTGAGTGCTGAATATACTTGTAAGGTATCAGCAGTCCTTCAATATTATCATACTCACCCCAATCATACGTCACTCCAACACATGCAGCAACTGCGAAATCGAAGTCAAGGTTAGATTGAGACATCAGCTTCCACATCCGACTGCCCTCCACGAACCTAAACAATAGCTGGAAACACGGTATGAATTGATGAATGGCCACCAACTAGGGTCGTCTGAAACTATGGTCATACTGTTAGAGAATGGGTGTAGGTAAGAGGCGAATTTGATGAACATATGACGATGGTGTTCGTGCTAGATATAAGTACCACCATCCGGCACATAAGTATAACACAGCATAGGTTAATGTCGATTGTGAAGTAGCAAAGCGGTCACACGCGCAAAATGTCCGGAATGATCGAAGAGCTGTCCATGATTTCTGAGACTGTACCTGGAATAGAAACAGGAACGAGAGGGACTGGGAGAAAGAAAACCCTGGGCTGGGCATTGCCCTTATGACCACAGGAAGCCTTGAAGTTGTACAGGTTCATGTCATGAGACATTGGCATCTGATGATGATGTTCTCAGTTAGCGCACCCATGCCGAGTCTCAAGTCACGGCCTGTTGGCACGTCATCAGAAAGTCAAAAATGAAGAGAATGCCCCCAAGTAATAATAGTACTAGTCAACTCACATCTCTGCGGGCTGCCAATGCACACACTCAAGGGTTAGCTTTCAAGGCTTAATTCAATGCGACGTGCGCCGCTTCCCTCATCCAGCACGAATCTTCGTTCCAGGAATTTGTCACCTCGTGCGGAATTCGCCATCTCCTGGCTTGGTTATAGAACAATGTAGTGGTGGGTTGTGCCATCGAAATGAAAACACGCGCTACCCTAAATCCATCGGGCAATTGATTGAATGCTATAGGGATGGGAGGTGGGGAAATCATCAGCATTGTTAACTGTGCAAGGCTATGGAAACAAACGGAATAGCATGTTGAGAACAGCGTCGACCACGCATCATCCACAAAAAGACCTTGAATAAAACCGTCTGATCACAATCCCTTTCCATACCTCCCACGGCGTTCGCAGGGAGCGAATCAAGAATGTATAAGCACAGCGTTCGATAAGGGGGTGTCACACGGTGTCAAAAAATGATCACGCCGCAGGGCAAAAATAAAGCAAGAAAAGAATCCAACGGAAAATCCTTGATGAAATGTAAAAACACTCCGTGGCCATATTAGACGGCTCGAGAAGATCGACGCGAATATCCGTTGGAGGTATATGCGTCCTCATGCGAAGCCTCGTTTCGAAGAGCTAACAAGGGCAATTTGTCAGCTCGACACCATCGAGCGAGACGCATGTTTGGCGAAAAGTCTGTCACACGTCCATGCGCTTTGAGCTGTAACCGTTTTTAGCCTCTCAATCGCGCAACCGTAAACATGAGGTCGGGGGAGACAAACAGACCTTCGAAGGATCCTTAGGATAAGCGCTCAATCTGTGAACAGTCACAGCTCGTGTTCACCGACGACTGGATCATTCCACACTCTTCGATGGAAGAAGATTTGCAGAGGGATGTCCAAGTCAAATGTGGGGAGAAATAGGTTGGGAAGAACAATTTCACACAGCTGTGTGTATCAGATTGTTAGTTGATTTCACGAGACTTTCGAGAAGCTGATGAGGGACTTACATGAACTTTGCGTGCCTTGTAGCCACGGCATACATTCCCCCAACACCAATTCCTGATGTCGTCCGTATTATGAGTGCTCTTTGGGGGTAGTCCGTGCACTGAGCTCACAGTGGAAGAACATGTTAAGGACGATCATTTTCATGTCGTTGTCTTTTCTCTCGATTCTGTTAAGGAGTGACAGGCCGTAGCAGTAAAAGTTGTCATCGTCATCGCGACGAATATTCACAATTCCTACAGAAGCCAGCTGCCATGCTGCGCAGATATGTCTAACGCTAGGGTCACCTAGCCTAGTCAATTGACAACATGTCAAGAGAATGGAAACGACGTACATTACTTATGGACATCTTCCAAAAGATTTGCCGACATGTTGAGCAGAGGCCGAAGCATTTGATAAAGCCTGCTGTTTTCTCCTCGAGTGGGATAGATGATCGAAAAAAATGTGCATTTGAGAAGAAATCGTAGGCCAGAGGAAGACCGCAAAATATCTAGGTTGTGGGGTTTGTGTTGCGTTTCGGTGAACAGAGCACTCTAGGGACAGACTTCGCTTGCAGTGGGTCGTTGGTGATGTCTGCACGGTGGACGCGAATGATGCTTCCTCGGATCCGAGTCTACCCCAACCAACGGACCCCGCCCCAACCATTACCGAGACCGCCGCCACCGCAGATGAGTAAGAAGCGAATAGAGATGGAGGAGCGTATCGAGGAGAAGTTGTCAAGGGGTAACTAGGAGTGCTGAGCTTCCATTCCTAACAAAGACAAACATACCGGACGCCTCTTCGTCGGAAGGAAAACTGGCCAAATTCTTAGCTCCCATAATGAAATATTTTTCAAACTAGACTGCGAATTGTCGATACCGTTCAAATTTATTTCCAACCACCTGATCCCTCCATTTTTTGCGGACCGACGCATTGCTATAGGTAAAGTTTCCAATTTCTTTTCAAAGTAAAAACCATTGTGATCATGTCCTTCTGCATTGCTGCAACTCTGGATTGCGACTATAGCTCCTGTCAGGACTATTCGCGCATGATGATGTACAGGCATACTATGAATTGTATGCGGATTGCATGGTGAGAGTTAGTAAATTTGAGTCCTGGATTTGAGTCGTTTGACCATGAAACAGGTAACTGGACCTTCATGACTTGGAGCAAACGATCCACTCATCCCGATGGGAGTTAGATTATTTCGACCCTTATAGAGATCAACAATGTCTGGGTTGTGATCGGTCCTGAGTCCATCCTCCAGTCGTACAGAGGCCATAGTGACCATGTGTGTAATTCCGTCGGAATTAATATCAATAATTGGTTGACTGTTTGTACCACCTTCAGGTTGCTTGATATTTCAGCCTGAATGCACTCCAACCGTCATTGCCTTATCGCGCGTTCATTGAGCACAAGCTACGAGCTCGAGGTATTAATGAGCAGGACGTGTGATGCGTTCATTGTGCCAGCTTGTGGCAACTGTGGCCCATAATTGGTTGGTTGTCGCATATTCTACCTTTGTGATGCAAATGGGGCCACATCAATACCACTGATTTGATTCTAGGTGGGTAATCGGAACATTCGCAGGAGCATCCACACTTGAATGGTTTTCAGATATTGAGCAATTGCTTTGTGGTTGTGGTTGTAGATGCCGTGGTGCGTCCACAGTAGCCCAACCTTTATGTACTGAAACGCAGATTCCCTACACCAGCAGACACACTACCACCTCATATTCTTCGCAACTTTACATTCCTTGTTTCCCTATATCAATCATGAATTCGTTCAAGAAAATGTTCCAAAAGTGAGTCGACCGTTTTCGTGTCCTACTCATTATCATCATACTGATCAATACACTCAGGGCCAACGACGACCAGAAGGTGTCACTTAAGCACTCTAAATCGATGCCATACGGATTCTCTTCAGAAGGGAGGAAGCGCGAGCCTCCTCGTGACGATCCGGTCAAACCCGCATATGGTGGCAAGACTCCCCTCAAAAAATCCGACATCGTGTACGTCGAGCAAGCTCCAGGGATGCTCGAGATCTACCATGGAAAACTATCGCAACACACATATTACCATGGGCCGACTCGCGCAAACATTAAGACGCGCGCAGACTTGCTGGCCAAGTTTCCCCATTCCCCTCAACCAACTGAGGGCCTCCCTCGCAGCGGTTTCAGAGCACTTTCTTTGAAGGCCACTGTTGATCAAGCTTCGGCGGATGTACTGCGGACCCCTAACGACCATACTCGCAGTGGCAGACTAGCAGAACGTATTCGCGCCAAGTCGAGTACTGATCGCTCGAACATCCCTCCTCCCACCGCACCCGCTCCGCCTCTTCCTACCACCCGCGCCCTACATCCAACACTCTCGCGCTCCGCACACAGCTCAAGCGTAGATATTCGGGAAGTTCCATCCCATGTCACCGTCCCGACTCCTGCGCCAGCCTATCCACGGTCATGCTGGCCTTACTCCCAATATGATGAGATTTCGCATGAGCAGGACCCGACCGTCCTCCGTGGAATGATCAATCGTTATCCCTTGGTGCCTGTTTGCAAGGAACGCTGCCCAGAGCATATGCGCCCTTTGTATCTCGACATGGACGAGCCGCGCTCTCCCGAGAAGACACTTCAATGGTACATACATATGGCATTGGCCGAACGTCGTCACCTCGATGTACGCGCTGGTGGCCGTTACCGCCGCATCGTTGACGTGAGCAGCATGGGCATCATTTGAACTGATTGATCTCAGGAGGGTTGTCATCATTGATTTTATCGAGACGGAGGTTGATTTCTGAAGAGAGTTTTGGTGCTGGTTTACCTACTCGTGTATGTCGTGTTTTATGTGTATGCATATGCATATGATTTATGAAACGAAATTTGTTTGCTATATGGTCAGCTTGACACATTGGGGTTTTATGAGTACTCATATTAAAGAAATTGACCCGACTCAAGTAACCCTGAGGCTACACGGGCCAACTACCACTACTAATGTACTACTACTAATGCCTGTCTGGGTCTCTCCGCGAGATGGGGTGCCAACACTCAACGTTCAACGCCAGACACAACCCAACACATCGTCTATATAAATGCAATTATATACATACAAGCAGTAACAGTAATGGTGTACACTCTATTCGACTGTATGATCTATACGAATCCGAGAAGATGTCCTAAATGATAGTCTCTCTGACTCTGTCCGGCAAAAGTTACATTATGGGTGATCATGTCATTAAATATGCCGTCAGAACGCAGAGCTAGTAGGTCGACTCATGAATTCACTGAGGGAGGACATATTGCGAGACTAATTAAACAGTAAGTGACACTGTCTGCGACAATCTCGATGAGTAAGGATGTCACTTCAGACACCGGAGTCAATGGGAACTTCATTATCGCACAAGCTCATAAACGCATCAGGAATTAGGGCAAGTTCAATTGGGAATGGAGACGAGTGATGTAAGACGCACGGCTGGTGCAGTGGGCGCAGTCTTCACAGATGATAGAGGAAGTGACCACTAGCCAGGCTCTGGTGGACGCTTCTAAGAGTGATGATGATAGAGATAGAGATATGTAGAGTTGAGACGCAGTAAGTGAATGACAATGAACTCGGATCAGAATTGGAATTAGATTGAGTAAAAAAATGAGAGTTATATGTATGAGAGGGAGTATCAAGCGCTAGGAACAAGCGAAGGTAGCTGAAGCGATGGTCAAAGGGTCGAGTACAAAGAATGAAATAGGACATGTGGTTGGCCCAACAATACTCCAATGCACCGGCCATGCAGTGTGTTCATTTGGCCCAGGTAGGCGATGATCATGCTGGCAAAGTTGTGTAACCATTGTCGCCCTCGTTATAAGACCATGCCGTAGCGTGGGCCTGAAATAGTTCGTTCTTGAGCTACATACATCATGGTCGATTCACGGGCGTTTCTAAGCGAAGCGATTCGGTCCCCAACTGCAGGCAATGACGACTCGAGCGAGCTAGACGACGCATCTCACGAGATAGAAGTGAGATAGAAGTGAATTAGCCTGAGAAGACAACAATAAGGGAGGACCAGCAGAGCACAGGAAAAGACGCAGTGGAAGAAGTCGTGTCTGAAAACTTCGAAGGATAACCAGAGTCAGAGGTGGAAGGATCCTGCATGAAGACTCCACTAGCATGATCAAAGAAGCCTATGTAGGAAGCATCGGCATCAGCGTTTGACGGTCCGCATGGGGAGCTGTTCGATGACAGTTTGTTGAACGGCAAAGAAATGATCGTGTTGGTGCTTGAAACTTGAAAGGCAGACAGCAAGGCAAAAAGGGAAAGGAACCGCAGAGGATATCGATCATCGGTCACTGTAACCGAGTGATCCAGCATCTTGCTCAAAGCTAATTCCAGCTACTTCTCGATGTATCGATTCGTTCGGCGAGAATCGTGTCTGGTTCAAGTGTGATTCCGAATGCGATGACTAGACGATGAGCGTCCTCTGCTTTTGAACTCCGATGGGCTTAGCTATGGACTCCTTTAGTATCTGGAGGTGGGGCTCCGGTGCATATTGTTCTGAAGGTGAGTGGGATTCTAACTTCCTTGTCGTTGCACCGTGCTTCCTTTGCCCAAGTTCCTTAACGATCGGGGTCCCAGTTGTCTCTTTTGTACTTCAAATAACAATCGGTTCTGACTGTTGAAGTGTTATTACAAACCATGTTCTTCTCATTCAGCCGAACTATCCCGACGGTCTGGACTTTGACCATTGCTTAGATTATCAGTACATTGAATCTCTGCTCGGACCTTTATAAACCTCTTTGGCCGGTGTTCCGAGGACAACCAACAAGCGCCGACGCTGAGAGAAAAGTGCTCAGCACCTGGATCCTGCCAGCGCTCTGCTCCTAAAGCTACTCCACATACATGGTGAGGCTTTCACGATTTGACGTGGACAACCATTGCGTCTATTTTGCTTCGGCTATTCTACAGGGAACACCGTACTGTAAGTACTCTGCACAGACTGCATCTAAGCGGGAAAATGCCGTTTTAGCGACAGTGGTGGACCATAGCTACAGTCCAAGTGGAACAATATCTTGTCAGGTCTCATACTGTCCACAAGGGAGCAGCCGATGGAGTCCACAATGTCATGACCTCCGCAAGTGGTCACACCCAGGCGAACAAATCACAAGAAGACCTGTGGGTCTGTGAATCATTGTAAGATTGATTATATATAAGACTGGGTGTTGTGCAAATGCCTGAACACCACCAACAACTTTAATCATGCATCGCGCTCTTGAATCCGAAGATATCATCTATGCCGTGTTAGAACACGTCAAGTCCTCTGCGAAGGACTTGGTGAACGTGGCGATGACCTGCTCCACACTGGCAGGTCCCGCCCTCGATATCCTCTGGTCCGAACAGTCAAGTTTGGCACCCCTCATTATGTGTCTACCGCAAGACACCTGGGAGGTCGCAGAGGATCAAACTATCGTGAGTGAAGTATACCATTTGAATCTTGACAGGACAATACTCACCATACTCCGATCTGCAGGATATTTCCAGAGAGCCAGCTCCTACTGAATGGGAGCGCCTCAGAATGAACGCATCAAGAGTGCGCCGACTTCTTATTCATGGCTTTAGTTCTGTACTTCCCACAAAGCCACATCTTAGCCTGAGTGGTCGTGCCCTACAGAGGATTTTCGAGCGGTTCCCTCCCGCCACACTCTTCCCAAACCTTTGCGTATTGGATTTCCGGGCCGTATTTGATCTGCCGGAGTGTAGTTCAAAATTCTTGCTACTTCGGCAGTTCATGTCGCCAGGACTGGAAGTGCTCATGTTTGATGTACCTGGAGGTGTCCCGACGTATGAAGTAGAGCAATTGCTTGATGCCCTTCCTGCAGAAGCGTACGGCCTGCGTCAACTGTCAATATCGGCGGGCCGTGGTACCACTTTTACGGTTCCTCCGAGTTTCGGAAAGCTGCCAAAGTTAATTACACTGACCATTCATGGAGTCGATGTGTGCCTGACGAGGCAGACAATCACCAATATCCAGCAAGCTCAGTGTCTTCAAACCCTCACGCTTGCTTTGCACGGGACCTCCTACGATGCGGGTGGTATGCCCTTTGAATTGCATAATCTCAAGTACCTCTGTCTCTTTGGCGGTTCCTTGTCACAGTCCACACACTTCCTTCGTCAAATCATCGCCCGACAACTATCGTACGTCAATATCGCGTACTCCGAACCTGCTTCCCCGACCGAAATTGCTGCGTTCATGGAATCCTTGTCCACGTCGTGCCAAACTTTTGGATCCTTGAAACAGATATGTATGTTCGACGCTTCACATGTGGATAATAATGAGCTCGTCATCCCACTCCCCTCCGAAATCTTCCGGCCCTTGCTCAAGTTCAGCAATCTATTGTCTGTTAAATTCATCGGTATTGGAAATTACAACCTTGACGATAGGTTCATCGATGATGTCGCAGTTGCCTGGCCGGATATTCAGGAATTGAAGTTCGCTTCAAGGAGATGTTCCAGTTGTACCGTCACCTTCACCGCCATGATGTCACTGGCGTCAAGGTGCAGGTCGTTGCATACCTTACATCTGACGCTTGATGCTACACAACCGACGACAGCTCCTCGGGCACCTGATGGGACGGAGGAGCTTTGGCCCATGCAAACAGCCCTTCACAAGCTGCATCTTGGAGAGTCGGAGGTGTCGTACTGTGCGCGCGTTCCATATTTCCTAACTGAGGTATTCCCAAATCTATCGAAGTTCAAGTGGTATGATAGCCTTAGGGATTCCGATTATGATCTCTTCGTGCAATCAGCACTGGAAGAAGTATGGCAACAACTAAAGGTGCTTTGGAACTTGGCCGACGACGACTCAGGTGAGGAATGGGAGGAAGATTCAGACGACGATGACTGGAGGTGAAGAACATAGGAAGTTCCATCGTAATGCAATCGAGGTTGTACTTTTACTATGTTGATATAGCTGCTATATGTCTGCTCTGTAATGCTTAGTCGTGTGCATGGAACGTTGAATGCGGTGAGAAGATGAATCAAGGACGGATTACTGAGGAACTGCAGCACCAGTGTTGCACGACCTGACTCTTGCACGCCCATTTTCCCAAGTAGTTGTAGGGGTGATTGTCATCACACAAAGAAAAGAAGGACCAGTGGCTGGTGCAAGTGTGGGTGGGAAGCTATGTAGTACCAGTCGAGATATCCAGGATATTGGTTTAAACATTGTCAGGACGTATAACAAATCACCTCACTAAATACCATCACGAAAGCTTTGCCCAGACCTATATCTCCTTGAAATCTACTTCGGAACACTAAATAACTTGATCAATACCATCACGAAAGTTGGAATAAATAAAAGCAAATTCCCCTGCTCTTCGTAGAGTACCAGGCAGCTGTTAACTTCACGGAGCATTACACACCACTGCCAGTCAATATATGCACGCGTTCTTGGAAAGCAATTGAGGTCATGCCAATTGCTGCGTCGGCATCGCCCACGAGCTTAGCATGATACTCTCGAATGCTAAGGATCAGGCGGGGTCCCAGCATAAACAACTGCACGGCCCCAAAAATCTGAAGCAAGCCATAAAAAGTGTGAATTTCTAGAGAAGATTGATCCTATAGAAATGATGAACCGTGGCCGCATGCAGAGGTAAGTGAAAGATTGACATACCGCTGAAAGTGTTGGAGAGAAACCAGTAATGAGCTGGATGCAAGAAACAGCAGCAAAGCTACCACGTCCGACCCTTCAGTGGAAAAAGGGAACAATAGTCACAACATGAGCTCACATTGCAAAGTAAAGCACGTGAGTTTTCATCAACACCGTGAAACAGTCCCCGATAATCCCTCCTGCTGAATGCTTGTCGCAGTTCACGGAAGTGTTTTACCGCAATCCAGATTGCGAGACACAGTGCGAGGACCTCCCACACAGTGGAAAGTATCCAAGCAGTGGAAATTAGAAGTAGTGTATCTTTCGTGTAGTCAATCGAGCACTGATAGGTGCCGGAGAGGATGAGTTCCTCTGGTATTCATCAATAAGCCCCATGGACATTTTTTGTCATCTATAATGAAGCGTACCCCCCGGAGTATGTATCGTTATCATTGTGGCGACCACTATGTTGAAGATGTTGGCACCCAGGAAGATGACAATGAGAAATATATGGATCTTTCTGGATCGTTGATGCATAGCATGTAACCGAGTGATCATGATGGCTTGCAGCATGTTTCAGTCAAGTCAATATCAGTGAGGTCTCGCAAGTGCGATGCTTACCCCACAGCATTGCGAAGTACCAAAATAAACACCCAATTCCGTAATATGGCGGACATAATCCAGCCTGACGAATCCGGTCAGTGACGGGTGGCACACACTCCATACAGACTCACATCTATGGCAGTATAGTGTGACGGTCATTAGTGAAACAAAAAATCAGTAAAAAACCACACCCACTCCTACGGGGCACCACGGTTAATTGGAGGGGAATAGTAGAGTAGGCATCTGTGCAGACGACTCACTGTATCTGTTAGCGAGATGGTCGGAACACTGCCTGTGTGCCGTTGGTCAGAAGAAGCAAAGACAGTGAATGTACTGAGGAAACATACTCAGAGTGTCGAGGCTGATTATGAGAAATAGACGATTAGCACAACACCGATTGTCTAGCCCTCCGAACATACGTAGCATGTAAGATTCCAAGGTAACGCACCTAAGATATTTTCAAGTCAGTATAAAATGACAACAGTGACAGGCAAGCTACATACACCGAGATACAGAACTGTCATTGGGGACCAGCGTTGCCTCTATAATTAAGTGTATTTCATACGTGTTCCTCTGACATGAGGCTCCACTCACCCAGACCAATTCGACCTATGGAATCATTGTTAGCGAGATGGCTGCTCCGGTCATAGTACCAACATACCTCTTGTCCCAATGTAAGTGCTAAAAATATTTGTAGGTGGTCAGTAGTTCTTTGATATTATCATGCTCACCCCAATCATACATTACTATAACAAAGGAGGCAACTGCGAAACCGCAGTCAAGGTCAGATCGAGACATCAGCTTCGACATCCAATTGCTCTCCACGAACCTGCAAAATAGCTAGACAAACGATCTGCATTGATGATCGGCCACCATGTGGGATCATTGTAGACTATGGTCATATTGGTAGAAAATGGGGGTGTTGGGCCTATCGCATTGTAAGGATACTAATAAATGGCCACTAGTGTGGAATCGGATAGTACAAGACACATCGCATTCAATTTGCAGCGTGCGGTTGATCGAATGTGGATGGATTAATTAGAGACGAAAGCCCGAGCATCGTCCACAGGAAGTCTTCAAAGTATATTCTGAAAGATTGATGATTATAGTTCTCGATGAGCGCCGTCAGCTGGGCTTCAACTGTTGGAAGCGCCACTAGAAATGTTAGAAAAAGAAGTAAATGCCACGAAGTAACAGTCAATCTGAGCTGCAATATCACAGGAGTGAGAACAGTAAGGGCAGTGCCACTCTGATGTAAACGCACGCTACGCTTAATCCATTGTGCAATTGATGTATCTGGTCTATTGTATTAAAGCATGAATAACCAATTTGCGAATGCGAAATACAGCCTCTACCAATGTTTTTCGTTGATTGCGGTTGTTTTCCGATGCTTATA
This sequence comes from Suillus subalutaceus, assembly GCF_016647625.1. NCBI lineage: Eukaryota > Fungi > Basidiomycota > Agaricomycetes > Boletales > Suillaceae > Suillus > Suillus subalutaceus. The sequence continues at coordinate 72,408 of NW_024540268.1, forward strand.
TATGGCTTGACAAGCCGTCGTGGATATGATTTTGATGTGAAATTCCATTCAGGGAGTAGAGCTCTCAGAGGACGGATTGCAAATACACAGCACGGCAGGGTGGACACCGATACTGAACCGCCCGAAACGCGTGCTTATCTAACATATATAAGCATCGAGCTCTGGTGACTACAGTGGCGTCATGCTGTGTTGCTTTGCATTCATAGTTCTGTCTCCTAAGCGACTCGGCAGGGCGCCGCGGTTAATTGGAGGGGAATAGCAGGCATCAGTGAAGAAGACTCACTACATCTGTCAGCGAGATCGTCGGAACATCGCCTGTATTTATGCCAGAATGGTAAGTGCAGAATCTTCAATTTGCAACGCGGTATGGGTGTGGTACTAGTGACAGGCATCAGTTTGCACAGCCGGAGATATCCTAGTCTCTCACCCCGGCCACGCAGGTGCCGAGGCACACCCCTCGGCGCGAAATCAACTGAAAACCGATGCAAAACTTGGTCTAACAACGGCCTACGTGTGATGTGAGCTTCAAAGAAGCCTGGCATCTCAGTGGTGCTCGATGAGTATGCGCAGTCTCCGCTTCACAGGCCCGAACGTAACAGCACTTCCGAGGTCGTTCAACAAGGTGGGTTTATGCTGGACAATGTGGACATGTAAAATAATTTCAAACAAGGGAGGTTCAAACGAAGCAAACAGATGACTCACCTGTACAGCCCCTTTCAAGCACTCCTTTCAATGCCCCTGCTCCTCCCTCCTAGCTAGTGTTGTGAGCAGAACTGGTGGTGCCTGGCAGATGGCAGAACTCAGAGTTGGTAACTTGGCAGTGAGCCAGTCCATGATAATATGTACACTATATATCTTTGATATGGTGGAAACAGAGTCGCAGACGCTCTCACCTGATCCTTCGTCCCAGAATGTGGTCCATGCTGGTGGTCGTCCAGTACTATCCCTAATCAACGATCACTGTGAGCATCAAGACAAGCTAAAAGAGCGGAGGAGAATGAAAGGATGCACATCGTCAGCAGATGCATATGCACACTCGTGAGGAGGTTGGAATCAATGTTGGCGTCGGGATCTGGAAGCCAATTTTGCATGGGTGTCTCCACTTGCAGCAGAACCACAAGATGTAGACGACCTCCTTGCAGGTCCCAAGACCATATCAGCTGATGAAATCGCCGAAGCATTTGTTGCTCCCGAAGCACAGGAGAATCTGGAAGAATATGTGAGTATTGACAACACGGAGGAGGTCCTTGAAGGGAAGGCATTTGATTTTGCCGAATTGGAGCGGGTTGACCGAGGGATAGTACCCCAAGCTGCTGTAGATGAGGTTTATGTCGTGAATCATGATGGTGAGGACGATGGATGGGACGAGGCGTCGTTAATGTCTTCGGTAGGACTGTCATTGATGTTGTAGATAGGAAAATCTCACCGCTAGAGTTATGCCACTCGGCAGAACCGGTTATTCTGCTAGTTCTGCCCGGTTATTCTGCTAGTTCTGCCCACAACACTACTTCTAGCCCTCCATCTCGGTACATTGGCCTATCATATCATAAGGATGTCGTCAAACGGTAAGTGCGGAACCGATACAAGGCGCACCACACTCGATTTGCTTAAATTGTCACAGCCTAATTCAAGATCCATGGGTGATGCGCGGGGAATACATCCCTAGATTACAAACAGAAATGAGAGGGTACTGGGAGAAAGGAATATCCAGGCATCGTCCTTACTCACAGAAAGTTGGCACGCCAACATAATGCCCGTGAAATGTCGCCATTCACTGCTGGTTGAAGAATGTGTACCCATTAAACGCCGACATGCCTCGCAGAAGGTCCAGAGAGGGAGGAAAATAAAATAGCCATCAGCTGATGTAGCTAGTAGTACGTGTCCCTATGATGAATAAATAGTAACGAAGGAAAGGTCATGGACTCGTGCAACTTAATCTGGGAGTCGAATGTGGAGCGTAGGAACGCTCGCAAGTACTGGCGCGTCAGTGACCGCGTCAAAGTAGTCACCTCCCTTAAATTTATCGGATCCTGTGATACTACTCAGTCTGTAAGCCTAATCCAGAAGATAGCGAGCAGGACTTTTGAAAGTTTTTGTGCTATTTGTTTGTGTACGGGCTATGGATGTTGTGTGACCGCGCAGATTCAAAACGACACCAAAGAAATCTGGCTCGTTATGATATCAAAACAGTGAGAAAACAGACGTCATAATAAAATCCGGAATATACCATTCTCACGGCTCCCACGGTCACCCAGTCCTTAGTACACACTATCGAAAAGGTCAGTCGCTATCCGCATACTTACTATTATTCGTAGGGTCCCCAATAAAAAGGCAAACCTGTCACAAGTCGGCACCGCCGACCCCTAGTTACATAATGATGTGGAGCGACGTTGCAAACAGACCCGACGGTCTAGCTGACTTCTTAGTGAAACTGAGGATGACCAAATGAATTCATACACTCGTCAATCTACTCAACATATTTTGTCACCAGGTCCCTCAATGCCCCACAATATTATACAGCTCACAGAGCCATTTAACTATCTCTATCTCCTTCAATACCCTCGAATTGATAATTACTGCGAGCTTCTTCGAGAATCGACGAAACTGCGTCCACTCAATTGAATGGACCAGCTGAGTTCGCCAGCGACGTGCGTCCAAGTTCATATGAATATCCACGCTGTCAAATCACTTTCCCTGCTCGCCAGCAGGACTTGTGCTCTACATTTGCAGAGAAATCAATGCATGGTGATCCGTTGTGAGTGCCTTGAAAGATTTTTCCAATCTCCGTCTCAACCTCAAAGGCTTTCAGCTCCGGAATATTGTCCCCACCACCAGTGACAACTCATCGACCATCCCTTGATACCGCAACCACATATGTATCCTCCTCACGAACACCCTGCGCATCCTCAATCTCCTTATCTGCCTTCAGATTCCATTGCCGAGTGGTCTTGTCCCGAGAACTGCTGATAATTTGCTGGCTATCCGGAATATGTATTCAATGTTGTCATCGTAACCCTCCAAGGTCATTATCGATATCATAATCGATTTCGTGGCGGCTGCCTTCATTGGCGTAGAAGCCATGGCTGCGTCTCCGCGAGCGAAATAATCCAGTAGTCCAGTATGGGAGAAATATTATCTGGATGCGTTTGAAGGTACGGAGAGCTCCTCTCGTATGAAATCCCTGTAGGCCTGACGTTGACAAGCATTTGAAGTTTCACTCTAGCGCACTTTGTATTTAAACTGATCGTCAGTTTGTCCGTCCGGGAAATTCAGATTGAGAGCTGATATTACCAAGAGCCTAGCAATGATAGAGAAGGAAAATTCTACAGCGTGGTTGTCCTTGCAAGATGTGCTATTTGCTTCTCGACTCACAGCCCCTCTGCTATAGTGTTAGTCTCCCACTCGCCAGTTGCTTGTCAGTGGCGTATTTGGATGGCTCGAAATGTTCGATATGCCGTAGCATTCATTCTTTCGCATTCACATATAAGCTCGTTGCAATTTCGCTTTAGACGCTAGCGGATGCGTAACAGTTGCTATTGAACATTGCACGGAGATCACTTTCCTCATGCCACCAGTCCAACCTTTCAACTGCTCTGGAGTACACACTCATATTTCCATTCCCCCAACTAACCGAAGCAATCTTGAAGCGATGTGTTAGGAAGATGTACAGAGCCTCGCCATGTGATCCCCAAAGCCCGCGGTTCGCCTATCCAGGGTTCTGTATCGGACGTTCACGATGCATTTATGCACTACACCATCATTCAATATTCAATATTCAACCTCCCATTCCTGACTCACGCTAGCTTACACTTGCATGCACAGTCATACTGTTTCATGCCCCATGGGCACACAGACATGGACAGTACCTAGATATATGCTACAAGGCGGCAACAAGACCTATAGCAAATGCTTCGAATATACTACAACGAAAATATTGTCCAAATCTATGACTCCTTGAAATTTACTTTGGGACACCAAATAACTAAACAAGTACCGCAACGAGGCTTGGAAGGGGGACAAAAAACAAAATTTAATTTCCTGCTCCCTACAGACAACCAGACAACTGTTAACATCTCCCATGTTACACACTACTGCCAATCGATATATGCACAAGCTCTTGGAAATCGATTCTGGTCATGCTGGTTGCTGCGCCGGAGTCGGCCACGAGCTTAGCATGATATTCTCGAACCCCAAGGATCAGGCGTGGTCCTAGCACAAACATCTGCACGACCAAAAAAATCTGAAGCAAGCCAAAATAAGTCTGAATATCCAGGGAAGATGTATCCTATAGAAATAATGAACCATGGGCGCATGCAGAGGTGAGTGAAAGATTGACACACCGTTGGGGAGAAATCAATAGTGAGTCGTAGGCAAGAAACAGCAATCAAGCTACCACGTCCGACCCTTCAGTGGAAAAAGGGAACAACAATCACAACATGAACTCACCTCGCGACGTAAAGCGTGTGAGTTTTGATCAACGCCGTGAAACAGTCCTTGATAATCCCTCCTGCTGAATGTTGTCGTAGTTCACGGAAGCGTTTTACCGCGATCCAGACTGCAAGACACAGTGCGATGACTTCCCACACAATGCCGAGTATCCAAGCAATGGAATACAGAAGTAGTATATCTTTCGGGTAGCCAGTCGAGCACTGATAAGTGCCGGAGAGAATAAGTTCCCCTGGTATTCATCAATGAGCCCCATGAACGTTTGTTTTCATCCATAATTAAGTGTACCCCCTGAAGGATGCATCAGTATCAGTACAGCTACCACTCCATTAAAGATATTGTCAGCCAGGAAGGTGACAATGAGAAATATCAAGATTTTTCTGGATCGTTGATACATGGCATGCAACCGAGTGATCATGATGACTCGTAGCATGTTTCAGTCAGGTCAATAACGCCGAGGTCTCGCAAGTGCCAAGCTCACCCCAAAGCATTGGAACCACCACAAAATTCGTCCAATTCCACATGACGTACATAATCCAGCCTGACGAATCCCGTTGGTGATCAGCCTCGGGTGGTACAGACTCCAAACAGACTCACATCTGTAGCAGTATAAGTGTGGCAGTCATCAGTGAACCAAGAACTTAGTAAGGAATAATATTCACTCCTACAGGGTACCATAGTTAATTGGAGGGGAATAGCAGGTATCTGTGCAGAAGACTCACTGTATTTGTCAGCGGGATGGTCGGAACACCGACTGTATGCCATTGGTCAGAAGAAGCAAAGACAGCGAATGTACTAAGGAGACATACTCAGTATGTTGAGGCTGATTGTGAGAGATAGACAATTAGCACAACACCAATTGTTCATGCTTCCTAACATACACAGCATATAAGATTCCAAGGTAACGCACCTAGGATACTCCCACGTCAGCACAAAATGACAACAGTGATAGGCAAGCTACATACACCGATATACAGAATTGTCATTAGGGACCAGCGTTGCCTCTGGAATTAAGTGTATTTTCATGTGTGTTCCTCTGACATGAGACTGTACTCACCCAGACTAATTCGACCTGTAAAATCATTGTTAGCGAAATGGCTGCACTGGTCATAGCATTGACATACCTCTTGTCCGAATGTAAGTGCTGAAAATATTTGTAAGCTATCAGCAATTCCTTGATATTATCATGCTCACCCCAATCATACAGCAGTCCAACTAAGGCGGCAACTGCGAACCGCAGCCAAGGTCAGATTGAGACATCAGCTTCAACATCCGACTGCCCTCCACGAACCTATAAAATAGCTGGAAACGCGGTATGAATTGATGGACGGCCACCAACTAGGGTCGTCTGAGACTATGGTCATACTGTTAGAGAATGGGTGTAGGTAAGAGGCGAACTTGATGAACGTATGACGATGGTGTTCATGCTACATATAAGTACCACCATCCGGCACATATAACACAGCGTCGCTCGAATGAATGTTGATCGTAAAGCAGCAAAACGGTCACACGCGCGGAATGCCTGGGAATGATCGAAGAGCTGTCCATGTGTCCATGATTCCTAACACTGTACCTAGAATACAAACAGAAATGAGAGGGACTGGACATTGCCCTTACGACCACAGGGAGCCTTGAAGCGTACAGGATGTCATGAAACATTGATGATAGTGTTCTCGATGAGCGCCGGCCGGCCGAATTTCAAGCGAGTCACTGCCTGTCGGCACATCATCAGAAAGTCAGAAATGAAGAATAAAATACCATAAAGCAACTGCCAATTCGCATCTCTCCGTGCTGCCAATGCACACCCTCAACATTGACTTCAATGTTCAAGGATTAATCCCATGTGCCGCTTGCCCAAATTCTCGTTCCAGGAATTGGTCGCCTCGTGCGCAATTTGTCATCTCGGAGTCTCCAGGTCTGGTTATTGGGCTGTTATATCACAGGAATGAGAACAATGTCGTGGCGAGGGTAGTGCCACTGTGAGGAATACACGCGCAACGCTAAATTCATCATGCAATTGAAGTATATCGGACGCTGTCGAGATGGGAGGTGGGAAAATGTGCAGGGCTGTGGATAAAAACGAAATAGCATGTTGAGAACGGCGTGGACCGCGTATCATCCACAAACAGAACTTGAACAAAACCATCTGATCCCAATCCTCTTCCATATCCTCTGCGGCGTTCGAAGAGAAAATCAAGCATAGCATTCGATAAGAGGGAGTTACACGATGTCAAAAAATGATGACGCCGAGGCCAAAATAAAGCAAGAAAAGAATCTGGCGGAGAATCTTTGATGAAATGTAAAACCACTCCGTAACCGCGTTAGACAGCCCGAGAAGATCAACGCGAATATCCGTGAGAGGTATATACGTCCTTGCGCGAAGCCCCATTTCGAAGAGCAAACGAAGACGATTCATGAGCCCGACACCATCGAGCGAGATGCGCGTTTGGGGAAAATATTGTGGCACGTCTATGTGCTTTGGGTTGCAACCATTTTAGCCCCTCAATTGTGCGACTGTAAACATGAGGTTGGGGGGAGACAGACTGACCTTCTAAGGATCCTTAGGATAGACGTAAATCGGTTCGTCCTCCTCAAACCACGCATCAGCAGCTGAAACTTCGACCTCGAAGAACCCAGCCAAGTCCTTTGCGTCGCTCGCTCGATCTGTGAACAGTCGATAGCTCGTGTTGACCGACGACTGAGTCGTGAACCTTCGTTCCACGCTCTTCGTGAGAAGATTCGCAGAGATTCCGTCCAAGTCAAATGTGGGGAGGAATGAGTTGGGAAGCACAATTTCGCCCAGCTGTAGTATGCATCGGATTGTTAGTTGATCTCACGATACTGTCGAGAAGCTGTTGAAGGACTTACACGAACTTTGCGTGCCTTGTAGCTACGACATACATTCCCCCAACACCAATGACTGACTTCACTCGTAGTGAGTCGTTGGTGATGTCTGTGGGTGTGACATGAACGATGCTTCGTCGGATCCGAGTCCACCCCAACCGACGGACCCCGCCCCCACCATTACTGAGACTGCTGGCACCGCAGAAGAGCAAGGAGCGAATGGAGCTGGAAGTTGTGGAGAGCGCTCACTGGCAGCGCGAATTGATGCACAATGCACATTGCTGAGTTGCCGGGTTACGAATGCTTCCGAGTCATGTGCAACTTTATCCAGGACAGTTTGTATTAACCTTGCTCTCGAGACGTCCTGTATGAAATCACTCGCTCAACGGCCCGGGGGACTCATGCTAACCTGACTCTTAATCCTACTAACACCTCATGTGAGGCAGTGACGAATCGCGATTGCAGCTATACTGATGGTGGCGCCGGACAAGAATTAACGCTTGATATGTTCCTTCTTTTCATTACCCTGACGGTCTGATGGACCATATGCATCACGGACCTTTATAATCCGATGTCAGGACTTGACAGGCACCGCCATACTTTTTGACCTCCGACACACATCTTACAAGCGTAAGTTTGTATCCATCGCTCAGCCTTACGTCAAGCTTCGTCCCTTCTCCTCTCGATGATTGCACTCCACCCTTGGAAGAGGAGCCGAGCCACCCAAAATCTCGCCATTGCTCTGTTGTCTCATTTGGAGAAACGAGGATTGAAAATGGTTGTAGATACACCCGAATAGTTGCTGAGGGAAGTCATCCGAGTTTGTCACGCCAACAGCCACATTCACAGTACAGCTCTCCTTGCACTCGGAACATCGGTTTTGCATCTGGCTAGAAACACTGGCTGGTGCAAATGATGCTACTCAGACGGCGCGTAACTATCATAAAGTCTCTCCGGCCTTTGTTGCACGATATGGCGCTGAAGTTCATGTATTAGCCAATAGAACCACAGAAACGAGTTTGATGACTTACTGATGAGAGGATGTAGCTGGGCCATATATGTGATCATCCACATGAGATAACATGATGCGAGCGTAAGCATGATGGCCGTACGAATTGTCCTGCATTCGAGGGTATTAGTTCGGATTTTGACGAAACGGAGAAAGCATACGTTTGCTGTGGGCCCTTTGGGACGAAGAGGTAGCCACAAGCCATTAGTCCTAGGACTATGGCGAGTATGAAAATCACTGGGATGACGGATGCCATGAAAAGTTGTAGGCCAATACTGGCAGAATAGTACTAAGCTGGCCTGAGCGCAGCGGGCACACATAATATCTCACGTGACACGTATCCACTTAGGAACTTCCCCTATTTCCTACGGTGTTCTGGTCGGGATCACAAAATATGTTCACATGTTCTTGCCTTGTTCCTCGAAGTTTTAACATTATGCTTATTTTTACAACTTTAAACTTCATTCCGACGCACAAAGTCCCAGTGCATGTCACTGCTGCTTTAAGAAGATGCCTGGACCAGTAAAGGCATCGTAACGTGGCATTCAAACTGTCAGCATCTTCACAAGATCGATGGGACAAGAGATGGACGTATGGTGGCTAGCAATTCATAGCACTTCAATTGACAAAGGCCAACAAAGTCAATGCACAGCGGTGATTTCCTCGTGACTCGTTCAGGTATTCTAACATTGGTACTCGAAGCAAGTGGAGCGTGTAGTTGCAAGGTTATGGAATGACCTGGGTGATAAACTGGCGTAAAGCCAGCGCTTCCCTGGGAAGTGCAATAGCGTCATCGAAGTCTTCATCATCACGTAGGCGATCGAAGCGGGTAGAGAGTGAATTCGCAAGGTTGTTTTATGACATGGAACGATTTGGGTTATTGACCGAGAGTAAAGTCAGCGCTTCCTTGTGAAGCACGATAGCATCGCCCCAAGTCTTGGTAATTACTTACTCAAAGCGGGTAGAGAGCATGTTTGCAAGGTTATTCAATGAGACGGATATGCACAGGGTATGGCTGTGCCTATGGACAGAGTGGGAGCAGCGGGACGTGGAGACGACTTGGAGCCTAAGACTTGTGGAAAAGGGTTGGGAATGCAGGGTGGTGTGCTGGACGGACGGGCACCAGGTACTAGGTATTAGGTGGTGCTGCCAGCTGGTGACCGGTAAGGCCTAGGTTCGGAAATGTACGTGAGCTGTGGGAGATGAAGAACGATTAAAAGGTGCAGAGGAGACTTAACGAAGTTGGAGAGCTGTCATGCAGGATCAGTGAAACCATCCGAAAGGCGCAGGAAAAACAACATGAATGCTGATTTAAATGAAAAGACGACTTATGAAAAGCGAAAAACTTTATTATATAGTACATGCTCATTGCATTCCCGCAGTGGGACGGCGTTGGTTCAAATATATTACTCGAGTTTTCCAAGTGGACTAAAGGGGGTGCTGCAGCCTGCAACGCACGATGTGGGATGCATCATGCAGGAGCCAATTGGGGAGCGTTCGGATGCGGCGATCGCGCGAACTAGGGCAGGTACCGAAGAAGGAAAAGAACGTTTCTATAATTATCCTCAGTAGTGTCAAGAACTAGCTTCCTGCCTGGAGGGGGCAATTGTCGGCTGCTCGGGACCTCGGGTTGGACAGGTCAGTTGACTGTTGTCCCCGCTTAGATCTCCCTTACATTCTATACATCCATTGGAAACGGTAGCCTTGTCGACTGACCTTGGTCGAAAGGGATGTCACGGTTGGCCTTAGGTGGACAGGTGTCGGTGCAGTCTCACCGAAAATTTCATATCATACCTGTCAATGAATGCATTTCACTGATAGAAGTTAAACAGAGTTGAATTGCAATTAATACTACAAGAAGATCTGCAGAATGAACGTAACGCCGGCGGTGTTGCATGCGTGTGACTACTTTGCATTTTTATGAATTGGTTATGCCGGAGAGCGGATTTCGTAGCTCAGTGACAGTCCGCAGTAGGTAGGGGACGGCGTCTGGACTCGATCATGGCTCTCGTGGGAAACTACTTACTCTCGTTTAATGCAGGAACCAATGTCCTCAGAATCATATGTATTTCCTGACCCCTCGGGCTTGGCATACTGATACACTCCGCCATAAAAGCCCTATCCTTTATGCTCCTACCTCCACCTCGTCCGCCCCACTCCTATCCTTCATGACCATAGTCTCAAATGATCCTATCTGGTGGCCGATGATCAATTCAAATCGTGTTGCCAGCTATTTTATGGGTACGTGGAGACCAGCTCAGATGTCATTTCGATCTCACCTTGGCTGCCCTCGCAGTTGCCGGTTCTGCTGGAGTCATATACGATTTGGGTGAGCCATATAGTCTTCAAGAATCGCTGACATCTTTATCGTATTCCTAGTGCTGACGTTAGGACAAGAGGTGGGTTGATGCCATTATTGGCAGTCATCTCGCTCAGAAGGGTATTATAGGTCGAACTGATCTGGGTGAGCAGAGTCTCCAGTCAGAATAACAACATGGAATTTTATTTCATTTGCGACAGATGCAACCATGGTCCCTAATGTCCATTCTGTATCTCTGTGTATGTAGATTCCGTTATAGTTCCGCAAGATGTGCTGACTTGAAAATATCTTACATAGGTGCGATACCTTGGAATAGTATATTCTATGTACGTTTGAATAGTCAACCATTTGTTTATTGTGCTAATCAGTCATCTCTCGCAATCAGCATCCAGATCCTTGGTATTTCACCCCATATTCACCGTATTTGATCCTTCTGACCAACGGCATACTACTTACAGACACTGTTCCGACAATCTCGGTCACAGACGCAGTGAGTAGTTTGCATCTATGTCTGCCATTCCTATTCAATCAACCACGCTCCATGTAGGGGTAAGATCCTTGACCACCCCGTTGGTTCAATATATTGACTGTCGCAGCTGTGAGCGTGCTTCGAGTCTGTGAACCTCCAAGGCTGATCGCTAACTCGATTTGTCAGGCCACTATATGTATAACGCAATTATTTGGATGACTCTGGCCGTAAATGTGATGCTGGGTGGTGAGATCGCAGTTCTAATATTCTCGTGATATTGCTTAACTAAAACACCATCCAAGCCATTACGACGACCCGGCTATATGCCATGTATCAGCGATCCAGAAAGATGCTGATATTTCTCGTGGTCACCCTCCTGGCGGTCAACATCTCCAACGGAGTGCTCCTCGCAATTGGAATGTGGCGTGCTTCAGAGGGTAGGCTTTAGGTGAAACACTTGGACGCCCCAGGCTCATTGACATTTACTTACCAGAGGAGCTCATTGTCTTCGGCACCTATCAGTGCACTGTCAGCTACGAGGGAGATGTCCAAATTTTGAAGGCCATGCCTTGGATACTCAGCGTTGCATGGGAAATCCTTGCATTGTGTCTCGCAGGCTGGATTGCTGTAAACCACTTCCGTGATCTTCAGCGACATTCAGCAGGAGGGATTATTGGAGATTTCGTCACGGTGCTAATGAAATCACACCTGATTTATTTTTCGAGGTGAGCCCATAACGTAAATGTGTTATCTTTTCCGCTAAAGTTGCGCGTATGCTAGCTTTGTTGTTGTTTCTTTCTTCTGGCTCGGTGAGGTTTCTCCGACGTTCACAACGGTACATCGATTTTTCCTTGGCATACGACGATGATTCATCATTTCTATAGGACTTAGGTTCCCTGAAATCCGAGATTTATCGTGGGTTCCTTCAAATCATCTTGGTCGTGCAGATGTTTGTGGTGGGACCGCGCCTGATCCTTAGCCTTCGACGTTATCGGGCTGAGCTCGTGACCTACTCTAGTGCAGGAACGGATATAATTTCAATTGCTCTCCAGGAGCGCGGGCATGCGTCAACTGCCAGTAGTGCATAGCATCGATGCGATTAACACATGTCGGATACTCTGTAGACTATAGTGCGAATAATGCCTGACACCCATAACTTTATATCAAGCCAACGGCAGTAATCAGCTCAACGAAAATGGCATTTGTTTGGCTAGTACCCCCTGCCACTCCCAGCGGCGAATACCTTGTGAGTGTATTTATCCTCTATAGACTGCCCACCTTGTTCACCGGAGCAATCGGTATTCTGTTGTCAGGGAGCGAGTCTATTCATTCATTATCTAATAACCTCACGCCTGACCAAAATCAATGTTACTGATGTTGACAGACTGAATGGTTTGATCCACCAAGTCATGATGTCAGTGGCTATCGCCCCACAACCGCCTCTCTACGACCCTCGTCATGATGTTCAGCATGACCCTCGTTATATTTTCCATAGTGATCCCCGCGACCCTCTGTACCCATACAACCACTGTTACCATGTCCGCCATCGCAAGGTCCTGAATCAGCGCGAAGTAACTCTAAATTTTTAACTACCACTCTCTCTCTACCCCCGCGATGCCTTGTACCAGCGTGAATCCCGCTACCCTGCTAGTTTTCCACCTCCAAATATTTACGGTTCCAGTGAAGTTCGCGCAGAGTGATTTCAATACTCGGGATAGCTCTCCTACATTGGTCACGATGAGCGGGAACGTTCACATATACCCCTTGTAGCTGCCCTGAGGCTGTTTGGTAGCTTCTATGCTCTGTGATAGTTGTTATGTCGATACCAGTACCAGTATAATTACTGCATAGCAAATGTCTCGTTCAGGACATCCCCCATGCTGGCAGAACAATAGGAATCTGATTCTTGCGCAGGAATAGAGATGATGATGATCAATCATCACACCGCCTGACTCTCGTGCATTGGAAAACGGGGATCTGCATCAAAGATGAGTATCAAATGATTGAATGACAACAACGCGAATGATGGGAATACAAATACAATGGGGTCACTATACCGACGAACGGGAGAACTTGAAGCTTCCTTGGTACAACGTGCTACTAGTAACTAAACCGGGAACCATAGAACACCGGAAAAGCGCTAAGGGTCGTGACCACTGACAGGAGGTGACAGGTCGGAATAAATCTAAGCAGTGGTCAGGGGTTTGACCAAATACCATTTAACCGAAGCTGATCACTCCTGCTTTCCATATATCCTAATGTAGGGGGATTGTGAAACTTGGTCTTTCTCAGTTGTGCGTCCCCACGCATCAGTACTAGACTGACATTTGTCCATAGGGCCGGAGATGATGACCACTTGGTGATTAATTTGACAATGAGGCATGTGGGCCAATCAAAACCTCAGGCAGATCCAATGGCCCTTAGGCCTTACCGTTTCACCATATGCTCCCGTGGAATTACGTCATCCATGGATCATAATTGAGCAGATATTAGCTAATCATGGTGTCATGAATGGAGGAGGTCGGGGTATATTACCTGATGGGATGGAACAGTGAGGAGCAGCAAGAACAATGATAGCAGACTCGTCACAAGGCCACAGGAATACACTCTGAATGTTACAGAAACGATGAAAGTGCAACACAAAACACAAATAGTATAAAAGTGAAGAATAATGTACGTGAGACAACGGAAACAAACTCGTGTGTGAAATAGCAGTTCGACAAGAAAGCATAGCAGGTCGTGGAAAAGTTCGCAGTATCATGATGCACCGGGTATCAAACATACCATCGCAAAACTCAGACAAGCGCAGCAGATTGCAAGTATCCTCGGAAAATCGAGTCTCGTACTGCATAGTGGATAAGTTGCCGAAACGCTGTGTTTGCAATTTTTAGAACGTACCATTTCCTATGATGCTTTGGGTGGCTTTGGTATCCTGAGCGGCCGCCAAGGCATCAGTCCGCGCCAAACGGGCAGTGAAATGAAAACAAAACGTACGACGACGTTGGTTAAGTGTGTGTACAGCACACGTCTGTTTTCGTTATTCCGTCTGTGGACTTGGAGAAAGTGGGCGCGGAAGTACTGTACAACCGACTCGTACTCGTTTGGACGGTCGCCATACGAGAGAATGCTAAGACCAGCTGCGTCAGCACGTTATAAACGAGAATTACGAATGCCTTACTATTTCGAGACGGATAGCCCTCGTTCAAGCTTTCTTTCTTAGGATATCGGTCTTGTCTGCAGTGAGTATATTGGATTAAAACATTTCGTGGGACCACTAGCGTGAGACAACCCACTCAAGAATAAGACTAGATGGACCTTCTTGAGGAGCTGATTGGAGCAAATTTGTGTAAAGAGTTGAAGTGAGTCGTCAATACGATTGGTGCGGGGGTCTTCCTCAAGGTACTGGGAAGAAGCACCAAAGTATGTAAAGATACCAAAAAAAAAGTAGGTGCTCAAGCTCTCACCTGATCGAAAGCACTGATTGGGCTGACAAAAATGATGGCGTTCGCGTCGTCGAAATACGGCACCCATGAATGACGCTGTCCCCTGGCGCCACCAACGTCAAAGAGATGCCACGTCACAGTCTTGCCGTGAATGTCAACGTCGAAAATATGCTCAGCGACACCCATAGTTTGGATACGTGCATGGAGAATATCGTCTATGAAGAGGTGAGCACGAAGACATCAGCTTGACGAAAACGCGCACCAGTGGACGGTACATAATTCCGTGCAGAGATACGTGAGATGTCATTCAAGAAACTGAGCAAAATTCCATTTTTAGAGAAGAGGAAGATGCATATATGCACATACTCACAACTCTGACCACTCATCTAGTTTTAATTTTCGGCTTGTCATCAAGGCACGGACAACCTGATTCTCCCACAAGGTTCGGATATCTTCTCTCGACTGTTCCAACATTCTCGCGACATCATCCACAAGAGGGTCAGCATCAATAACTGACAGAGCTGTTCCGGGACGCTCAATTGTCAGTTCATCCTCAGGTGAACCGGGCTTTTGTTGCCTGCGGAGTAGCTTCTGACCTTTTTGGATGGTCCTCGCCTGCCATCCGCTTCGAACGTAAACTTCGCCTTTGCCAGACCCCGACACAGAAACACCCCCACTCAAGCGATCAGCAAGCTGAGGCTCGGTATTTGTGAGTGGTAAAAGGCGTCGCCGGAGATCCGATATCGCAGTAGATCCCCGAATGGGACTAGATGCAGTTGGACTAGTGGGTGACGTAGGTGACGGCGGCGAAAGGGCAACACCGATTTGTGAACTGTGTATACTGGGTGTTGCCGAACTTGAAGCTCGCGGGGGAAGATAATCACCGAGTTCCTGACGCTCAAGAGTGCTCTGAGAGTCACTCCCATCATCGATGTCGTCCCAAGCTTCTAGGGTTGTAAGGATCTTTTTAATGGATCGCACGACATTGAAATATACGACAGTTCTCCATGACATGCGCTCGCTTTCAAGAGAAGCAGGGCTGTACATGAGCTGGAACTGCTTTTGCAGTGTTGATTTGCCAGATTCAGCCTGGCCGAGGAGAAGTAGCTATCGCATACGACGGTGATCAGCTCCACAACCTAATCGTGCTCAAAAAGACTTGAAATGACCTTGACATCACTTTTGGACTTTTTCAATTTTTCCCTCTCAAACCTAAGTTCCTCGTCTATTTGTTCT
Organism: Suillus subalutaceus; assembly: GCF_016647625.1. Taxonomy (NCBI): domain Eukaryota; kingdom Fungi; phylum Basidiomycota; class Agaricomycetes; order Boletales; family Suillaceae; genus Suillus; species Suillus subalutaceus. Next base: position 88,175 of record NW_024540268.1, read on the forward strand.
GAAATTCGACGCGCGTCAGCCTCGTGTTGGAGCCGAATATGGCGATCTGAGTCTGATTCTTCTGGAGGAGGCCGTATAGCAAGAGACAAGGGGTCATCTTGACTACGAATAGAAGAAGTTCGCATCATCGTGGTACAGAGGCAAGAGTTGAGTGAGATAAAAAGCTGTCGATATTACTTATCCAAATTGAACAGCTTCGCTATTAAAGACTAGGCAGTCACAGCCTATCGCGTCACACAGTCACATTGTCACGCATGGTAATTTCTCCTCTCCTCCATCCAACGCATATACTGACTCACAGTTCTCTTGTAGTCTGTAACGCTTCATACAAGCCACGGCGAGCTCAAGGTGCGCGCATACACAGCCAACTAAAATTTCTGCGATTCACCCGGAAATTTTGGGTGATTCAGATCGAGGTATTCTGCGAGGCTGTCCCCAAAACGGCAGAGGTATGAAATTGCTTCCGTTTATCTCTCTTCCGAACCTGACAAGCCCTAGAACTTTCTGGCGCTGTGCGCTTCGAATTACTATGATAATTGCATATTTCACCGCAACATCAAAGGGTTTATGACCCAGACGGGCGATCCTTCTGGCTCAGGAAAAGGTGGCCAAAGCATATGGGGAAAACCCTTCGAAGATGAATTGCGGTCCACGTTGAAGGTACCGGATACGATCTTTGCCGAGCACATGGATCTTCACGTTTCTACATAGTTTAACAATCGTGGTATCGTTGCCATGGCGAACTCCGGCCCCGACACAAACAAGTCGCAGTTCTTCATAGCCTATGCAAAACAGCCTCATCTGGATAACAAGTATACGATTTTCGGCAAGGTCATTGATGGTGCAGACTCCACACTGGATGCCATGGAACGCGTTCCTGTGAACAATAAGAACAGACCGCTCTCCGAGATCAAACTGACACATGTATGTTATCACTGGTGGATTAGGCAGCATGTGTGCTAATCTGATCTTCTTTGATGTCAACATTAGGTAACCATCCATTCGAATCCCATTGCGGACGCTCTCTTAGTTCCACGCTGATCCTAAATGTGAACGTTTGAACCTTCTGTATCAGTTTGAGTGCAAACTCCAAAATCGTTATATCAGATGAATTTTCTTGAATGCTACAGAACACCCCGGGAATGCTAACGCTTGATAAAACCAACCAGCTCTTTCTGCAGCTCCCTTTGCTGTCGCGCTTTTTCTAGGTCATCCACGCTTCGCAGATCATAAACAATATCACGAGTTTTCCCGAAGTACACCTGTGGTGTGATCAGGTCCCTGAATGTCTCAAGAAAGAAAACTTCGTACCTCTTGAAGAAGATTTCTCATTTTCATTTCCATCTCTTCGATCATCTTTCCCGTGTTCGTAATATGTGAAGTCGGTTCATGAACAGGCCAGTCCTGCTCGGTCTGCGGGAAGTGAAGGTGTGTGACAGCCCCACATCAAGTTAGACGAGGAAGCCTACCTGTCTCGTCATGCTTCCACTTAAAGTAATCTCCCCCGACGACTTCCATCCCTGCTCAGAAGCCTTTTTTTCTGGTTCGCCGAGAACGGAGGTTTCATCGGCCTTATTGTTCTGTTTCGTCACTAGCTCTAACATGACAGTAGATGTGAGCTTGTAGTGCGCTTGTCTTCCGCGCTCTGCGGTCTCGAAGACATGGATCGAGTCCCATGAACCTGAGGGCTCGTCGGGACTTGTGGGTGTCATTACTAGGGTGCAGACAGTTAGAGACTTGATCTTAGAACGCTAAAAACACATCAGTCAGCTACCCACCCTTCTTGAGCAACACAACGCCTGCAAAGCCGCCATCTTCGAGATCCCAAAGATAAACAGAAGACACGCCACCTTCGTAATATCTATTGCCAAGATTTATTAGATGACACTTGTGCGAATATTCACTGCAAGCGTAATTTATGCATGTCACGTACAGTTCGCGGTATGTATCGAACGCCTCATTGGCGGCGATCTCAAGCTTGCGAAGCTTCGGCGTTGGTGCTGTACCATCTTCTATGGGCGGGTCGTATTCATTCGACCAAGGTGACCTGATGAAGGGCGTTAATACGTAAAGCACATTGTCTCCGATCTCGGATACGTGAAATAGGACTAGAGTCCTTGTCATTCCACAACATCCAACTTATGCAGTCACTCTGAACACATTCACCGGAAGCGCAGCAGAAGACTCACCGATAACTATCACCATCTCTATTGTAATCGCATGCAAGATAATCCTTCCCTGTTGCCCGGTCTGTCTTGACCTTCAGGGGCTGGTCGACGCTACCTAGAAGGTCATCTGCATAGTCTGGGCAGATCTGTATGAGCGCGTTCACGTTCTCCTCGACATTGGTAGGCGGAAGACGACGCATCAGATCGAGCATCGAATCAACTGGGTCTGGCCCTTCTGCCATCGCGAACTGCTCCGTGGACGGTCGTATGAGCTTAGATAGGATAATTGATAAACGAACTTGTTGAAGGAAACTAGCGTTCTACTGATCGAGTCGCATCTGGATTCTGAACAGCATCCGGCGGCAGGGCCAAAACAGGATGTAACTTTTGTAAGTCCGCCACTCGCACTTTGCTTCAAATCTCAAATTACAACAATTACTAATGGCGGTTGAATTGTTCTCCTTTCCTACAGAGTTGATATGGCACATCCTACTAATTCTTACCCCAAAGGATATTTGTCGTTGTGCAATAGTCGGTTGTTTCCTGTGGTTCCATGTGACGAACTCACTACTGGTTTCAATGTCAGACCTGCAAGGCCTTCTGGAACGTGATCCGGAATTCTGTACGCATTCAATACAAGCTTGAGCTTTATGCTCAGGGCTTCACTGGGACCACTACCCTGCATTCGATTGGTGTCTCCAGAAAGATGTCCTTGCTCAAGAAATCGGCATCTTTGTGGCGGTCTGGCTTGCATTTGAACACCGTCTTTGAAGAACGAGTGATGATTTCCACCTTCCCCGCACATCCTTCACTACCATCGCTACTGTCCGGCATGAAATGTGGCCTTTTGTGGATGTTGGTAAATGGCGATACCTTCATTAGGGACTATAACACGAATACTAACCTTTCTCGAATATGGGCCTTACATGGGTTATCCTCTCAGCACCGACCGAAAAATCTTGCTATCGACCCTCTGCAAGATCTTGTGGTCACAGTCTCCTCGCCTGATGTTGTGACCGTGACCGACGCCGAACAAGATCACCATACCTTTTGGGTGGAGTGTTGGTCAGCTTCATATCAGCGTCCCCATCCGGACTCTGTCGGCGCTTCCTTAGAGTGCAGACGTACTTTTTCTGGCCTGTACCGTTTCCATTTTATTGGAGAGCCTGTAATCTGCGGTGATCGTATATTTGTCTACTATGTCATATACCGCGGTGGTATACCTGCTGCTGCGTTCATCCAAGTCATTGATTGGAGGAGGGGAGACGTAAAGAGTGTGAGTGCATTTGTTCTTGAGAATTCTGCCGCTCAGTATAAGCAGCACCATTTACTAGATCATCAATATCTCGAACATGGAATCTACGTAGTCGACCAATGGACGATTGTTGTCATCGGCTCGAGCCGTCTAACCGTGTACACACTACAGGAATTCGATGGGTCGCTGCTGCCCAGACTCATATATCTCCTGCCGAAGTGTCACCGTTCACCCTTGATATTTGTTCATGCCAGCCCATCGTTCAGCGGCACAGCCGCTCGCGCAGATCTTACACCCGGCTTTGTGCCCTCTCTAGAGTCACAGATCATTGTCTTAGACATCATCTCATACCCGTGCACGACGTCTGTCATTCTAGTCGTTGATACGGTGATCTTCTCGGGAATGGATTTGCAATCAGAGACGCATGTCGAGATTCCCTGGTCCGACTGGGGTCCCCAGCATACGTGCTGCTTTCCGCATGAGGGCAGTCACAAAATCAGTGTGTTCGGTAGCAGAATGGCGTATACCCTCCCTCAAGATCACACCCCTGAACCTGGACAAAGACTGGAAGAACTCTCCCGCCAGGGTCACTTCTACGTCCATATCTGGGACTTCAATAAACGAGCCATTGCTCGTTCGGAGAATTTCTACAATCTCGACTCACCAGACCTACTCATTCGTGTTTTGATGAAGAAATTATCTCGAATCACCCTTACACTGCTACCGTCTGCCGTACTCGATTTTTGATGGGTGGCTTGTTCGAATTATTCTTAGGTCAGGATCGACTTATCTTGACCTCGGTAGGTTTTCTTAGTTGTGAGCACAACGATGGTTGAATATAACCATACTACAGGTGCGGACTGGCATTGGTACAGTCGATATCCAAGTCGTCTCCCCTGTATAGATGGAGGTTGGGTCGGATTTTACACACTAGAATGAATTTCAGTAGTGCAGGAGGAACAACAAGTCATCGTGCTTCATGCTACCAATCTTGTGTAAATCAACATCAGACTGTTTGTATCTGCATGGGTGGTGCAGTGGTGTTCAGTTTCTCCCGATCTTCAAACTTGGTAGGCGGGACCCATCAGATTGAGTAGTTCTAGCCCTTCCGTTTTCATGCTTTACTCTGCGGACGGTCGGATTCGCCTGCACGGAAAATTTGATATACGAAATTGAAGATGCCAAGAATACCCCAAAGATCGCACTACATAGCACGTTGCCAAGATCACGAACAGTTCTCCGATCGCTCTTTTGCGACTTTCAAACATTCCGCGTGAGTCACCGCTTTGCGATTTCACCCGACAACTTTTAACCTGATCCCACCGGTATCCTCGGATGCGCACTGTCTTTCTATTGGAATTCATGCTGAAATACTTACTTAGATCAATCAGATATCAATCCCTCAAATATCACTTTGGCAATGTAAGCGCTGGATTGTGGTATATCAAGCACAAATGCGATCGTTATATGTCCACCAAGTTCCTCCGCTCGCTCACCCCCATCCTCTAACAATATGACTCTAGTCTCGAATGATCCCAGCTGGTGGCCAGTCATCAATGCGAGTCTTATTAGCAGCTATTTTATAGGTTCGTGGAGAGTCAGCCGCATGATAACAGAGACTGACCTTCGCTGCCATTTCGCAGTCGCCGCCTCTGTCGGAATAATGTACGATTGGGGTGAGCAAGATTAAGTATGAAAAGACCACTGACATTACTGTATTTCTAGGACTTGCGTTTGGAAAAGAGGTACGTCGATCCATTACTGGGGCAGCCAACTCACTTAAAATTGTGTTATAGGTTGAACTGATCTGGGTGAGCGGACTCCCACATCAAAAGAACGACGTGAAAATACAACTTGTTCACAGAGGCAACGCTGGTCCCTGATGACTTTGCTCTATCTCGGTGTATGTACCTTGTGTTTTAATATTAACAAGTATAGGTTTTGTTGACTTCAAAATATCCTAGGTGCGCTATGCTGGAATAGGATTTGCTGCGTACGTTTGGAAGTTTAGGCCATTTATGTTGCGCTCATTATCTCACAATCAGGATGAACATTTTGAGTATGTCCCCTCACATACCCTGTTTCTTTCTTGTGACGGGCGACATACAGATGATGTTCCAACAATTTCGATGACAGATGCTGTGAGTATTCACTGATGTCTTCCATTCCTGTCCAGACACTGAACTACCACGCAGGGGTGAGTCAGATTCTCGAACAACTCGCTGATTCAACATAATGACTCCCACAGCTGTGAGTTTTTTTCGGGCCTGTGATCATCCGAAGCTGATAACTAATGTTGCTGGATTCGTCAGGCCTTATCATGTACAGGGCACTTAATTGGACAGGCGACGTTGTAAATGTACTGCTGGGCGGTGAGCTATACGTATCCGTGATATTGACTTGATTGAAACATCACTGCAAGTCATCATGATCGCTCGGTTACATGCCATGTATCAGCGATCCAGAATGGTGCTGATATTTCTCGTTGTCGTCTTTGTGGCCATCAGAATAACCAACGTAGTGGTGGGAGCAATAATGACGATGCAGATTTTAGGGGGTAAGTTTTAATTATGTATGAAATGTTTAAGTGTATCAGTCTCATTGAGAAATAACAGAGGAATTCGTTCTCTCCGGCACGTATCATTGCATGTTTGACTTCACAGAAGATTCCCTATTTCTGGAGTCCATAACTTGGATACTTGGCACTGTATGGGAGGCCCTGGCACTGTGTTTCGCAGTCTGGATTGCTGTAAAGCACTTCCGTGAACTGCGACAACATTCAACAAGTGGTATTATCGGGGACTGTTTCGCGGTGTTAATGCAAACTCATGTTAGTTATTTTGCAAGGTGAGCTCATAATGTGAATGTGGTTCTCTTGTTTCGCTGAAGTTTTGCACGTGCTAGTTTTTTGGTCGTCTCTTGCTTCCAGATTGGCTTGTTCTCTCCGACGCTCTCAGCGGTAAGCCGATCTGTCACCGACCTCTACATGCAATCATGATTCATCGTTTCTCCGTTTCTCTAGGACACAAATCCCCTGGAAACTCTGATTTATGTTGGTCTCGATGAGATATTCCAGTCCGTGCAGTTGTTTGTGCTGGGACCACGCCTCATCCTCGGTGTTCGCGAATATCATGCTAAGCTCGTGGCCAACTCTGATACAGCAACCGCTATGACTTCGATTGCTTTCGAGGAGCGCGTCCAAGTGTCAACTAGCAATAGTGTGTAGCGCAGGAGATGCTCGATATGATTTACTTGCGATGGGCGGGTAGTGTGCAGGGAGCAAGAGAATTTGTTTTTATTTATTCCAGGTTTTGTCGTGGTACTTATTTATGTAAGTTGCGAGGCAGATATAGGTCATACAAGACCTTTTTTTTTTTTTGGCAAACTATGAGTAGAGACTCGCCCTGACGCTGAGGTTCACGCACTCGATCTCAGTAGTGCTGCCAAGATTGTAGCGGCTGGTGGAAATCCGTTCGCTCCTGATGCCATCGCTGAAAAATCATCTGCTGTTTCCAGGACCTCAGAGAAGTACTCGACCACTTGAGTGGCGTCTGTGGACCCTTTCAGTACCCCCGTTCATCCCAGCTGCTCCAGGGTTACGCGCTGAGTACCTCTAACAGGACTTTGGCTCATTGATCAGGCTACTTCATTGAGCCCAACCGGATCTGGTGCTGCAGTACCATCGACCACATTCGAATTGAGATGACGAGGGCGCATGGCGAGAAACTAGCGAACGCACCGGACGGTCCGATTCGGAGCTAATTTTCAAGCGTCGTTAGAAAAAAATGGACGCTTCGTGGTGTACAACACACAAATCAATAAGAAGAATGATTAGACAACAACATTTGCTCAAAATTTTGAAGTCGAAGGACTCGCATATACTCACTTGCGTGCTAGTGGCGAGAAGGTCAAGCTGCAGTTCGTCGACAGCATGAATCTTGTCCACATTGAAGCAAATAGGCTTCAAGATGATAGAAAGATGATATGGGTAACCCTGCGCAATTGGAAAGCAACGCAAGGGCATTGCAACATAGAGATGTAATAGAGTCAAATCGTGAGCGTCCTTGTGAATGTAACATCGAAAACGGGTATACGCTAGGTTGATGAGAGCGACGATACGGTCAGGATGGTCAACTGGGCACTGGTCCAGAACAAAGTGTAGTAAATTCTTTACCGCATCAGTCATGTCAGAGACACTCGCCTGTTGGGTATTTAGTAAATCGTGTGTGGCCTGCATATATGCATCGAACATTTCTAAATCTAAGAATGAACCCCAAATTAAACTTTTGTTGGTAGAAATCGAAGGCATGGAGTTACTGTTACTTGCATCAAGTGATGCACCATCATTGTTTATGCGAGTCCGACCTTCGGCGTGAGAGATGGGTGGACACCACGGATGGGTGAAAAGGATAGATCTACGACAAGTTGATAGACATGCATGAATATAAAACATACTACTTACGGAAGGGTTTCTCTCTACGATCAAGCAGTTCGTGCTACAATATTTCAAGTTTGCCAGTGACTTTTCAATGCCCCAGCATTTGGTCAAGCTCGAAGGACGCCATGAACATTTAGGTGACTCATCTGGAAATCTGAAAAGGAACGATGGGTATTGGAAACACGCGAGTCTCTGTGGAAGTCCTTACAAGGTCACAGTATCGATTCACACTACAGAATTGTCGGATGATAGCACTTGGACAACTAACTTGCGATGTCTCCTTGAGCCGACGTTGACAAACACGTAAACTCTTGCGAGTGTGCGGAAGGAGAGAACTTTGTTAGTTATTGTATCCGCTCATGAGCGAGAATGGAATTAGTTGCCCACCTTCAGGCCTCAGGCCTAAAATGCTGGTTGATGGTGCGCTGAAGTAAATGACAAGGAAAGTTGAGGATATGCTGAGTGGGGCGAAATGAGCAGTAGGATAAGACGGAGTAGGGTGAAAAGGGGAAGCTGAAGTGTGCACAAATACAATATTTATTATGAATCTTAGTGATACGATTATGATACAGCGAAAGTGGCACGCCAAGGTTGGAGGGGATATGCGAGTCTGAGATCTAGAGGTTGATAGCTAAGTTGTATCACCCATCTTCGACACACCCAAGTGTGCACGTATGAGCAGCTGATACAGTAGGTCGCAACAGGAAACTTACGAAATTGAAAAGCCCTGCCCTGAATCCTCTTGGCAGCCATTAACCGATATGACATCCATCCTCCAAGGGACATTTGTCGCTGCACAATAGTCAGGCGTTTCCCCATTATTCCATGTTTCCTCTTACGGAGCCCTAGACTAACTTCTGGTCAGACCTGCAAAGCCTTCTGGAATGCGGCGTGGAATTCTGTAGATGTTCAATACCAGCTTCAGCTCTAGCCAGGGTTTCACCGAGAGTCCGAGACCACCGTCACAACCTGGACTCGTTTTCAGAAAGATTTCCTCACTCAAGGAGGAAGTTGACATCGTTGTGGCGGCCTGACTTTCATTTAAACACTGCTTTTGATGAAGCAGTTGTCGTTGATGCCACCTATGAGCCTGCGTTCGGGCCAGGTTTCGTGACATGGCGGCAATACTTGAGGTGTGGGCTTTGATGGATGGAGGATCGGATCGGTCTCTTCAATCTTCGGGACTGTAACACAAATATTGAATCAATCTTTCCCGGACGTGGCCCACACGCAGCTATGGCTTTCATTATCTCACTATTGACACTCTGCAGGATCTCATGACGGTCGTTGTCTTCTCGCGTGATAATGTTGCCACTGTGACTGACGCCCAGCAATATCACTACGTCTTTTGGGTGGAGTGTCGGTCAGCTTCGTCCCAGCGTTACCATCCGGACTCTGTTTGCCCTACTTTGGAGTGCAAACATACTTTTAATGCACCTGGCTCGTACCGCGTTCGTTTCGTGAACAGACCATGCAATATGTGATGATCGTATGGTTCCTGTGTCTATGGCCTTCAAAATGATTGATTAGAGGAAGGGATATGCGAAGAGTGTGAGTGCCTCTATTCTTGAGAAGTGTCCAACTTAGCATAAGCAGCATCCTTTATGTCTACCAGGCACCGACGGGATTGAGGAGCCCCTTCATCTAGTTAGCGAACTGACCATCATTGTAGTTGGCTCGCAAGGCCAAGTAACCTGATTCACATTAGAAGACATCGATGCGCCGCCTCGGCGTCCTTCTACGTCCACACCTGGGACTTCGATATGTGAATTATAGCTCGCACGGACCAAATATACGATCCCGACTCACCAGACCTTCCCCATTCTCAAACCTGGTGTGGTAGCTCGTATTTCGATGGAGAAATTATTTCGCTGCTACCGTCCGACGGATGCCCGTTCTGGTGGATTACTAGAAACAGGATCGGCTGATTTTAGCTTGGGCAGGTGTTTTCGGTTTTGCATACTGCGATAATTCGAGGCCAGACTGTAGGTGCGACTTAACAAGATTGATATTTAGCTCGTTTATCCTGTGCAGATGAAGGTTGTGTCGGACCTACAGACTAGAATAAATTTCAGTGGTCTATGATAAACAGCAAGTTACATTACCTCATGTCCAAGTCTTGTGTAAATTGATCCTTAGACTCGAAGCAGACAGTTGTATATTTGCATTATCCTCGACCTTGGTTGGTGGGGGACGATCCATCAGATTGATTTTTGCTGAGTCAACCGGGTCTGACACTTCTTTCATATCTTATGTGGTGGTCGGATGGAACGAAGGATAGATATGCAAATTTGTGCATCCTGTCTCGTCGAGCAGTGAACAGCATCCGTAGGCCAAAACAGGAAGTCAGATCTTACTTTCAATTCGAAAGGTCCACTGTAAAAGTATTTTCTTCTTCTCAGACCATCAAGATGGCGGTCGAAATTTTCTCCCTTCCTACAGAGTTGACATGCCACATCCTATTATTCCTTGCTCCAAGGGATATCTGTCACTGTGCAATGGTCGGTTATTTTCCGCTGTTCCATGTAACTTCCTAGACTAATTTACTTCTGTGTTCAACACCAGACCTGCAAAGCCTTTTGGAATGTGGCGCAGAATTCTGTGGACATTAAATATAAGCTTGAGCTTTATGCTCAGGGCCTCATTGAGACTGCTACTCTGGACTCGACCAGTCTTTCCAGAAAGATGTCCTCACTCAAGAAATTGACATCATTGTGGCGGTCTGAGTTTCGTTTGAACACCGTCTTTGACGAGGCAGTGATTGCTGCTGCCATCGACGGACTTCCTCCATGGCTGCAATACTCATCATGGACACAATCCGTGAAGTGTGGCCTGTGGTGGATGTCGACACATGGCGGTCTCTTCGTTCGAGACTGTAACAAAATTCCCAACCTTTCCCGGACGTGGCTCAAACACAGCCCATTTTCTTCGGACCAACCGCCCATTCGTCTTACTGTTGACCCTTTGCAGGATCTTGTGGTCTTAGTTTTCTCGACTGTTTTTTTCGATGTGGCCGACACCGAACAAGATCACCACGTCTTTTGGGTGGAGTTTCGGTTAGCGTCATCCCAGGGTCCCCATCCGGATTCTGTCTGCGTTTCCCTGGAGTGCATGCATACTTTTGATGCACCTGGCTCGTATCATGTCTTTGTGACAGCGCCTTCGATCTGTGGTGATCGTATATTTATCTACTATTACTTGAAAAACATGGAGAATATGACTGTCTCCGCCACGTTCATACAAATGATTGATTGGAGGAAGGGAACTGCGAAGAGGGTAAGTGCCTCTCTTCTTTCCGAACTCTGTCGCTTAGCATAAGCAGTGTCTTTTACTAGGTGGACCAGATAATCTGCAGCAAGTCTATGCAGTCAACCAAAGGACCATTGTTGACTTTGGCTTGAACTCTTTAACGGTGTACACATTACAGGAACCGGATGGGTCACTACATCCCCGGCTCACGTATCTCCTTCCGAAGAGCCGTCAATCAGACATGCGATTCACGGTTGTTCATGCCAGCCCATCGTTCTGCGGTGCAGCCGCTCGCACGGATCTCGTGCCCGGCCATGTGCCCTCTCCAGAATCACAAATCCTGGTTTTAGAATTTCTTTCAGGCCCGCAATGGCGCCCACTGTCTGTCATTCTAGTCATTGACATGGTCATCTTTTCTGGAACGGCTTTGCAGTCGGAGACGCATGTCCAAATTCCGTGGTCGGAATGGGGACCCCAGCACACGTGCTGCTTTCCGCACGACCGAACCCACCAAATTAGTGTGTTCGGTAGCAAAATAGCCTATGCCCTCCCTCAAGATCATACCCCTGAACCTGGACAAAGACTAGAAGAACTCCCCGACGAGGGTCACTTCTACATCCATATCTGGGACTTCAACACGCGACTCATTACTCGTTCGGAACATATCTACAATCCCGACTCATCAGATCTCCCCATTCGGAAACCCGGTGTGGTAATCCAGTCGTGCTTTGATGAAGACATCATCTCCAATCATCCTTACACTGCTATCGCCTGCCGTACGCCTTTTCCGACAAATGGTTTCCGCAAGATGTTTTTGGAACAGGATCGTCTTACTTTAACATGGGTATGTGTTCATATTTTTCGAACCCAGCGATGATTTAATTTGGCCCAACTGCAGTCACGAATTGGCGCGGTTGATATTCAAGTCGTCTCCCCTGCACAGACCGAGGTCGAGTGACATTCTCTGTAAATGTATTTGTAGACGAAGTATGAAATACCATAGATCTTCAATTTTTTCGAATAGACACCAAGTACTTCCATGGCATCTTTCATTCTGCTGTACAATTGATTGACAGATATGTCTAGTGGTTGTAGTATGACCACTCGCACCCCATGCAGTACAGCTAGTACCGGTCTGAGCGACCTCTGTCAGCTGCAAATGTCCCGGTGGGAATTGATCTAGGTAGCAGGCTCCAGAACGCACATAAAAGTCCACGCTACTGATTGGAGCACGCTTCCCTTCACACACCCAACCTGGTATGTCGCATCCCCATACCCTTGCAAAGGTACCTCATCAAACTATCCTGAGCATCCTGTCACCGAGAGCGCTTTCACGACGTATATCTATATGATGATTTGGTGCTAATCGATATCGAAACCAGTCTGCAATTGACCACAAATGCAGGAGCAATAACCGCCAATCCATCAAATAGAGTCGTGAGCCCACGAAGCATCGGACTTTTCTTCTTTATCACCATAGGTTAAATTTACTTCGCAACACCAAATAGCTCAATAATTATAGTAACCAGGACATAACTTGGAATCAAGAAAAACCTACCCCCTTGCAGAGCACCAGATAACCATTAACTTTATCAACCATCGACCGTGCTACACACTACTGCCAGTCGATATATGCACACGCTCCTGGAAAGCGATAGAGTTCATGCCGGCTGTTGTGTCGGAGTCGACCGCGAGCTCAACGTGATATTCTCGAACGCTAAGGATCAGGCGTGGTCCTAACACAAATAACTGCACGACCGTGAAAATTTTTAGAAACCCAGCATAAATCTGAGTTTTTAGGGAAGATTGATCCTATGGAAATGATGAACCGTAGTCGCATGCAGAAGTGAAAGATTGACATACCGCTGAGATTGTTGGAGACACATAACCGATCTCAAAGCAAGAAGCTGCAACAGAGCTAGCATGTCCAATGCTTCAGCAAAAACAGGTAACTATATTCACCATATAAGCTCACCTTGCAAAGTAAAGCACGTGTGATTTCATCAACACCGAGAAACAGTCCCCGATCACCTCTCCTGCTGAATATTGTCGCAGTTCACGGAGGTGTTTTAAAGCAATCCAGACTGCGAGACATAGTGCGAGGACTTCCCAAGTAGCGTTCAGTATCCAAGCAATGATACCCAGAAGCAGGGTATCTCCCGCATAGGCAATCGTGCATTGATGGGTGCCGGAGAGAATGAGTTCCTCTGGTATTCAACAATGAGCTCCATGCACTTTTTCATCCGCAATTAGGCATACCCCCTGAAGTATGTCTCGTGTACATTGCGGCGACTACTCCGTTGTAAATGTTGTCGGCCAGGAAGGTGATGACGAGAAATATCAGCATTTTTCTGGACCGCTGATACATAGCATGTAACCGAGTGATCATGATGACTTGCAAGATATTTCAGTCAAGTCAGTATCACTGAGGCTCGAGGTCTTGAAACTGAAAGCTCACCCTCCAGCATTAGAAATACCACAACATTCGTCCAATTCAGTATGTCGTACATAATCCAACCTGACGAATCCAGTTAGCGACCAGCCTCGGGTGGACCACACTCCAAACAGACTCACATCTGTGGCGGTCATTATAGTGAACCGAGAAGCTGGTCATGAATCACACTCACCCCTACAGGGCGCCGCAGTTAATTGGAGAGGAATAGCAGGCATCGGTTGAGAAGACTCACTACATCCGTTACCGAGATCGTTGGAACATTGACTGTATGCCGCCGGTCAGAAGAAATAAACACAGTGAATTCGAAGAGACAAACACAGAATCTGGACGCTGATTATAAGAGATGATTCATTAGCATGTGGACAGTGCTGAGCCTTCCGAACATACACAGCATATGATATTCCAAGATAGCGCGTCTAGGATATTTTCGAGTCAGTTCAACTTTCCAACCACACTACTAGTACGTACACTGAGATACAGAACGGTCATAAGGGACCAACGTTGCCTCTGTCGCAAATCAACGTTGTTCCTCTGAAATGAGACGCTGCTCACCCATATCAGTTCGACCTATAAAATCATTCTCAGCGAGAGGGTTGCTCCGGTCATTGAATCGACATACCTCTTGTCCGAGTGTAAGTGCTGGAAGTACTTGTAGGATAGGCATCAGCAGTTCTGTAATATCATCATGCTCACCCCAATCATACGTCACACCAGCAGAGGCAGCAACTGGAAAGCCACAGTCAAGGGAAGATCGAGACATTAGCGTCAACATCCGACTGCTCTCCAGTGTCTTCACGAACCTACAAAATAGCTGGAAACGCGATATGAGTCGATGTACGGCCACCAACTGGGGTTGTCTGAGACTAGTGTCATACTGTTAGAAGGCTAAAAAGATGGATGTGAGAAAGCGGTGAACTTAATGAACGTATAACGATGGCGTTTGTGCTAGATATAAGTACCACCATCCAGCGCTTATAACTCTGCATCAATCAAAGTACTAGTGAATGTTAGTTGTAATTTGCGGAACAGCAAAAAAGACACGCGCGCGGAATGTTTGAGAAGCTGTCCGTGATCAATTGATTTTTAACACCATCTCTAGAATACGAACAGAAATGACAGGGCACGAGGGAAGCAGACCCCGGCCCGGGCGTCACCCTTATAATTAAGAATAGGAAGCCCTATATTTAAGCGAAGCTGCACAGCTCGAGTCATAAAATGATGGAACGTACGCACTAAGGGTAGCGCCACTCTGATGAAAACACACGCTGCGCTACATCCATCGTACGGGCCATGGATATCGATAAATCATTGAAGGTGGAGACCGGATAATTTGCACTGTTTGCGGTGCAGAGCTGTGGGTAATCAAAACTCGAAACAGAATATGCGAGCATGTGCAAGATCAGCGTCGACCACTGATCCGCAAAGCCTTATATATAGTTATCCATGGCCAAATGCTCCGCGGCGTTCTCAAGGAGCGAATCAATAATTTAGCGTCAGATTGCAAATAGACGCCCGATAATTAGAGACTATTGCTCCTTACCCCAGAGAACCAATGTGCAATATTTATCTTCATTCGGGACTGTTGGAGCGGTGTATCTGCGACTGTGTGCCTAGAAACTAGCATCACTGTCACAGCGGTCTGACTTACATTTGAACATTGTCTTTGAAGCTGCAGTGGTGGTTGACAATCGCAAGCTGCAGTGCAGCGTTAATGCACATAATGCTGTGGGAATGCTGTGAAATGCGGATGATGATCAACAATCTCTTTATTCGGGTCCAACTTGCTTGGCATAAAGAGCTTGCTCTCACGATCACTAGTCACTAGTCACTGCCGGCCACCGAGTTTTTCTATGGCTGGCCATCCATTGGGGCACTAGGAAAATGCTGCGCCACTGCTGCGACTGCTGCGGGGTTTGCCGCGACATACCAAACTTTGACCTGTACGCTACTACTAGTACTACTACTAAGTAAACACACAACTTGCTTGTTGCCGGCCACACGCTCTGGACTCTGCATCAGCCTGGTGCTTTGAAGGACTTTACACAATTAATACAACCTCACTCGGTTATTGTTGTCTTGAACTGCGGCACTGAAGACTAATTTCCAGTGTGTTCCAAACTTCCAACTCCTGAGTCACCAGATTTCAGACTTCAGCTTTCCGGATTCTGAGATGATACGAAAGTCCACTATTAAAGTATATATTACTGTGAGTCTGCAATATAACAGCCTGAGTTTTGACATTATCAGATTCAGCAAGTTATGTTGCAGCCAGCACCTTTGTCGCGGGCGTCGCGGTCGTCGCGGTCACAATGTCGCAGCACAACCCAAATATGGAAAGAAGGTGCCCGCGACGACCGCGACGCCCGCGACAAATCAGTGCATAATCATATGTCAGTCAAATGTCAGTAGCCAATATTCAATTCCAAATGAGGACGATTTTCACCGTTATCGATGGCTTGAGCAATCTGTATCGTCTCGCGTCACTCAGTGTTTCCCTCATCCTCAACTTGAAAGATTATGAACTAGTACTAACTATTGGTAAGAAACGATGGTTAATTTTGTCAGTCGACGCCTTCCAATACTCCGTGTGCGAAGCTGACAAGAAGGACAACAGGGCTTAATCCGGCACATTTATAACTACTATTATCCTACTAATGCAGCGCCCTCTACGTGTACCCGCGCAGATTCCCAACCATCAGCAGCCGCGCCTGTGTCTCCAAATGCACCTAGTGCATCACTCACCCCCATCGCACCAACACTGTCCATTCAGAACTCTTTGCCCGCCGCAGGGACTATGCCAACATCTTACCATTCGTCCCCATCCTCATACGTCGTCATCAATTTTAATATACCGTCAAGCCCACTACCCCCTTCGACTCGCGATCTGCAAAGGCTCAGTGATGCACATGCCAATCGATTCGAGACTATGGAACTCAGTTCAAACGCCCGATCCAACACGCTTGCCACCCACCCGTTCCCAGCAGCCCAGTCGGTCATTGGTACTAATGGGCGAGAAGTTCTGGCCACCGCCACCAAGCTGGATGCTCCTCAAAATACGAACATGGTCCCTCTCAGAGTAGCCACATCGGCTGCTGCTGTCCCGCAAGCGCAAACGAAGCACCTCCAAGAGGACCGTCCACCACCAACGAAGGTACCTGCTACCCTGAAGGACCCACCGATGCAGAACAAGGCACCTATCACTGCCCGCGCCACGTCAGATATCAAAGAGGTGAAAGATACCCATGCTAATTTATCCGAGCTTTGGGATGGTTGGCCTGACGGAAGTTATGCTCACCTGTTTTCTTGGGAGGATGCCTATCAGACAGATTTCTTGATGGAACACTGGGCCAACCGGAACCGAGGAGGCGATAAGGGACGAAGCGACGATGCTGAGAACTGGCAAGATGGCTTTCGGACATGGCGTACATGTCTCGGAATCATTGTCTGTGACGAGCCCACTTGCCAAATAATCACACGTCCTGCCACACGCAAAACCACCCTCATTAGTCAACTCCATGCTTCCTGCGACTGTGGAGGAAATCTCATTCATCAGCAATGCCCCGGGAAAGCCACATCCATCCTTTACCGATTTCGCGGTGGCGTATATTACGAGCACAACGGCAATCACGACCACGCCCGACCTACTCATATATTACACCTAACGAAAAGTCAGCGCACTCAGTTCGAGTCTATCGTAGCTGCCAATCCTCATGCCCGAGCTGCGGAGCTGTACACAGGCGTTGCTGGACTGACTGGACCTCAGCCATCGGTCGCCGATATATCTTCTGTTCTCTATAATGTCGTCAAGCGTCGTCAACAGGCGGCTATACTGTCAAGTATTGCGGTGATCTGACCGCAGTCCAGCAAGCACAGGTCGCCCATTGGATATTTGACAACATCGAAGAGGCGCAAGAGACTGTGGTGCAATGGTTAGGCTGCGCGGCATTTGCTCACGCACTCACTATTATGCTCGCATGCAACAAGCGCAGCATATTGGAGGCAGATCCCGACTACCCCAAAGATGGTACCGCGGACGCGCAGGAAGAGTTCATTCTCGAAGCCGCATGGCCAACCCTTTTAAACCAAACTGGCAAAAGCACAGACGTGATCTACACGGATGTTGACCTGGAATGTCTATCGGTCTTCGAACAGCGCCTGTTCGAGAAGTCGGCTCAGTCAGGCTCTGCAGGAAACTATCAGTGGGGCCTGGATGCTGGGAACCATCAAGATGGTTGGGACCCATATACTGGGCTCCCATCCCACTGGAACCACGAGGATCGTGATGAAGGAGATGCCGGTTATGATGAAGACGAGCTTGAGGTACTATGCTTTCCGACTCTCGAAACGGTCCTAGTTAACGATCAACTTAGCGCGGGCCAGGTTTCAGTGACAGCGACGATGTCGAGCAACATACGTCAGGATCTCGGAAGCGACAGGTAGCAGGATCCCATGGAGGACTAAGAAAGCGAAGAAAAGGTGGCACTGACCGCGTCTTGAGATGATGCCCGCGACTGCGCAGTCACTTGCTCAGAAGAAAGAAAAATAGTATTGTATACGCAGCAATAAGACTACAATGCAATATGAA
The DNA here is from genome assembly GCF_016647625.1 of Suillus subalutaceus. Classification (NCBI taxonomy): domain Eukaryota; kingdom Fungi; phylum Basidiomycota; class Agaricomycetes; order Boletales; family Suillaceae; genus Suillus; species Suillus subalutaceus. Next base: position 106,325 of record NW_024540268.1, read on the forward strand.
AGATTGTTTGGGGACAAGGAAGATAGTCGTTGAAACGATGTATGGGAGACCTGACTTGCAGACCAGAAGTACTTGTGATGATACCGTCTGACCGTGACTTTGTGAGCGTGATTATAATAATAAGGAGTGGGCGCATGCTCGACTCCATGGTTTCGTTTGGAGAACAATGATTGGGAGGTTCCAGTGACTAGCAGTAAGTGTAATTGATGCGCACTCACTATTTGGGAGCAGCGCAGCAGTGGTCGCGGCAGTTGCCGCAGCAGTCGCAGCAGTGGCGCAGCATTTTCACGATGCCCCATCCATTGCTGTTCATTCTGGTCCATCGTTCCATGGTTCGGGCGCAACAGCTCGCGCGGATCTTATGTCCGCCCTCTTTGAGATCACAAATCGTGGTTTTAGAGCTTTCCTTTAGCGAATCATCTGTCATTCGAGTCATCGACATGGTCATCTTCTCAGGAACGGGCTGGCGGTCAGTGACGTCTGTCGATATTCACTGGGGACCCCAGCATACGTGCTGCTTTCCGCATAACCCAACCTATCGAATCAGCGTGTTCGGTAGTAAAATGGCCTATGCCCTCACTCAAAGGTCATACCCCTGAACTTGGAACACTCTCCGCCGAGTTCCTTCTATATCCACATCTGGGACTTCAAAAAATGAGTCGTTACTCATTCGGAAGGCATGCACAATCCCAACTTGCCGGACCAAGTTCTCATCCACAAGCCTGGTCGGCTAGCTCAGTTGTTCTTCGATGCAGAGATCACCTCTAATCAACCTTATATCGCTGCCGTCTGCCGTACGCTTTGTTCGATGGATGACTTCCACAGTTTGTTCTTGGACGAAGATCGAATTCCTTTAACATGAGTAAGTGTTCTTAGTTGTGTATATATGGACTGCTGAATCTGGCAGTGCTGATATTCCATCTCCCCAACCCGGTCCGCAACCTTTTTTTACTCTGCTATAATGATCATGCAGCGCTCGTGACGAGGGATTAGATTTGCAGCTGAAATTCAGTTAAAGGAGAATGTCGGATGCGATTCACAGGGTATGTATCCAACTGCTCGCACTGTAACACTACATAAATTATCTTACATGCGCCGCATGCACCATATAACTAATAAGTACCACAAACGAAACTTAGAATCAAGCAAAAACAAAATTCTTCTACTCCCTCCAGAGCACCAGACAACCGTCAACTTCATCTAGCATCTCCCGTGCTACACACCATTGCCGGTCGATATATGCACGCGCTCCTGGAAAGCGATTGAGGTCATGCCCGTTGCTGCGTCAGAGTCAGCCACGAGCTTCGCGTGATATTCTCGAACTCCAAGGATCAGGCGGGGTCCCAACACAACCATCTGCACGACCTGTAAAATTTGAGAAGAAACGACCATTCCAGGGGATAATATTGGCCCTATAGAAATGATGAACTGTGGCCGCATATAGGGGTCAGTGACAGACTGGCATACTGAAGACGAATCTATGAGGCTAAGACAACAAACAGCAACAAAGCTAGCATGTCCGATCCTTCAGCGGAAAAGAGACCCACATTCACAATATGAGCTCACCTCGCAAAGTAAAACATGTGAGTTTTCATCAACACCCTGAAACAGTCCCCAACAATTCCTCCTGCCGAATGTTGTCGCATTTCACGGAAGTGTTTTCCAGCAATCCAGACTGCGAGACACAGTGCGAAGACCTCCCACACAGTGACAAGTATCCAAGCAATGCCATCCAGAAGCAGGGTATCTTCCGCGTAGACGACCGTGCACTGATAGGTGCCAGAGAGGATCAGCTCCTCTGGTATACATCAATAAGCTCCATTCATATTTTTTCATCCACAATTAAGCGTACCCCCTGAACCTTGCACCGTTTCCATTACCATTACCATCCCATTGAAAAGGTTGAAAGCCAGGAAGGTGACAACGAGAAGTATCAGGATCTTTCTGGATCGTTGATACATGGCATGTAACCGAGCTATCATGATGACTTGCAAGATGTCTCAGTCAATGTAGATATCACCGAGGTCTGGCAACTGCAAAGCTCACCCTCCAGCATTGCAAATGCCACAGCATATGCCCAATCCCATATGACGAACACAATCCAGCCTGACGAATCCAGTTAGTGATCAGCCTCGGGTAGCACACTCCAAACAGACTCACATCTGTGGTAGTCATTATAGTGAACCAATAACCTGGTCAAAAATCACACTCACGTCTACAGGGCGCCACGGTTAATTGAAGGGGGGGAGCGGGCATCAGTGCAAAAGACCCACTGCGTCTGTCAACAAGATTGTTGGAACCCTGTCTGTATGTCGCAGGTCAGAAGAGGAAGAGATCGTGAATGCGCGAAGACATACACGGTATGTTCGTGCTGATTGTGAGATATGGTTCATCAGTACAAAAACAGTGCCGAGGTTTCTAGACATACAAAGTAAACAACATTCCAAGATAGCGCACCTAGGATATTTTCAAGAGTCGGCATGAGTTGTCAGTCACAGCTATAATGCAAGCTACATACACAAAGATACAGAACGGTCATGAGTGACCAACGTTGCCTCTGTCGCAAATTAATTTTGTTCCTCTGATGTGGAATTCCGCTCACCCAGATCAGTTCGACCTAAAATCATTATTAGCAAAATGGCTGCTCCGGTCGTAGCATTACCATACCTCTTGCCCCAATGTAAGTGCTGTAAATAGTTGTAGGATATCAGCAGTTCTACAATATTATCATGCTCACCCCAATCATACGTCACTACAACAGCGGCAGCAACTGCAAAACCACAGTCAAGGTTAGATCGAGACGTCCGAGTCAGCGCAGCGACACATCAGGAAAAAGCAAGCTGACTATATAGTGCTATATAGTCAGCATAGTTAGCGGAGCTCGGGAGCTACCTGCCTTGTATATAGCCAGTAAGGCAACTATGTAGTATTACATAGTACTACGAGGCAATACTGTAGTAGCTTGTAGTAGCCTGTAGTTCATAGGAATGCTCCTACAGGCAGCTACCAGCCGCTCCAAGGAGTTATATAGCACACTGTAGGGAAAGTAGCACACAAAATAGCACGGAAATAAATGAATTCAAACACGTCAAACAAGCTAGTAGCAGATTCAATTAATACCTCAATCCTCGCCTGCTGCTCTCGCTTGCCCCCACATCATCATCCTGCCCCTCAACTCTCGTTATCCTCCACATTGTCCTGCTCTTCAAGCTGGTATTCTCGGATTGCATCTTCAAATGTGTTGTCGTTAATCTGGTGGGGTGCAGCCGATATCATAGCAAGTGGCTCGACACCAGCATGGAAGCTCGAAAGCACAAATGTTAGGCTAGGGCTTATAAAATTGAAGTGAAACATACCGAGCTGTGTCATGGAGATTGTCACAAATCTTCTCGAGAAGTTTATAAGGCGCTGTGTGTTGTTGGAAGCGCTGCAACGAGGCCAAATGACCTTTGTAGACAGAACCGTAGGTAGCTGATGTGAATTTGATATCTTCCTTGAGACCTTGAGCCCACTTGTCAATGCAACACTCGATCTATCAATGATGAGGCATCTTCAGTGCCATTGACTTCAATGTAAGAATACGGGATGTGACTCACGGCTGTCAGAACGAGTGCAACGGACTTCGGTAGGTATGGGGTTGAAATACTTGTAGTAGATAATACCTTCGTCATTTCGGTTTGCGAACCACATGATGTTGATGCCTTCTTGCAGTAATTTGGTCTTGTAGATCCCAGTCTTCGATGTCCAATCCTATACCTAACATTCAGAAAGGTCATTTAAGACAATGAACTGCGTACCTTGAAAACAAATGAGGAACCCTCTTTCAAGGATTTGGCCTGATCACGGTTGTGCCTTATAACCTCCTTTGATTCACTTGAGCAGGAACCCAAAATATGAACAAGTCAGCGATCGCATCTTTGTTTTGAGTTCACCGCGGACGTGCGATGTGTGCTTCAAGATCTTCATAATAACATTTCTCAGACCGAAAACGCGCACAGAACATAAGGCTTACCATTTTCATTGCTGAAGGAGTTAATTTGATGTTGGCGCCTTTTATTTTGCACGACTCGTTCCAGGCCTCCTTCGCGAGTTTCATCTCAACAGCTATGGTGTCAGGAAATGGAGCATGCATGACGAGTAGGCACCGGAAAATGGACACCGCCATTACGAGAACTTCTTTTGAGATGTCATCAAAGTCACTGACTTTCAGACAGGAACCGTCCAATTCTTTCTTGATTTTCGGCCTTATCATAGCGTCTTCTGGCGCGGTATCGAGACATCGTTTTGTCCCCCGAGCAGCCATTGATGATTCCATGGCAGTGTCGCCATCCTCTGCACAATCATTCGATCTGGTCAGCCTCGGGTTCAGAGTCGTTACCAGACTCATCACTGGTACCATCCGAGGTAGTAGAAGTGCCGTCCGAAGTGCCATCCAAGTCCCTATCACTTGGTGGAACTACTCTTTTAGCTTAGATAGAAATGTATTAGTTTCTCTATAATTTGCAGGCAGCAATTACATACCTTTCGGACCCTTTGTCGACTTGCGCGCACTGGTTGTGGGAGTGGTGGTGCGTGACGCTTTGGGAATCTTCCCCATACTGAAAGTCAGAAGCTTGGGTTTTGACAGCTTCGTCTGCACACTGTGATCTGAGAACTAAATAAAAACAATCAGTTGTTGATTGAGTTGACTGAAAAGAAATGAGTGATCAAACCATGGTGTCCTCCTCCTTGTCGATGTTGCTAAGCAGTACTGACGGCTCTTTTTCAAAATGGTCGGGATCATTTTGATAGGCCGTCTTCAGCACCTTTTTTTGCCATTTTTTTAACTTATCTTGCTTCCTTGCTTGACGGTGGATGACCTGTTGTAATTCCAACCCTGGAGGGAGGCCATGTCACAAGTGAGCAAAATACAATGTCATAGCAGCAACAGCAGCAACTTACCTTGGTAGCTTGCTTTTTCAGTTGGTCGTCGTTGACGACCACTCATGGTGCGTGCAAGTGGTTCCATTTCCAGTGGCGAAACCGGAGCACCCGATTTTGTTCGCTTAGAGGTGGCCTTGCGAAGAGCCATGGTTGTTGGACCTGGGATTCAGCAGTTTTTATAGCGCCGTGCAGGAAATAAACACTTACAATCCAAACCTTGAATCATTGTTGATTCGTTTAATGCAGGGTTGAAAGCTGTGTTAAATTTTTGAATGATAAAAAGGTATGAACGTACCTTAACAAAATATTTTAACTGTCATGGACACCTCAGTGAGCGGCTCAGCGAAAAAAACGGTATAGAACTCACTTCAAACACTTGCCATGCTCTAACGAATATTACAGTCCTGTATCGCCATCCACTGAGGCCACCTGTAAAGACGGGAAAATCATTATAAAAAGGCAAGTTACCCCTTCTCAGTACCCCAAAATACTCACCGACTCAGTGCAGGCCAAAGGTCGAAAACACCTAATGTTGAGCTCCATATGCCGGAGCCCACTCAGCCCATGGTCCCACTCCCGCCATTTCGTCAAACTCCTGGCCCTGTCTTGGTATCTCAAACATACCTGCGAAGACTCATTGTGGAGCGTTGGGAGGCGGAAGTGAAAGCCTGTGAGAAATCAAAACAATTGTGACTGTTAGAATTAGCACCAGGCCCAGCTTTGACCATCATACAAGCAAGTGTGAGAAGGCTTGTCATTGAGTGCTGGGATGCAGAGGTGAAGCGTTGCGAGGAGGCAAAGCAGGCACAATTATTGGAATTACTCCTGGCCGCCCATGGTATATCCAGACTAGGGTAGTGCTAGTTAACCAATTTCAATACAAGTCTGAAAATCGCGGAACTTACCATATATATCAATAAAAAATGTTGCCTCTGGCGGTGCTCTCCGTCATGAGGTGAGTGCGCATAAATCCTAACAATCCAATGCCAAACGATAGTGAAAGAAGACCTTTTATGCACTTCGTATCGGCAATTTTCTGAGCAAACTGGGTGAGGAGAGGCAATGTGGTAGACATGTCCACAGGCTTCTTGATGACTTTATAATATGTCGGAATATCAAGCTTTACAGCATCTGTAGGATTATGATCGATCTCATCGCAAGGTACTGAAATTGACTTTGGTCATACCAACAGGCTCATAAAACGGAGCAGCAATTGTTTGATGCTGCTTTCGCTGAAGATCACTTAAGATCCTCCCTGCGAGCAAACTGGGTGAGGAGAGGCATGACGGTGGTAGGATCATTGCGATGGTAGACATGTCCATGGGCTTCTTGATGACTTTATAATATGTCAGGAATAGTATCAAGCTTTACAGCATCTGTAGGATTATGATCGATCTCATCGCAAGGTACGAAATTGACTTTGGTCATACCAACAGGCTCATAAAACGGAGCAGCAATTGTTTGATGCTGCTTTCGCTGAAGATCGCTTAAGATCCTCCTGAGCAAACTGGGTGAGGAGAGGCATGACAGTGGTAGGATCATCGTGATAGAGCTCAGCTCTGGCACTTGATGAGGGTGCCGGCGCTATGGGCAAACCTAAAAAACAATGTGTGAAATGAACATCAGAAAGTGAAATGAACGTCAGAAAAATGTCAGAAATGATCTTGAAGTTGAAACGAGAAAAACGAACTTCAATCACTCACCAACAATGTCGCACAGCTGCGGATTCTGTGGCAAGATGTTCCCTTCAAAGGGAAGCGTCAAAAAGCATATATCTATTCGCCCTGAATGTAAAGAAAAATGGGAGTCAATGGTGGAAGACACAGACAGCGAAGGTGGCCTACCGGACCTCTCATTCAATCATTCATCTCCGCTTCGCCGCTCACGCTCAACATCTTTCGATCCTCATGACAACCCAGCAGCCTCAAAACTTGGCGGGTGACTGCGGAAGATGTTGCCGATGAAGATGAGGACAATGTGATAGTCGATAACAGGCGATATTTTGAGCAGTGCCCTGATGCCAGCTGGACATTGCGGGAGGGGAAACTAAGTTTGAAAAGTATCAGCAGGATAAGGAGGACGAGGGAGAAGATGAATGGGCACCTTTTTGTGATAAGTACAAGTCGCGTTCTGTTCATTGTGTCTGCAGGACGGTTAACATTTGTCACCAGGGAGGAATGGGAACTTGTGGAATGGCTTACCAGAAGCCTTGGGCAGACCCGTACAGACGAGTTCCTGAAGTTACCAATAGTAAGCTTGTCAGTGACCACTGAAAAAATGTGCTTACCGCAGCGACAGACTCGAAACCGAACACAGCCGTCCTTTCACAATAACCAATCCTTCCTGCAGAAAGTTGACAAGCTTCCACATGGACCTGCGTGGAGTTGCAAGAAGGTCAGCATTCAGGGAAACCAAACCAATGAGAATGGCCGGTTATTGCACGAGGATGTCGAGCTTTGGACACGGGACCCTGTAGAGTGCATCAGAGATCTCATCGGTAATCCTCTATTTAAGGAACACATGGTATATGCACCAGCACGAGCATACAAGGACCACGAAGGACTTCACCGCGTCATCGATGACATGTGGATGGTGGACTGGTGGTGCGACAAACAAGTAAGTATCTGATCCAAAAAATTGAGTGAAAAAATAAGCACTGACCTGCAATGTTCAGAAACAACTGCCGAAAGGTGCAACTATTGCACCTGTCATTCTCGCGTCAGACAAGACATGTCTGTTGCAGTTCCGAGGTGACAAATCTGCGTGGCCTGTGTATCTTTCGATAGGGAACATCGCAAAAGAAAAACGAAGGGAGATGTCAGCGCGAGCAACAGTTTTAATTGGGTACTTACCGGCAGGCAAGCTCGATTGTTTCACATCGGATTCACGATCCCTTGCTAGTTACAACTCTTCCACCATTGTATGTCTCTCCTGCTTCAACCACTCATTGCCGCAGAACGAGACGGTGTTGAAATGGTCTGTGCCGACTCGATGGTCTGTCGAATATACCCGATCCTTGCAGCTTATGTGGCGGATTTTCCGGAACAATGTCTTGTGGCATGTTGCAAAGAGAATCGCTGCCCAAAGTGCCTGGTCGCGGCAGATGAAAGAGGTGATCCACTGAGTTCACCAATGCGGGACCCCCAGTTGATAAAAGAGATCTTAGAGAAGCAAAAAAAGGGTCAACATCCAAATGAATTCAAAGACTTTGGATTACGCACTGTCTACAGTCCTTTCTGGGCCAATCTCCCGCACACAGACATATTCCTTGCTTTTACACCTGACCTCCTACACCAGCTCCACAAGGGCGTCTTCAAAGATCACTTGGTGAAATGGTGTCTTGAAATTGTTGGCGAAAGCTGAGATGGATGCATGCTTCAAGGCAATACTGGACTATCCAGGTCTTCGGCACTTCAAAAAAGGAATATCAGCAGTAAAACAATGGACGGGCACGGAACACAAACAAATGCAACGTGTTTTCGTAGGGTTACTTGCTGGCGCTGTCCCAAGGTACGCTTGATGTCATGCTTGCAGCTTGAACTTTGTGCTAACATAATCAATTTTCATTTGCCAGTCAAGTCCTGGTAGTCGCACAAGCTATCTTAGATTTTTCTTACTTTGCACAGCTCCGAACACACACATCTGACACCCTTGAATATCTGGAGAACGCCCTTGCAGTATCAGCCCATACTGTCATATTGATATATCCAAACTGGCTTATTAGCCAAAAACCCTGATACATCATTCGGTTTAGCTATCCACTGTAGCACTATCTAGGTTGATGTATCCTTGGGTGGATCCCAACAGTGGCTTCTGTATACATCATTCCCAGCATATTTTCGCATTTTTTGCCACCTACCCCCCCACAATATTCTCACACTTCATAGCTCCGCATTTTGGGCCACCTACTGTGGGAATTTCCCCACAACACCAAAAACATCGCCCATTTTGGGAATCTCCACAATATCAATTATTCCCACACCCTCCCCACCTTACTGCAGCTTCACCACTACACCACAATAGGTCCCCCCTTGTATCTAAGTAGTAGTTTGGGATATACATGTATAATATACTATAATAGACCGCTTTTTTTGTGTATTTGTATGCCTGCTCCTCCTCCAGGGCCCTTTTAAAATGAAGTAGGACACAGAACACTTTCGCATTTTTGCCCCTTTGATGTGTAAGTGTCTCAGGCCATTCAGAACATGTTTATGAGTATATATGAAGAGAATAACATCTTTATTTGACCCCCTTGAGCGTCCTAAATCAATAGATATAACATATATACAGGAAGATACAAAATATATTGCCATTTTTTTATTTCTAGGTGGGTGTACTTGAAAAAATCATTCCCAGCACCTATTGAATAATAGGAACAATGTGTGAGGAGCTCATTACCACAGGACAAGAGATTGTTGTGTAGTGTACCCCCCCTCCCCTGGTGGTTTACCCCCTGTGAAATTTTTCCTGTAGGACCGGACCTCAAGAAGTGTAGGGGGTTTATTCATATTCATATTTAGAGTGTATCTATCACCCAGCTACTCCAGAATATCCACAGTGTCCTTCCACAGAAACATAAATATAATATATTGCAATTTTGACATTTTTGATGTTTTCCATTCCCTTACTCTTGCACAAATGATTCAAGCTGGTCATATATCATCATTGGGGCACATATATATGCTTTGTATGCCCAGGATCAGCTCAGAATAGGCCGGAGGTTTCAGATAATGTGTATACTTACTATTTCTACTGATTAGGGGCCCATACCTTTAAAACATCAGTATTTAATGATCAGACATCTGTAGTACATCTCACATACATTCAGCATCATAGGACTCAAGTTATAGAAAGATCTACCCAGAATTGAGGACTGGGGAAGTAAATAGATAAGAAATTGAGTGTGGGAAACTTCAAATGCTCAAAACATCGAAAGTGGTCAGTTAGACTCCGTTCGGGAACTCGAATCTGGCTAAGTTTCGACGAGATTTTGAACTTCAAATTTGCTTAAGTAAGCTTGCCGGATTGCCGTTCAATGTGACTGATTACATGTCACACCTTGATATCATATACGGTTATGCCCCCAACCCGACGCTTTCATTATTGCGACCATCTTCGCAGCCAAACGACTCTAATGACGAAGAAGAACTCGAAAAAACGACAGGATGCCACCTTGATGGAACCGAAAGATCGTTGCGTTTGGTCACAGAGCGACGAGACGGTGTTGATAAACTATGTCATCGCCAACAAATCGAAAGGGGGAGATGGCCTCAATTTCGATAAGACATTCTGGAATGATACTGCTGTGGAGATGGTGAAACAGCCTGTAATGCAAGGTGAGTCCTGCCACAGATATCACGCCGTATTCATCTGACTTCTGCCTTATTCTAAGGCGCTGCAAAGACTGCAGAGGCATGTCAAACAAAATGGTCACGAGTACGTACTTATTTCTACTGAGTGGCTGCTGGCGGTACTGATCTCTACTTTTCAGATTCGCAAGTTGTATCAAGTCATCTACAAGATAGCGCACGCCTCTGGAATCTCATACAGTCCAGAGCTTGGCGCAAATATCGGACGTGAATCAGAGACGATCTGGGCAGACTACACTAGGGTATGTTTTTTTTATCATTTCCTGTCATGCCATGTGCTAACTACATACATAGCACAACCCCCAAGCAAAGCCTTACAAGACGAAGGGCTGGCCTCATTATGAGGCGCTACATGGTATCATGTCAGCGCAACCAAGCACCTGGGTTGGTTTCCACGCGGGCATTGACAACGCCGACAACGCATTAACACCCAGCGTAAGTGCCACTCCTGGGCCATCCAGTGCCAGTGACGTCATGATGGCGTCACTGGAGGACGCACTTGACCGTGTGGAATTCAACGCTCATCCTACTACTGACAACAATAACGACACTATGCACGCTGAGCCAGGGACATCCGGTCCTCCCATCGCACCCCTCATTCCCATCTCCATTCCCCCCACAGCTTCTACTCCTGTCACGCCCATCACGCCCATCACCCCAACCAGTTTCAAACATCATGCAAAGTCGCCCTGCTCCCTCCACTCCTGCATCTTCAACAGCTGTGAAACGCAAAGCTGAAGGGAATGACAGTTCGCGTCATGAGTCCCGTCCACCGCAATCCTCCAAAGGGAAGTCGTCATCAAAGTCGCAGCGTCTATCAATGCCGTCAGCATTGGAAGGCTTGGGAGGAAAGATGGCTGATAGTATCGCTAATGCAACGACAGCATTTCAGGAGACAGTCTCCAGTCATTTTGTTGAGCCTGTCCCTCTCCGCAAACAAAAAGCCATTCTACAGGTACAGGACGAAGAAGATCTCGACGCGCATGAAATTGTCACTATGATTAATTTGTTTCAAGCTGATGTTTGTGTTGCTGATTCGTATCTCAACATTAAACATGATATCGTACGCAAAGTCTTTCTTGCGCAGTATTTAGAGGACTATAGGAAGGCGAAGGAGCTCTAACTACGCTACAATTTGTTGTAGTACTAAATACATCATGTTATCGTTCTGGTGCTAACCATGCTTCTTCCTCTGCATCCAACCAGAATGGTGTTTCTTCCTCTGCCATGAACGACTCATCTTACGAAAATTCGTATCATGTCTCCCGACTCTGCATCCAACCAGAATGGTGTTTCTTCCTCTGCCACAAACGACTCATCTTACGAAAAATTTGATACATTGAGAAAGTGCTACAGTAAGAAGAATAGCGCTACACTAAGAATTAGTCCTGCACTCCAGGTGGCATTGGTTCCCCTCTTCGACGTCTCTCTGCAAGATAATCTAACCACATAGATTGCGCGAGTTGGTCGCGATGTTCATGTGCACGTGTCCTCGCAGCTTCAGTTGGAGGACCGTCAGCGAGCGTACCGGTGTACTGAGGCCCCCACTCGTCTGACTCAACGTGTCGATAGTCCAGTAAGTCGTTAGGGTCGTGGATACGGATTATATTGTGGATCAAGCAGAGAGCTGGAGGAATGCGAGACTGGATTTCTGAGTTATACTCAGGGGGAAGTAGAATGATGCGGAAGCGTTTCTTGAGGACACCAAAAATATGTTCGATAACGTTGCGAAGCATTGTGTGTCACAAGTTATAGAGTTCCTTCGCATTGCAAGGCCTCAAAGGCAGATAAGTATGAGAAGAATAAAATATTAGAAACGACATACAAAAGATTTGCATGGCCCCATTCTGCAAGGTGATAGCGTACACCTCGATAGGGTACAAGCAATTCATCGCATGCAGCGAATCCGGCGTCTGCTAGATAAAACTTCCCCGGCGGAATGGTGAAGTCCATCAAACGCGCAGTGTGATACACATGAGCGTCTGCTGCGAACCCCTGGAAACCGCTCAGCATGTACATAAAGCACATGTCAAAATCACAGGCAGCAAGACAATTCTGTGTCAAGTTGCCCTTGCAGTCACGGGCAGCATGACGATCAGATGCTGTGGGGTGACACGCGATATGCGTGCCATTGATGGCGCCGATAACATCGGCAAAGTATGGGTAAAATTTCCTGGTTTTGAGGATAGTGGGGGGAGTGGGGGCCTGTGGACTGGGGAGACGGACATACGTGGTATAGATCGGCTGAGATGAGAATGCGATCAAAATTCGTTTAAAATACCTAGAAAGGAGCTATTGAGTTAGTACAGCCGGGTTCAAAGTCATGGGAGGATGTACTTCGATATAGTGTCGTTTGAGCGTTGAAAACGCTCACCAAGATGGCGTACAGAGAGCCCAGTGACACAGGCATATAAGAAGATAGCAAGCTGTTCCTCCAGCAGCACATTCTTTGAGTTGTCTATTCCACTTTCACGAAGCACATTCAATAATACAAAGAAAACATGGCGGCGGACGCCAAGCTCGCATCACACACGTTCAGGGTGGCCAGTAAGGAGCTCGTTGACCCAAGCGATCCCCGATAGCGCCGAGGTATGGTATGGTTCTTTCTCATAGTGGGTTTGTATGTAGGAGTTATAGGCGTCCACTGCGATGTCAACCACTCCAGCGGCCGATACCATCAGGTTCTGAAACACATTGATGATTTGTTGCAGGCGTTTTAGATCTCCCTTCTCTGCGTCATTTGGATCCCCCTCATCATCTCTATCATCTTCCACATCTCTATCATCTGACTGATCACCCGTGTCATCGGAATTAGTAGCGTCATCCTGGTGGTGCCAAAGACGCGAAAGCATACTGTTGGTATTATTGTACAATGAGCTCTGCAGCGTGCGGTGTGCGGTGTGCGACGTGCTCAGATCCTCGAGTCTGTAGCATGACAGTGCAGAATTCAAACTCCGAGCTTACTTAAGTTCGAAGTTCAAATCTCGTCGAAACTTAGCCAGATTCGAGTTCCCGAATGGAGTCTTAAGAATTTGTAGGACTTTTATGCTGCATCAACTGACTTCACCACTACATCCCTTCCACATCCCTTCCACTCTCAGGGCAAAGTGTAGTATAGGTTCCTTGTGTAGTCTAACATGTATTCTATCAAAATTTAATGAAATCTTCGACCTATATCATATATAAATGTGACTTTTGTGTGATGTGTCAATTGTCACTTTTCACACATATGTTCTTTTGCATTCATTCACTCAATACTTGATGGATTGTTCTGAAATTTGAGATCTGTGATACTGAATATATATGACATGCACCCCAGGTGTCTGATCATTAAATTTCAATACCCTAAAGGTATGGGCCCCTAATCAGTAGAAATAGTAAGTATACACATTATCTGAAACCTCCGGCCTATCCTGAGCTGATCCTTGGCATACAAAGCATATGTATGTGCTCCAATTATGATATATGACCAGCTTGGATCATTTGTGCAAGAGTAAGGGAATGAAAAATGTCAAAAATGTCAAAATTGCAATATATTATATTTATGTTCCTGTGGAAGGACCCTGTGGATATTCTGGAGTGGCTAGGTGATAGATATACTCTAAATATGCATAGGAATGGACTCCATACAATCCTTAAGGTCCGGTCCTACAGGAAAAATTTTCACAGGAGGTAAACCATCAGGAGAGGGGAGACGTGCTACACAGCAGGGTCTTATCCTATGGTCCTGATCTCCTGATACATTTTTGATACTGTTGGATAGATGCTGGGAATCATGTTTCAAAGGCTCTGTACCTAGAAATAAATACATGAGAACATATTTTGTATTTTCCTCTATATATACCATATCTATTGATGTAAGGCGCTTCAGGGGGTCAAATAAAGATTGGAATCACTTCATATATATTCTTAAACATGGTCTGAATATCTTAGAACACTTCTCTATTAAAGGGGCAAAAGTGCGAAAGTGTTCTATACCCTAAGCTATTTTAAATGACTCCTGGAGGAGGAGGAGACATACAAATACACAAAAAAAGCGGTCTATTATAGTATATTATACATGTATATCCCAAACTACTACTTAGATACAAGGGGGGACCTATTGTGGTGTAGTGGTGAAGCTGCAGTAAGGTGGGGAGGGTGTGGGAATAATTGATATTGTGGAGATTCCCAAAATGGGCGATGTTTTTGGTGTTGTGGGGAAATTCCCACAGTAGGTGGCCCAAAATGCGGAGCTATGAAGTGTGAGAATATTGTGGGGGGGTAGGTGGCAAAAAATGCGAAAATATGCTGGGAATGATGCATACAGAAGCCACTGTTGGGATCCACCCAAGGATACATCAACCTAGATAGTGCTACAGTGGATAGCTAAACTGAATGATGTATCAGGGTTTTTGGCTAATAAGCCAGTTTGGATATATCCTTCCCCCACTAACAGGTGGCAGTATTTCACGCCAACAAGGATATTCTGCACGAACTTGATGTTCATGAACATTTTAATATTCCTAAACTACACCAACTCTCGCACTATGTCCAATCAATCTCGTTGTATGGTACCACTGACGGTTTCAACACAGAACTTCCGGAACGCCTCTATATCGACTTCGCTAAGGAAGCCTATCGGGCTAGCAACAAGCAGGATTACGAGGAACAAATGGCTCTGTGGCTTCAACGCCAGGAAGCCGTGTTCTTGCACAATTCCTATCTCGAATGGCTGTCTGTGCAGTCTCAGTCAGCCACCATAGCTGGTCATGCTGACCATGATGACAACATTGATTCAGGCTCGGATTCCGAGATGGAAGACTTGCAATTTGAGTCTCGCGCTGCCCCCACCAAAGCACCTCCTGTCATTGGGCAATGTGTACTCCATGTTCTCGCCAAGGCTCCTGCGCACCCTCGGACATCTGTTCAGCAGCTCATCACTGCACATGGTGCAGTCTCATTTCTCCCAGCCCTCAAACTCTTCTTACACAAGCATATGCCACAAAATCGCATTGTCCCTGGTCCACAAGATCAGTTTTGACGTTTTCCGGCAAGTTGTCATTGTCAGCTCCGCCAGATCCAGCGGGTAGGTGAATCACCACGGCGATGGCGCATCAGAGCAACACCCGAAGTACCTCCTGGTCCTGGCCGGAAGCCAGGATCCCCTGCCTAAATTTGATATGGCGCTGATCAACAATGGCACTCGGACCACAAATGTACAGACATTAGATGGTAAGTGGTTGTTACTATTTCGCCGTTGCAAAATTCATATGGAGGCTGTAGGCGCACAAGTGGCACAAGTCCAGTGTCATTTCCACACTGCCTCGTCAGTTCGGGACGTATTCTCGAGCTTTGGCTTACATTGAATGGTTCACACCATTCAGGGAGCCAGACCCCTTCTCTGGCCTGCTTCAGGTATCTCGTTCGACTCGACGACTGCATCGAAATGCAGCCGTGATTCATGTCGACGAAATTCTTCGCCCATGTCACCTAATACCAAGGATGGGACAATCCATCAACCCCGGGTGGACAAGCGCGAACGCCTATGAGTTGGCAACTGATTTTTATCTGAATACATTCATTGACTTAGATAGTTTTTGTATTTCCACTATTACTTAGTACTACACTGCTCCGTGATACTACAATTTGCTACTGTTGCTACTGCACTATAAGTCACTCGCAGCACCTCTGGTAGCTCTGCATAGCCCTCACTTCGGCTACATAGGACTATAGAGTAACTCGGTTGACTATATATCACTACTGCAGCTACGTAGCACTATGTAACTGTCACTAGTACTCCCACCATTTTGGTTTTTTCCTGATGCAGATCCGTCACCTATACATATCAAAGCTAATCCTACATAGTGTACTTGTCTTATAGGTAGATGCGTTGTTAACAGAGTTCCTTCCAAGTGACTGAGATTGTACTTGTCTTATAGCGTTAAGCGCGTCCCTACTTCGTCTACTCACCAGAAACTGATCATTGGAGAGCCCACTCTTGAAGAAATGTGGCAGGAGGTGAGACAGGAGAACGGCTGGAAGAAGCGGAACGATCGCTTGGCCGTTCCATTTAGGTGGATCGCAGTTGGCGTGAGTATCTGCTAATCTCCATTCTGTCTTTGTGGCAGAGGCTGATACATTCGCTTTTTTATATAGCAAATACTGGTTTGCTTTGCGAGCTTTGCATGCACGACGAAAAAACTTCCCATTCAAAGCGTCAACTACGATATTTATCAGACGTTCATGTCCGGCTCGCTCTGGTGCTCCACCTGGGGGTTACTTGTTCAGGTTATTTACACCAATATAATTTACACCGATGTGGGGCTGTTTCAGAAGATCGACAATAGCGTAAGACCTTTCCTAGAGCAACAGCCCTACCATTGACCCATGCAATTTGCCCAGACCGGTAAACCCGTGATAACATGTGACGATATCGTGCTCTACACTGCTCTCTTTCGCTTCACACAAATCAATCTCATATGCTCTTTGACGTTGTTCATGAGCGGTATGCGTACTCTTCGATTCGTATTCCATTTTGATGCTGACTTCTTCGACATCTTAACAGCTTTCGGTGCGTTATTTCTGGGGTGGAGTATCTTTACCCGTGTTATGGTGGATGCCTCGAGCGCCACGGTGTTGGATGCTGTTTTGATGAAGGACGTAAAGAGTCTCCTCCTGTTGATAGTTGGGTTGACTGTGAACGGTGCCCTAATTTACTGCGCAGTGCGAGCAGTCTCAGAACTCTAATAACCCACTTTGTTGTAAGTCCTCCACGCAGAAATAGGCTAATGTAGGTCGTGTCTGAATGATATTGGGGCATCGTCAAGCAGAACTTCATCAGCAGAAAACGCAACAGTATGTAATAACTGTGCGACAAGGGTATAATAATCAATTTTAAGAAGGCGAAAATTGTTGACGATGATGGGCAAAAAAATGTCCAAATGAAATTGGTCTGAAAGTGGCCTGATTTCACCTGCAGGTCAGCTGCTGCTGAGTCTGTAGTTCAGCGTCACGTCTGCAAGCTCCTTTGGAATACAATCAAACGATCAAAATTGGCGTCAAGAGTGAAATGAGAGTCGTGAGGTATGATACGGTCTAAGGGAGACAATGAGATTATATGCTATAGAATATTCAACAATCAAGTTCCCAAATTTGTTGCAAGTAGCCCAAGGTGACACCAAACCACAGAATCAAAGCCAATCCACCCCTCCAGATCATCGCCCGCACGTTCCTCTTGAAAACAGCGTCTAAAAATGGGGCGAACGTGCAAGCCCCCGCAAGAAACATCCAGTAGTTCACTGAATTAACTTCTAGGAAAAGTCCAAGCCCACCTGGAGAAGATATCAAAAGAGTAAGTGCGGACCCTCATGCAAATCAAAGAGTATACGTACAGCTCGCCAAGCAAGCCCAAGACAAAGCGAGACAAATGTCCGACATGCGAGAGAGAGCGAGGGTAATCAGAATCTTCATCTTGCGCGGTTTCTAGGTCTCACGTCAATGAAAGCTCACTACGCACTAGAAAATCGCCTACATGGGCCCAAATCTCTTGCATCTCCATCTGCATCGCGATCAGGGCGAAGAATACTCGGCAAAATAATATCGGGATCAACAAATATGACGAGAGTAGCATCAGATCTCCGTAGGTTTCTTTGGATGAATGGTCCACGGTTGAGATACTAGCCTCTATTCTCGAGATGCATAACCAATACACGACGACGGGGCGGAAGGTCTATGTGAGAAAGCAGAGGCGTCAGTCTTGCAAGATAGAATGCGAATTAACGGTGAAACTCACGCAGATGCGATGCAAGGTCTCCAAGTCCATGAAATAGATCTATGTGAGAAAGCAGAGGCGTCAGTCTTGCAAGATAGAATAGGAAAACAGTGAACCCACGCAGGCGCGCTTCAAGATCTGAAATTGCATGACATGCTGACACCAGCATCCCTCGTGGTGCAGTTCCTTCCACCAGTCCCCCATGACCTTATACCAGCCAGCCTCGTGGCTCACATCCAGCCACAATTCCTCGAGATCTGGTTTTCCGAGAGTGACCAAGCAAAGTTGCGTGAAGCAAAACCGAGCGAAGGGGTGGGATGGCGGCCGCCAGTCGTCAGGAAGATCTAGTAGCTGGCTTTCTATCTTTTCATAAGGTGTGTAGGCTCCTGTTTTCATCGGGTCTTTTGAGATGTCGCTGCCCGAATCGAACGAGGAACCTGAAATAATGTCTGTATTGGACATGATTTGAGGTAACTTTAGAGACGACCTAGAGGGTGCGGGATTGTGAGAGGATATCAGCGGGGGCAGCGGGAGACCTACCTCGATGTTGCAGATCAAAGTGTTGAGATTCGAAGGAGGCGGGACGGTATGCAGAGTGTATTGCCTAAATACAAAAAAGGAAATGAGTATGGAAGAGTGACGTAGTTGAAATTTCTGGTCGCAAGCTTCTATGTCGTGTGCCATGATCTTCCAGGAGCGTGCATGACAACCGCAGGTTGCATATAATCTGGGCCGACAAGTTAGGTCTAAAGGTGGAAACGAAAGAATCAACTGTTTGGGAGCATCCAGAAGTCTCAGTTAGCCGAACGCCCAAAGCAGCGAACACGCACCTTGGCTACAAATATGATCGCCTCCAATGACACTGCTATGTCCAGCACGAAAAGTAGAAACGGTAATACAGCGTGACAGCCCGCGACCGAACGACCATTCACCTAGATGGCATGGTGCTTCCGGGACGAGTGCGAGTCAAGTCGTTGCGACAAGGAAACCTCATCGGCAGAAAGCCAACTTGAGGGAGTAGCGCCACTAGTCCATGTTATTCTCGATCTTACAAAGTCATTGATACAGGTGATATGGGTGTTTATCATTCGAAGTAGTCGACAAAAACCTGAAAAACAACGAACCATCCTGCAATGACACTCTTGAATCCCGCTCAAGTATCTGCAACAAGTCTATTACAGCTCTTGCAGATATCGCCCAAGTCGCATTTATCTCGGACAGGGAGAAGTGAAACTGTCAAAAATAGGTAGTTAAAGCATCTGTTGAGTAGACGCGGCAGTATCTTGACTCTAGGACGGGTGTAGATTCAGCTCTGAGTCAGAATCCGAGTATGCCATCACGCAGGGACACAGCCTTAGTATAAAGTAGACCCCGCGCATTCGACACCACATGATCGTCGAAGTCACTTCAAAAGCATCCAGAGATATGATGAACGAAGGTGATGTAGAAGTTGTAAGGAGAAGTTGTCCAGGCTCGATGGGTTAGAGCTTCCACACATGAAAGAGTAGACTCGACGAAGGAAAAAGACGAAGTACAGGTCCGATAGGTTGGAGCTTCCGAGTAATCGAGTCATATTCGACACTACCACATGGAAAGCACCAACCAACCGGAATAGGTCCGTGGGTGAACGGGGAAGAGGAGAATCATGCTAACTGTAGAGGATTTGATACTGTTCATCCATAATTAACTGGTCAACCGACGTTTCGTGGTGGGATGTAGGTCATGAAAAAGATACACAGTCGTGAGTCAGTGATGCAGGCACACCATATGTGTCACGCTGCCCCAAAAAATTATGTAAAACAGCTACGCCTCTGATCCACGTGCCTGACAACTTTAAGTTGTCTCTTGACCACCATCCCTGTCCTCCGCTCAGAAATGGCTACGCTTCAAGAACGCTTGGCAGCAGTGGCCAATATTGGATCATGCAAATATTCGTTAATTTGCCACGGGGTTTATCCTTCCTGCGACCTCCTGCGACCCGCTGGCTCAATTTAATTTGTATTTGACTATCACCGACTTCGTGCGCCTTGCGTGCGGATTTCCAAGGTGATGTATTTCGTCACCATTATCAGGGCTGTATGCTCGGTGCAAAACATTATCCGAGTATAGTTGCAGCGCTAACAAGAACGAGTATAAATTCAACACGGTTGAGTTGAAAAGGCCTCAAACGATCGCCTCCTCAGGTTGCAGTGAGTGGCACTCTTACGCCACACTATGCGCATTTCATTGAACTAACATATAGCAGCTCTTTCAAGACTTTGTCACAGTAGCTTCGCGCACATTGCACAATCAGACTTTGTCAGTTTGTGGTTTCCTCAGACGGTCACATCATAGGCTGAAGCATAGCTATGCCAGATATCATGAAGCTCGTTCAAATCATTTACCTCACAATCCTTGCCGCTGTAAGTGCTGCTGCCAGTGCCACTGGGGTGAGGTCAGTATCGCCACCTCAAGAATCCTGGGCGTGCTACGGCAGCCCAGACATCGCGTGCACCTCTCACCCAATTTCGAACTGTCCGATAGGGCTGGTGTCTTACCGTGTGACCTGGACGTGTTGGTCGTGCTGTTACAGTGTTACTTAGGCTCGTAACCAGCCTGGCGTATACTACCACAGAAGATTGTGTCATAGCAACTTCGCTGCACAATTAAACTCTCCGTCCCGCTTCCAGTGCCACTGTGGTGAAGGCAGCAGCTCCTCCTTGACTATCCTGCCGAGGTCCGTGCTCCTCTCAAAGTCCGAACTGCTCGGCAGGGACGACGCCTGACCTTTTGCCCCCCATGTGCTCGGTGTGCTGTTACATCACGAGTGAGTTGAACCTCAGGTTAACTTGGTCATTTTTGTTCTCAGTACATCTCAGGGATATACCTTATGTTTCTGAGACGAGGCGTGAAGGTGAATTCTATTTCATGGACAGACTATCACATAAAACGGAGGTTTTGGCGCAATGGCTGGGCCTAGTTAAGATGGAGCTCTGAGGATCGATCTATACACTGCAAAAATGTTGTCAGTAGGTTTCGAACCGACTGCAAGAGAAACAGATTTTTATTCTGTTGTGGTAACCACTTGGTTAAGACCGGTTAAGATGAGCCTCCGAGGAATCCATCCATGAGTGAATGTCAAAGTGTGTTCCAATAGAAAAAAACCTTGTCGTCGGCAGGTTTCGAGCTTGCGCAAGTCCGGCGGAAACATATTTCGATTATGTTGTGGTAACCACTTTGGCCAGGGAAAGTTGAAATGAACCTCCGAGGAAATGTCCATCAGTGAATCTTCAAGGCGTGTTCTGAGAGAAAAAAATCTCGTCGCCAGGTTTTGAACCTGCACAGGGAGACAGATTTCGATTCTGTGACAGTAACCACTTTGGCCAAGGCGAAGTTGAGATGGACCTCTGAGGAACTGTCCATCAGTGAATCTTCAAGGCGTGTTCGGATAGAAACATCCTCGTGGGCAGGTTTTGAACCTGGACTGGTAGCGTCAGTTCAAGAGACAGATTGCGATTCCGTTGTAGTAACCACTTTGGCCAGGACGAAGTTGAGATGAGCCTCTGAGGAACTGTCCATCAGTGAATCTTCAATTCAGATGGAAAAAAAAAACTCAATGGCAGATTTTGAACCTGCACTGGTACAGTCCAAGACACAGATTTTGATTATGTTGCAGTGACCACTTCAGTGAGGGCGAAGTTGCTCCGAGGAATCGGGCATGTTCCGATAGAAGAAAAACCATGTTGTTTGGCAGGTTTCGAACCTGCGTAGTCCAAGAGAAACAGATGTCGATTCCGTTGAGGTAACCACTTTGGCGAGGACGAAGTTGAGATGAACCTCCGAGGAACTGTCCATGAGTGAATCTTCAAGGCGTGTTCCGATATAACAAACCCTGTTGTTAGGCAGGTTTCGAACCCGCGAAGTAAAAGAGAAACAAATTTTGATTCTATTGTGTTAACCACTTGGGCCAGGAAGCTTCCTGACCAAGCTTAGACAAGCCTCCGAAGAATTGTCCATGTCGACAGGTTTCGAATCCACACCACAAGAGAGCAGATTTCTAATCTGTTCTGGTGCCAAATGGTTAGCTTAGCATGACTACTCAAGATGGGCCTTGAAAAATCCATCCATGAGTGAATGTTCAAGGTGTGGTAAAAGGAAAAGATTGTTTGTCCTGTCACGTTTGGCTTAGCTGCTTAGCAAATCTGGTCAAGATAGACTGACTCATTCGGTTACGAGTCGAAAAACATCATGCTTTGACAGTGAAATCACATAGGATTAGTAGTCATGACTCATTTACCAAAAATGAAATAAAAAGACTAGTTTGCGTTTGGTTCGATGGACACAAAACATGCCAGGAATAAGCGAGTCGGGGGCTGGCGCCAGTGCCGTCACGATATGACACTCTAGGACGGGTGTAGATCCAGCTCTGAGTCAGACTCCGAATATGCCATCACGTAGGGACACAGCCTTAGTCTAAAGCACACCCAGCACATTCGACACCACATGATCGTCGAAGTCACTTTAAAAGCACCCAGAGATAGGATGAACGAAGGTGATGCATGTGTAGCTCCTGAACGATACTTGTGCAATCTGCGATGTCAGGCCTCGCATAGGCACTTCGGGGCACATCATGCCTAGGATGAGCACGAGTTCTCCATACTACAGAATAGTAATTAGAGTGGCACAGCAGAAGTGTGGTGTTGGTATGGGAACTCACGCATGGAAGAGTCGATGGAGAAGTTGTAAAGAGACGTTGTCCAGGCTCGATGGGTTAGAGCTTCCACACATGAAAGAGTAGATTCGACGAAGGAAAATATTGTAGAGAGAGGTTGCACAGGTCCGATGGGTTGGAGCTTCCGAGTAATCGAGTCACATTCGACACTACCACATGGAAAGCACCAACCAACCGGAATAGGTCCGTGGGTGAACGGGGAAGCATACAAGCAGGCGATAAACAAGTGGCGAGATTAGCGCTGAGAGAATCATGCTAACTGTGGAGGATTTGATACTCGACCTATGTTTCGTGGTGGGATGTGTACATTGTGAAATGAGCCTAGCTAGTCATGATAAGTCCAAAGAAAAACATATGTACACGGTTGACGAGAGTCACGAGAGGCAGCCTCAAAAATTATGTAAAACAGCTACGCCTCTGACCCACGTGACTGACAAGCTCTAACAACTTCAAGTTGTTTCTTGACCACCATCCCTGTCCTCCGCTCAGAAACGACTACGCTTCAAGAACGCTTAGAAGCAGTGGCCAATATTGGATCATGCAAATATTCGTTAATTTGCCACGGGGTTTATCCTTCCTGCGACCTCCTGCGACCCGCTGGCTCAATTGAGCTTGTATTTGACTATCACCGACTTCGTGCGCCTTGCGTGCGGATTTCCAAGGTGATGTATTTCATCACCATTATCAGAGCTGCATGCTCGGTATAAAACATTATCCTAGTATAGTTGCAGCGCTAACAAGAACAAGTATAAATTCAACACGATTAAGTTGAAATGGCCTCAGATGATCGCCTCCTCAGGTCGCAATGAGTGGCACTCTTACGCCACACTATGCGCATTTCATTGAACTAACATATAGCAGCTCTTTCAAGACTTTGTCACAGTAGCTTCGCGCACATTGCACAATCAGACTTTGTCAGTTTGTGGTTTCCTCAGACGGTCACATCATAGGCTGAAGCATAGCTATGCCAGATATCATGAAGCTCGTTCAAATCATTTACCTCACAATCCTTGTCGCTGCAAGTGCCACTTGGATGAGGGCAGTGGCATCACCTCAAGAATCCACAGCGTGCCTAGCTGACCCAAACCTGTGCGCCCCTCACCCAATTTCGAACTGTCCGACAGGGACGGCATCTCTCCGTCTGGCCTGGACGTGCTGGTCATGCTGTTACCCTGCCAATTAGGCTCGTGACCAGCCTGGCGTATACTACCATGGATGCTCGAGTGGCGTAGCCAGGGGCTGGTCGATCTCGGAGAGGGGAGGTACGGAGCTTGAAAATTCTCAGTTGCCGATTGTGCTGGCGGCACTCGATACTCATTTACCTCTGCCATCGTAACCGCGGCGAGCCGCCAGTCCCCGACTCTAGCCTGCCTTTTTCTTCTCTCTTTCTCACGACAAGTCGTCATGATTGGTTCAACTCACAATTTATATTCAGAGCGCGAACGACGCTTGTAGCTCTACCCTCCTCACTTAATAATCGACATCCTGTTCTCTCACTTGTCTTTCACTCTGCCTTACTTGGTGTTTCCCCCTTTTTTGTTCGTTGCACAGCAGATAACGCCGTTGTAATTCACCTGCTCGAGACTCTATTAATTTTTAGAGACCGATGTATACAATCCAGTCCTGGCCAGCTGTCGAGTTCAGCACGAGAATCGCTTGAGCATGGTGGGTCTGTATCATATGTGCACAATGTAAATCACTGTCGACAAAGTGACATTTTACTGATGCCAACCAAGCGCGAGAGGAAATCCAAGGCAGTAAAGACCTCGACCTTCAGTCCGTTACAAGCGCCAGGTCGCCGTTTCCGTCACTATGTAGATCGGCGAGAAAGAACTGCCGCTCCTGCTTCAGGACGCGCTCGTTCGTACCCTTTTTTCTTTCTGTTGCTATCCATTGCTCTGTCGTTCCGAGGAACGAATCCCACCGCACGCACGCACCAGCCACGTCAATTGCCTGACTTCAATACAATACCTCGTTCAAACTCTGATAACCTGTACTAGGTGGGAGACAATCAGTGTTATATCGGAAGATTCGGAGAACAGCCTGAGAATGTCTGAATATCCCTGAATGGCACAAAACATCTGAACCAAACAGCGGCGACGTTAACCTCAACTTGGCAAAGCATCAGCACTTATGGCTCGTGGTGGAAGAAGCCGAACATTGATATAGGATATGCCGTTCATCGGAAATGACCGTCACTCAACAACCCGTGGGTATAACTCCTGGAGACTATGTAAAAGCTGGGTGCACACGCACCGCTAAAATGCAAATACAAGCACCGAAATAATCCGTTGAACAATATTAAGACGGGGGAGCAAGGGTCAAGACACGTTACGACTACATCCACATCGATATACCAGGTTTCATTTGTTCCACTCAGCGCTTTCATTTGTTATTGGTACTGTGTAAGAGATACAAAAGAGAAGCACGTCATTACATACCGCTTTAAATCACCCGCCCAGAAACTACCTTAGCCATCAGTCTCAACTAAGTTATCAATATGGCTCAAACTGCCGCCATGGCTAAGAGAATACAGGGTAAGCGCTCAAGTGTTCAGTGCTAAATAGTAAAAGGAGCGGCTCGGAAGCAGAACCATGCGAGCGCCTCGAAAGCAGGTGCACGCTTCTATTTTTTTTCCAATTCCACAAGTAGATGAGTGAAATGGGGTCTGATCAATAACATGAAAGTAGCTATAAACCTACATTACCGCGTGACTTACTTTTGAATTGAGATGTAACGGCGACAAAAAAGTTCCAAGCTGTCGTATTCGTGTCTGACCAGAAGTCACTATTTCGGCCTGTTACGAATGAGCGAATGACCGAGTATCGCCCTCCAGGCATAATCGTTCTACCAAGCCGAATTCTGTCTGAATGATGAACGTTCACTTTCGCGATGATATAAAAGCAAGTCATCTTCCTACCGCTCACCACATCTCAAAGAGGTTGATCGATCTTAGCAGATCATACCACCTCGCACAAACAATGCGTTTCTCCCCCCCCCCCCCCCCCCACCGTCATTGTTGCGTTGGCAGCAACTACAATGTCTATCAGGGCGTCAGAGACAACACTTTGCCCCGAAGACGGCGCGACTTTGAGTTACGATACGCTTGTTGAATGTTGCAATCCAAACATTCCGATCGTTGGTGATGTGAGTAGGAGCAGTTTTGTTTGCATCAAAATTTTCACCTGATTACTCACCCATTGCTAATATCAGCGTAAATACTGCCATGATACCATCAAGAGAGCAGGCAGATTTGCACCTAGAGATGCACTGATGGGTCTGTACAATCGGTCAAGATCGAAGAACAGTGGTGGAGTGGGGCACAAGCGGTCAGAAGGAGACGATGAATGAGATAAAGTCGTCGACCTATAGTGCGGGGGCAGTGAGATAGTGGGCCACTAGACTCATCGCCAGTCCAGTCTGACTACGTCTTTGAGAGAGATGAATATATGGAGTTAGATGTGGTCGATCCTCATATGCTCGGAGTTTCAAATCATGCAGTTCGGAATCACGGTTGTACTACCAGATGTAGTACCTATTTTCGACGTCCATTCAACCTGAATCTAATGTATCTCGTCAAAATGAGTCCAACATCAGTTTTGTAAAGTCACCTAGCGGAGCTTATGTTCATGTTTGCTTCAGGCCCATTGCAAGTATCGAAGTCTTTCAACGGACTGCTTTCCCCTTGTCTTCCCTGCGCCACTAAAACCAATGTGGAATAAACTTCGTCCAAGCTACCGTGCAGTATATGCTAGAAGGCAGTGATTGGAGGCTCAGCATCACAAGGACAATTACAATGACGCACGCAGCATTATATGCAGCAAATATCAGGATCCTTGTTTCATGATGCCCTACATTGGGCGCCCACACGACATACCCAACTTTATCCAGAAACTCGGATAGTGGAACACGTGCTATCCCAAGGGACGCCGCATGCGTTCTGCGTGTCTCTAAAACAAATAGTTCCAGCCCAGCCAATGTATCCCTCCAAACACCATCCCACTGAAGCACGATGTTAGCACGATATCCATCACAGCCACCTAGAGATGGAACACGACAAAAACGGGCAGCACGAGGGAAAATGAATACCACGATGCCATAAGAGTGAGAAAGGAATCGCTTCTTTCACCACAAGCCATATGGAATGCAGGTCAGTCCAGCTTAGGGTACCGCACGGGTAACACCGAGGGTCGGAAAGTTGACAACCCGCACCCGCACCCGCCAACACCGTACCCTTCACGGGTACGGGTACACACCGACCCGTCAATGTCGCGGTTTATGGAAAACACCGCGGTGTCTCTGAACACCGCGGGTACATTACCAAGAAGAGTGTATTAAGTATTAACAACAATGAAATAAAATAGTACTACTTTTCCTTGTCATTCTCCTCTGCTTCGACTTCATTTCGCTTCCGTTTTTGAGTCCTGACAGCGGCTAAAAGGTCCTCCATCACCAGAAGATCACTTCTGCCCCACGCTCTTGAGAGCCTCTGTATCATTGTATAATCAGATATTTGCAAAAATCAATGGAAAGAAACATACCAAGATCTGCAGAAGGATCGGGATCAGGCTCGAATGCACCTGCCGTTGATTTGTTATCGTCAGTGGCAAGTGAATCAGTACTTGATCGCGTAAGATCAACGGTGTCTGTGGGGCTCGATCGAGAAGACCGAGACACAAATGACTGCTTGACCTTCTTCAAGGGGCGGGCCAGAGCCTTAGCACCCTTTGCAACAGCCTTTTGAGTGACCTGGCCTTCTCGGAGATGGACGACGAGATAGACTTAGATGATGAGTGTGACTGGGTAGACGAAGCATCAGATGCCTTCTTTGTGAGCTTAGTTTTCATGGGGAGACGACTCAGTGGACTTACTGGTCTCGAGTTTTTGCCTTGGCTTTATGGTAGTGACTCGAGCTTCTCTGCAACGAAGTGTCAGCTCAATAAATTGCTAGAATGATTCACGGGGGTACAAAAGACATGACAGAAATCAGTATAGCATTCACTTGTGATCCTCAAGCTCTCAGAGGAAGGAAAAACAGAGAATCAAACACGGTGTTCAATGGCTGTCGCGCGCCTGGTTCCCGATTTGGTATATTATACCCGCCCAAACACCGTCAACCCGCGGTGAATGGCCACGGTATGCTCAAGGGTACGACTATCCTACTCCGTACCCGTACCCTCCAAACCCGTCAGCATAGAACCGCGGTGTCACCCGTACCCGTGCGTTTCCCTAGTCCAGCTACAGCAAGAGTCTCATCGGAAGGTTCTGGACGTAACAGATGACAAGCTAGACGACAAACCATGTAAGTTGAAGAAGGGCGATGCCTTCCGATAGTCCATCACCCTTACTTCGATCTTCTATTTCTGCCTCCGCGATGACAGGCATGTCAATGGATCCCTCACAAACAAACTGCAGGAGTTCATCGAGGGTGAGGGTGGCGATGAGACGCCCCGGGAAGATGACTGTGATGAACAGACGAGAGGTGATAACAAGTCTGCCCTCATCCATACCCGGAGTGTTCAGATTAAAGAATATCCCACAAGGTTCTGGTGTTACTGCTGGATAGAGAGTTGCCGCGGCACTGAGTATGGATACATATATCGCTGAGACCTGGCAGTGAAAAACGGGGTGTATAGAAAGACAGCGTATGGTAGGATAACCACCGTGAAGTTAAGGGCATGCTAAGTACGTCTGTCCATTCTGCTCTCTTTTGAATTCGGGTGCGGCCACGTGTATCAATTCGTGAAAACTGTAACTCGAGCGCTTATCATCCAAGTGAGGAACTCCATGTGTACACCAAATCGCTGCTATTTTACCTAACGGCGCCGGGAATACACAAAGAGCTCAAGCATGAAAGAACCAAGGTAGTCTGGTTGCCGTTGCCTGTGATTGAGTTGGTTCAAATGGTCGAGATGGAAGAAAAGAAGTTACCGGCAACGCCCGAAACTTCTCCAACTTAGACTTACGTAACACTGCAATTGGTTCTCTTCTCCCCCTGGTTCCATACCATCAAGGTCGATGCTTTCGCCCATGTTCATACTGGATTGTCGCGTTTCTGAATCTCCTTACACGGTTCGCTGCATACGATTCAGCATGCCGATGGCTTTCAAGTTGGATTGCCTCCCCGATTAGCATTTTGCCGATTGTTATCCAGGGTGTGGACATTTGCTAGAGCCTAGAGGTGAATCTGGTAAGATACTGGATGTCTCTTCAATACTGGGGCTTGTACGTTCGCCCCGTTCCTGGACGATAATCGATGATCGGCTTTCATCTAGAATTTGTGGTTCTTTTGGCGTTGTCTTGGGTTACTCGCAATGCAATTGTGATGACCATTCAAGTTACTTAGCTGGATCTCTTCAGTGTCGCCGTGCATGTATGTCCCGCTCCCATGTCAAACTTTTACATCATTTTTGCGCGCCTTGACACAGGGCTTCTTACCATCGAGTCTAGAGTGAAAGAGAGACTGACATTTCTTGTGGGGGTTGCACTGTCGCCCTGCTCCGAGTCTTGGACGCGATTTTCTGGTAGGTCTTGCGGCGATACCTTCGAGTGCGTGTGTATACTGTTAGTCCCCATTATAATCATCTCTCGCGATACTGACTTCCACTAGAGAATTACGAACTTTGTATTGATATACCACACGCGGCTTCGCTGTCGTCCTGGACTCGTCCGCCATGGTACTTCCTGATTCGCTTGGAGCAGATTTAGACTTATGGCTTTGATTGGAAACGAAAGTTTTCAGCGCGTGAGCACAGACCCAGATAAGATCTTGACTCTTGACTAGGACTCTTGAGTTGCCTCGCTGACGGGGTGCATTACGTGAGTCTGATTTCTGCGAATGTCGCCGTCTTCTGTTTCACGTAGTGCATCTCCTTCGGAAATTCCAATCCCTAGATCGCCGAATTTCTTAGATCGTGGTCTTCTGTTGACCAGACACATCACACACGGGAATCTTGCTCGTGTTTCTTTGCTCTCCCACGATTCATCTCGCCTGCGCGGGAACACGTAGCCCCTAGGCATACCACAAAACCTTGGCACTGAGTACTGAAGTTCTAGTTCCATGTTTCATCCGCCGACAGGTATTTTTAGGGGCCCGGTCCTCATGTCCATCCTATCGCTGAAACGTGTTGTACATGATTCTGATTATGTATGTCCCCTTTCCTTATCATTTAGAAGGATTCTAACGATATATGCGCAGAATTTTCAGTACTACATACTAGTCAACATTGCTCCTTTGCTCTCCCTCCTCAAGTCTTCCAAGTTCAGGCATTTGAGCAGGGTGCATTACATAGACGACAATTCAACCACGCCCGCAAAATTAGCTTCCTTCTTTCTATTGGACTGGGTGTAAGGCGGCGATTAGTCCAAATCCACGACTCAACTCAACTCGCATAGACGTTACAATAAGCTTAATTAACAATTCGTCGTAAAGAGTATTTGAATAAAAGAACGAATGTGTGTGTATGATAATATCAAGGAGGAACGAAAACGGAGAATGAAGGGAGTGAGTATGTATGTATGTAAAGTGATAAACGTATGAAACTGTTTGGAACCTATGTAAGAGTATGTATAACTTGTGATGAACGTTCATGCATGCAAAATACCATGCGATGTCAAGGCTACGTGTACAAAACCATAGTAGGCTGAGCTCCAGATATGATGAACAACAACAACAAAATAAGATAATCTTCGGATTCCGGCCGCTTGAGGTGAGGAACAAAGAACAAAGGAAAAGAAAGGAAAGAAAGGCAACGCATGATTATACAAGCGCCATCGACACAGAGTGTCAACGTTTCCGTTTCCCACTGATAACGGCTTCCCCATCCACCACCATCGCCACTCCTCCCATCCCGCTCTCGATACCCATCCCCTCCGTACTCCCATTGCCGCTCCCACTCCCGCTGCCATTCCCACCCCTCACAAACACCCCCACATCTACATCTCCCTCATCTGAATCGACATCGATATCTATCAGATCCATCATCTCTTCGTCGATATCTGCGTCGTCATGGGGTGAATGGGATTGGGCGGTTGGGCACGGGTGTGATTGACATTGTGGATTTGGGTTTGGCTGTTGTTGTGATTGAGGATGAACGATATGCCCCGCAGTCCGTATCCTAGCGCGCGTACCCCTCGCATCGCCCTCCACCTCTGTCTCAGCTCCATCTCTCACCATCGGAGGGGCCAGCTTATCCTTCTCCCCTCCCCCCTCTTCTTCGTCGTCTTCCTCAGGCGATGAAATGACTTCGATTTCAGCTTCTGGTTCAAGCTCGGCGTCGACTTCGACGTCTTCGTCGAGATCTGCGAATGTGCGACAGAGGGGACAGCTGAATGCGGAGGTGTGGGCTTCGAGGAGGGGGCGGATGCATTTGTAGTGGAAGGCGTGGCTGCATGGGGCTATGAAAAGGGCTTGGCGGATTGTGACTGCGAATAGGCCTGTGTGTTATATTAGCATGTGAAATAGCATGCGATAGCACGGGGAGATAAGGAAGGGAGGGAAGGAGGGGATAGACGTACAGATACAACAATCGGGGATGTTAGTCTTTGGCATTCGTTTCTTCCCATGGGTGATGGCGTTTGGTGGTTGGGTGTGGGGGTCTGCGGAGAGGGAGCGAAGTTGTGAGAGGGCGTTTGTGCTAGAACGCATATCAACTTCGACTCAGATACATGAATCAATGGAGGAAAACGCACTTGAAAGCATTTGGAGCAGCCTGCCATTCCCTGCCTACCTCGATCCTAATCTTTACGGACTTGTAGATATCCTCGGTGCCTCCTTGATAATCGACGCCCAGCTGAACGATATCGCCATCTTTAAGTTGATGGGGTTTACTCTCCGAGCCCGCAGGACTAAGTCGTAGATGATTGAGGAAAGTCCCGGAAGAAGATTTCGTATCTTTGATATAGAATTTGCCGTTGTCAGCCCATATCTCAGCATGGGCGCGAGAGACGACTTTGCTCTTGAAAGCGAGTTTGTTAGTGTTTAGGGCGTTTACTGCTGCGAGACCGATTCCTGAGCGATCTGTGAAGCGGCCGATGCGGAGGGGGGTGTCGTTATCCTTGAGGTCACGGGTTATGGGTTCAAAGCGGAGCGTGCGGCGGGAGTCGAGGTGGGGGACCAGGCGGATACGATGGGTTTGGTTGCTGTTGTTATTGGAGAATGTGGTTGCACGGAGGAGAGGTTGGGCGGCGGGCATGGTGGATGAAGCGGGTTGGTTGTTGACGGTACCAGCTGACCGCCTGCGGCGCAGTATGTTTGAAATTGGACCAAGGTTCGTATTATTTGATGATATGTTTATTGAAGGTGCAAAACTTCGTCGTCTTAAGTTTGTTGGCGGGACTGTTGGAGAGGGAGGTGAATCTGGTTGTGATTGTTGTTGTGGGTGTGAAGTAGAAGTTCCTCTTGGGCGTCGAAGAAAGGATCCTAAAATGGTCACTGTGGACCGTTGCGGTGCAACAGTTGGAGAATCATTTAGAACCAGACCAGTCGTTGTCGTCGATGTCTCTGTCACTATCGCTGCTTCCATCCTCCTCGTCGTTAAAAATGATGATGAGAGTTGTGAGCAGTGCGGTGTGCTGCCGTCGCTTGTTCGATCGATTATTTTTCTAAGCCTGATGGAGGCACTGCGAGCGGCGCCGTAGTTCAAGGCACTTGTCCGTTTACGGTTAATATGAACTGACAAGGTCCGCTTGACCGATCACTGCTCGTAGCTAAGAACGATCCAAACATCGTACTAGAGGTAGCTAGTACCGTACGTCGACTTACACTGATTGATCTATCACTGCGCATGGCCTTCCTTGGTACAGGAATAGCTTACAGCGTTGTTCCAAACAGTTGATTCAACTCAACTGAGCCAATTCAGACCCCGCCCACTTATGTAAAATTACATTGGACTTAAATAGTGCGTGCCTCTCTTCGGTACTACCTTCCGTTGCTTAGAGATCCCTCTCTACATCGTTCTCAATATTTTCTTATTCGATCATCCGTGTTCGTCTCAAGCATATACGATATGATGATCTGATTCTTTATCGATGCGAGCACTCTCATTTCGAACAGTCTTTCAAACAAAGAATGTCCCGACGCGATACCTGCGCGTTCATAGCCTGCAGGATGTCTAGCAACAAATTTGATTCTATAGATCCTTACAGATCGCAAACTTCATTCTCCTAACGCTGTACCTCCGATGTCAGGAATCGCCTATTCATCGAGGTTGCAGCGTCGTCTCCTTCTAAGCTCACTTGATGAGATCCTCGCAGTTGGCACCGCTGCTTCTCTAGGTTCGCTCTTCAAAGCCTTTCTCTAGGTTCGCGTTTTGCCATGGTTCATAACATCGTTGTGGCAGCGCCATCACCTGATCGTTCACCTTTGAGAACGTGGGGAAAACAAACAGGTGGTGGCGCTGCGTTTCGAACACATCGCAGGGTCGTTTTCACTCTTGGTTCGTATCTTTACTTAGTTGGACGCTCGTCGCTGATGTTCTCCCAGAAACATCGGACATCCTATCCATTTCCTTGTAATTGTGCCTGAAATCGGAGTCGCAGCGCCACTGTCTGATTTGATCGTTTATCGGATCTTGACAGGACTCAATCAGGTGGCGGCGTTGCATTTCAAACAAGTGCATTCACTTGCGTTCTTTAGGACCTAGGTTTGCGCCTCACCTTGGTTAGATGGCAATACACGTAATAAACACGTATCTTTGACAGTCTTATCATTCTTTGCCGGTATCCCGGTAGAGAGGCAACACCATTCTCCAATGCCAATACCGCCACCACAGCCAAATGAGCATCGTCAGTCCACTTGCACTCATCGCAGACCCATGCGGTACCGATATTTGGTACGACCACGAATAATTCGTGGTCGTACTAAATATCGGGCGTTCATCAGAGTCGCGGTGCCACTACCCGTGCACAGCTGATGGTATTCGTCCATGAGAATTTCGCAGATGGCGGCGCTGCGTTTCGAGCAGACCGTAGGATCGCTCTTCACTAGCTCTCGAGGTTCGCGCCTTATTTTGTGGCACGATACACGCAACTGACCACGTTTTTTACCCCTCCCGACGTAGGAAAGGTTGAGTGTTGTCAGGCCACTTGAACTTGGTGGACTTTTTGCAGACCAGTTCTCTATAATACTGTAACTCATTTGGGCAGCACCTGATACAGGGCGTTTATCGGAGTCGCAGCGTCATCATCTAGGAAGACTTTCTTGAGGTAGCTTCGCAGGTGGTCGCGTGTGGTTCGAGTAGATCGCAGGGTTGATCTTCACTAGCACTCTAGGTTCGCATGACCTAGCTTGAATAGCATAATATACACACTGACTACGTGTCCTGAACAGTCCCGCCATCCATTTCACTCTCCCCAGCGCAGGAGAAGGGTAATATCACCACAACCAAATGACCATCAATCTCGTCACAGACCCACGCAGTGCCCCCGATATTTGTTTCTGTTTGGTTTTTTCCGGACAACACCTGATATCGGAGTCGCTGCGTTACCACCGGCACCAGTGAACAGCCGTTGGAAAATCGTTCAAGAGGTATTCACAAGTGGCGGCGCCGTGCTTCAAGTATCACACTTCAATGATTCACTCTATGTTCGTACCTTGGCTCTGTTAGAATCGTTGTTAATATTCTCCCAGAAATAACATTTTTTTTTTGTTAGCAGTGTCTGAAATGGGGGTTGCAGGACCATCACCTGTAAGTTGTGTTGTGTGCTACACAAAAGACAAACTTACAGGTTATGGCCGCTGCGCTTCGAATAGATTGCAGAGCTCGGTCGGTCTTCAAAGTTTTACCTTTACTTTTTAGGTTCGTACCGTGTTTTAGTCGGACGCTGTTGACGATTTTTTCAGAAATCTCGATATTCAGTTTGGCAGTATCTGAAATAGGAATCGGAATCGGAAGCGCAGCGTCGTTACCCGTCCTGAGCGCAGTGAAAACCCACTATGGCGTGGTACGATGGGATCTGTTTTCTTTCTGTTTGTAACGTTGTCGATAGGGTGAAATAGAGCAGATTATGAAAAGCAAATTGTAGTCACATTGCTTTGCGTTGTTTGTTGTGTCGTTCGTATCGTTTTTGCGTCGTACCTTGGGTCGTTGCATCACAATTTCTTGTTTTGCATCGTTTCTTCCGATCTTCCGAAGCTTCGCGTCGTATTGCACACACACTGCATTGCATCAATCATAGCGCTCTCGCGCAACGTGTGACGGTGTGACATGATATCATCATTGTATCTAAGTCCTACAACTACATTCATCTTATCTTCTTACTACTACAATCATGTTGTCTTCTCTCTTTTTCATCATCGCAATCTCAGTTTTTACAGGACCTCTGCCGATTTTTCGTCTCCCACTGAGGCCATAGAGTGTAAGTGGTTTTATTATTATCATAAACAGACTTGATTTTTAACACAAGTCGAAAGGGTGGGTAGTATATGCGTTCGAAAAGTGCACATGGGTGCCCGCCCGCCCCATGTGAGCCATTAGAGGACTCTCTGTTCTCGTCTTTCTGCCTGCTTACCCCACACTAGTGGTGCTCTGGCTGCATCCTACTCTCAGAAAGTGCGCAGTGTTTTCGTCTTTTGGCCTGCTTACCCGATGTTGATGGTGCTCTGGCTGCATCCCGCTCTCAGCAAGTGCGTGATTTCGTCTTTTACTACGTTGCATACTCGCTGATGGTGCTCTGGCCGCGTCCTGCTCGCAGGTTGTGTATGTTCTCATCCTTTGACCTGCTTACCTTACGCTGATGGTGCTCTGGCCACATCCCGCTCTCAGAAAGTGCGTGCTCTCGTCCTTTGACCTGCTTACCCCACGCTGATGGTGCTCTGGCCACGTCCTGCTCTCGGTATGTACGTATTCTCGTCTTTCGACCTGTTTATCCCACGTTGATCTTTCGAATAGAACTCAGCGACGCCCCCCCCTTCGACTGCTCAACACCTCTACGGGGATTCTGGGCGACCGAGCAGCGCAGCTAAACTCCTTCAAAACCAGTCCAGAGTACAAAGAGCTTTTATCTTTCATAACGAAGCGTTCGGATCTCCGAATCACCATCGTCGGCCCAAGACATTGCGGGGGCAAGAGCATCGGATGCTGACGGAGGATCCAGCACGTGCACAGGGAGGATGCTCAGTAAGCTGGAGATATGTTTTCAAAGACGATAGAGGTAGAACTGTATATATTGGGGAGGTAAAAGCGTATAGGTTTGTAAGGCGGCTACTTGAGTTCGAAGGGGAATGTGAGCGAAGATGTGTTTTAGATGAGAGATGAGACGCTCGAGACGGACACGTTCTAGGAGGCTTTCTGAATTACTTGGAGCGGTGATCGTTGGGGTATATTTCGCTGCTATGGAAGAGAGTACATGAGCTGTATATAACGCGAAACGGTAAGGGTAAAGGATAAGTTTTAAGATGAAAGAAAATACTCGGAACTGAGTTAGTGGCGTACGAGCGCAATGTAAGTTTTAAGATGAAAGAAAATGGAAAGCGGCATGGCTCGGATACGAAGAGTGATGCGGCGAGTCACATGGACAGCTTCGAGTGCCTAGTCATAGTCCGTGCCTAGAGGATGTTCAATCCTTACAGGTTGGCTATAAGATGTACATGAGACTGGAGAGGAAATGTGGAAACAAGAACAAGTTCAGCAGTTACAACACAAAAAATGTCGGAATAGTAAGAGTAGCGAGCTAATGAAAGAAATCACAGTGTGCATTTGACCCCTTGCCTCCTCCAAAAACACCTCTACACAATTCTCAACGCCCCGAGCATGCGTCCTATCAACGGCTGCTTTGACACGGTTCAAATCGCAATTTTCGAGTACATCTTCTGCCTCTATGACGAGGGTTGTTGCTTTGAGATGAGGTTTTCCAATCCCGTATTTTTTCAGCGCATCCCGTAAATATTTTCTATCTCGTGATCCTCTGTCACCGCCGACCTGAGAATAGATTAGTACTTAAGGAATACAGTCAATGGAATGTACTTACTTGAGCGATCAGCGGCACTAGGGTTTCACGTACGACTATGAAAATTGGCCAGACCAGGACTGCTGCCTGACTAGCGCGTGCAAATTCGTTCCATTTCGCAATCACAATGCACATCAGGATGATCTGATAGCCATTCATCCACGGCTACCTTCATATCTTCCAGGTGGGTACAATTGGCCGCTGAGGACCGTGACTTGGAAGTCGATGAGTTTTGGCTTGGGTTGGAGCCCTTGTCCTGAAAACCCTGATCTGAACATTTGTCGGACCATTGCCATTGATCCGGACGGGGGGGTTCGCCGACTGCCATTTGAAACTGGCACAATGAGCAGTAACATTAAAAGGGAGGTGTAGAACTTACTGCATCTTCCACCGCTAAGACGGTAGTAGGGTGATTCAATAAGAGATCACAGTCAATTAGGTCCCGCATCAGCTTGTACTCAGTATCTGACGATTTGGGGTTTGCTCGACGTGTCAATAATATATTTGCGTGCGACATTCAAATAGAGAGGTCGTGGTCGACCTCGGTGAGCTGTAGGCATCGATTCGATGCAGGTAGCACGGTGGCAATCACCTGTCCGATGGTGGTTACTCCGGACTCATCCGTTGTAACGTTGACACCCCGTAATGCAGCAACAGGCTGAGGGTGTTTTCCTAAGCTGCTGTTCAGGTGGAGGTGAATCTCTAATTTTACCACCCGTGGGCCTGACTCCAAGCCGGAGCCCGTGTGCGCGCCATCCTCTGTTGTATCGGGGTCGGAGAGTTCGTTGATTGCCAAAACCTTCCGTGCGATGATGGAAAACGTATCAGTGGGGCATGTTCTGAGAGATGGAAAGGCGTTTTTAGCCTGTTTTTTGAAGGTCGCGAAAATGATTCCACTGGTTTTTCCCGCTAAAATCGCCGTGGCTTGTGAAACCACAAGAGATGGGGATGGTGTCGACATGGGGGCAAGGAGAAGGTCGACGGAAGCACCGTACTACTTGTACCAGAATTTCAAGTGATATGATGGGCTCGCAGCTTCGATTTCGAACCAATTGATTTTCGCTCGGGAAGATATCGACGATCAGTCGCACGGTTGAGCTTCGATGGCGGTCCATCCCGAAGTCAGATCGGTTCACCGAAGTGGCGACAGCCTACAGGCCGCAACCTGGAACCAAAAATGACGGACGTTTACCCATTTTGGAGTCAATAGTATGATTCGAGAAGTTTGCACTCGCCTCGCGAAATCAACCAATCAGTAAACCGGTGAACAAAAGATATTAGTCTATATTAGGGACGTCCAAAGTTGGGTTTTCAAGCGCTCCTTCCCACCACTGCTTCGAGTGTAAAGGGGCGATGTAGAGACAAGCTCAGCATGCAATCAGCGTTCAAACGGACATCGACGGGTCAGTGGAACACAGTACGACGACTCAAGCAGATTGATGTCAGAAAGGGAGGGAGGTCAAAGACGCCCAACGCCCTAGAAAATGAGTATACCCTGGTATACCTCGAATAAACGGTAGATACGGAGTATACGATTGGAACCTATACTTGCCACCTGTGCAAGTGCAATTACGATGAACGATACCGACGTCAACTACGTCGTACTACATGGACCATGGCTTCGGATCAATGCACGGTCGTCGGCCATCTCTAAGCAGAACACAGGGATAGTGGTCAAGTAACACCTTCAAGTTATCAGAGCTTGTCGGGGACGCGGGTCAGAAGAGAGTCAATGCTGCGTCTCTGTGCTTCACCGAGGGATCTTGTCTGTGCTGAGTACTCAATATTTTTGAAAAACGGTACTACAGGACACACAATTTACTTGAATTGAAAGCAAAAATGACCGAGTTAACCTCAGGTTCGACTAATAATTGGAGTGGCAGTTTGAAGGTCGATCAGGGAGTTGGTGGTACGATATGGTGACGGCGGTGGTCTGGTCAGGAGGACTATCCGTAGGTTTGGCGGCGGCACTGGCAGCGGCAATGATTGTAAGGTAAACAATTTGAACGAGCTTCATGGTATCTGGTATAACTATGCTTCAGTCTAGGATATGACCGTGCTAAGAAAATCACACACCAACGGTGAGTTTGATTGAGCAATGTGCGCAAAATTGCTATGACAAAGTCTTAGTAGAGCTATTATATGTTGGTTCAATGAAATGCGCATAGTGTGGCACAAGAGTGCTACTCACTGCAACAGGAGGTCTTCGTTTCTGAGGCCCTTTCAACTCAATCGCGTTGATTTTATACTTGTTCTAGTTAGCGCTCAAATTACTTGCTCGTTTCTCTGGGGCTCAGTTGATGAAATCCATCCCCCCGGCAATCCACACGCAAACCCATCAGGAAAAACCCCCTTTTCATATTGGGGACAATTAGAGCAGATTGTATCAAACATAATAAATCCTTCATCGTTTTCTCAAATGCGTGCCAAAAAGACCCAATATTCGACAGTCTGAGCCAATGTGCGCATCGAAAAAAAATTCAAATGCATCGGAGAAAATTTTTAGATACATGATGACTAGGGGCCGGCGTTGCCAACTATTTACCTTGCTCCGGCGACTCTAGCGCTTCCCCAATTTTATTCGGGAATACGAGGCTGTCGAATACTAGTACTACAGTCCTAGAAAATACGCTAGAAAAATAGGAAATAAGACACGCTTCGAGATACAAGTATGATTATGAGTGCAGTGGAAGGCACTGTCCCTCTTTTAGGCTTTCGAACCACTCGCGTCTGAGTCAGTCTCGGGGGATTTTTCGGTCGGTCCAAGTCTTTGTCGTCGTTGATGTGCAGGTATTTGTAGTTAGTATTGTGGTGGACCGCACCGAGCCTCAGAATGGTTACGTTTTCCGCGGTTGCTTGGAAAGTATTGGATTTTCCAATGACGCACGGTGAACTGAATCTCCACGATGGAACCATTGAGAGCGGTATTAACTTGGCGTGGATGGGTTGAATAAGGTTGCCTTTTTCTAGAGGGCTCGTACCATCGACAATATGATTTCCTGCATGTATCTGAGGCGATAGGCGGATACACGACCTATGTACTATGACGAGTTTGGGCGGGAGCTCGCTACTCTCGTTGACGAATTCTAGTCCAGTAGTACCGCTGGAATGTTGCCAGATGGTTGGACTTGGTGAGTTCCGAAAGTTCACGGCATTTTCCGGATTTGTATAATTTTTTTTTTGCAAATCGAATCGATCGATCAGTTCTCTTATCATCATCTCGAGTATCATATTTGCGATGGCAGCTAGGGTACAAACTTACAGTTGAAGACTTTTCATGGGCTTTGATGGGTTGCGTGAGTGATTCGCTAGTTTCTCCATGCCAGACAATGACCTCTCCATCTCTATTGACATTGCTTGCTATGAATTGCCGATCTCATGATACAGCCAATCTCGATTCTCGACACCCTGCTGCTATGCCTTCCATCTTCCTCAACACAATACCTGTCTCCAAGTCCCACAGACGAAGCATCCGCCGTCTTCTCGTCTTTTGACCTACTTACCTGATACTGATGGTGCCACAGCGGTGTCCCACTCTCAGGATGTGCGTGATCTCGTCATTTGACCTGCTTACTGACGCTGATGGTGCCGCGGTTGCGTCCCACTCTCAGGAAGTGTGTGATCTTGCCTTTTGACTTGCTTACCCGACGCTGACAGTGCCCTGGCCATGTCCTGCTCTCACATGGTGCGTGATCTCGTCCTTCGAGCTTCTTAGCAGACGCTGACGGTGCCACGGCCATTACTTTCAGGCCCTCTGCTTAGTGTTCCCCCATCTTTCGTGCTCTACCATCAATGTAACTCAGCACTGAGCTTCTGCCATCTATTGTCAACGGATTCATGCGCACGTTGCTTCCGGTGCCCTTCAGTGACCCACGCAGTTCATCTCATCTAGTATGTTCAACTCGTTGTATTGATTTTCTCGCTATTTTACTGACCGTGTATTGCAGTGGCTCCAAGGCCAACGTGGTGTGCGATCTCGAGACGGACGAGGCGTTGATGTTTCTTGACATTGACGCAATGCCAGAGTCGGAGGAGTAGTAGGTGACGAGCGCTAGTAGTAAAATTGACTAGGATTCGCCTGAATTTGATTTTTTTCGCGATGTTCGAATTGGATCTAATGTGTGATTTATACTTTGGTATTGTAGTAATTAGGGTGAATTGTCTACAATTGGGAGGGGGACTAAAAAAATCAGTCATATCAATCGAACGTATCGAATCCTCAACAATCCGCGAGAATTGTGTCAAATTAGGAATCACCGATTTCCCTGATGAAGGAGTGTCCGTACTCAATATTTACACAAGTTCGATAAGTTTATGCATCTCCACAACATCCAAAGCTCCATATTTCGGTATTTCGGGGAGCCAAAGTTTCACTGAATCACGGATCCATCGCTGCAACCTCTTCTACGAATTTGGCCCACCGTCGTTCCCATGCATCTATAGCTATGCGCTTGCTTCGTTCATCTAGCATGGAATACTACCCAGGGAACATTACACAATGCAAGAGACAAGGACAAGGATATGGCTCACTGTAATGCTGTCACGGGCCATCTGGCCAAGAGTAAGGAGTCCCGTAACTTCACTTGCTACTAGTACCTGTAAGCGACTGATGAGTCTGGTTCCAGTAAGAGACAAACAAGGAGAGGGGTCACCTGGAAGAAATCAAAGGACAACCCCATACTATTAAACATCGCAGGATCGTCTGAAGACAGTACCACCGGAATGCCTTGGTTCATGATTATTGGGAGGGGGTGCATAGGCATCGATGAGGTAAGACGCTATCATTTCTTGAGTCAACGTAAGGCTCCGAGGCAGTTCACAGAAAAACCTACTAGTACTTCATTTCTATTGAAAGATCAAAATAAGCTGGAAGTATCTACTTGCACGAGTCACTCACGATATAGGGCAGACTTCGATTGCTATTTTCTTCTCTCGACAAATTTCCATTAATTTGGGATGCTTCGCCAGGGAAAAACTATGCATTGAGTTAGCGAGCGCTTTATGCCATACAATGCACCTAACCCGTGTCCGATACGCTTCGTTCCAAGAAGAATCGCATCATACAGGTTCATGTCCGCTGCAGTGCCATCACCTAGAGTTTCACCAGCATGAAAAATGAATGGAATATCCGGATGCTGCTCGGCGAAACGCAGAAGTGGCTCTGCGTAATCAAGAAGCGGTCTACACTCCGCCCCATCTTCGTGGCCCACGAGATCAAATCCTGTCAGATAGAACTATTAACTCTGGGTCTGCTGATGTACAACAAACCCGCGGGACTTGCCAGCAATAAGGTCCGGGAATTCCTGCTTGAATCTGCTGCACTGCTCTAGTTCTGATTCCAATTCTTCGGCGGAGACAATTCTCAGGGTATTATAGATAATCTAGGAGAATAATGAGCGTGAGCTTGCATAGATCCAACCGAAACCAAGCGAACCTTCATCCCAGAGAAATCATCTTCCCGACCTTTCGCCTTCATTTCCGCTTTTATTTCGTTTGTGACCTCTCGGAATATCAACAGTAGTTCACGTAATTCAAGTTTGGTCTTCGCGTCCTCTCCAAGTATGTATCTAACGAAATGTTAGGTATCTGAATCATGGACATGTCTTTCTGACTCACTTTTTGAAAAAGCTAGTTCGAACCTCGATATACGAGATACCATCATCTATCGACGAGCGAAGGAACATCCGCAAGTATTCCTTTTGAATCGGCACGAAACGGATAATGGGCTAAGTTTCATCAGTACATGCGCACATCTTGACTTCCAGTACGCCACAGGCTCACATCAGTCACGCCAAAGGTACTTCCAAACTTCAGCCAGATCTGAAGTCTCATATTAACGACGTGTTCAGCAGGTTACATGTTAGTATGGAGCTCACTTTCATCGGTGTATTGTACGTATGGTACGCATCGCTGGGATTTATCATAAAGGCGCTGAGCACCCACTTATCAAACCCAGCAGGGCCGCCTAGTGCAGGATCGAAGAGCTCTCGCGCCTTCTTGATAGGAACCCAGCCCCCGGTGTATAAAACATCTGTGATACCAGTTACATCATCGGCGGCAGGATACTGTTCCACAGGAATTGGCTGAATTGTGGGCAGTACAGTTTCGAGAGAATCTCTGTCCAACGGACCCGGGATGCGGATATGTATCGCGGGATGACCCAATGCCAGATCAAGAAGTGTTCTTGCCTCCACCGAGGCGTTCTGGTGTACATGCAATAGCGCACCCTTTGGCATCTACAGGGGAATTGCGGTCGAGATGATCGGTGACAGGAAGCACGGTGATTTTCTATGCTTACTTTGGAGACTATTTTACTGTAGAGATCCGTCTGTAAAATGATATCTTTGGCTGTATGGAGATGTGAGTTGAAGCGCTAGGCACGAGCCGAGCATCATACCGTTCAAGAACTCCATCCCTGGGTATGGGTGAGGGACATGCTCGTGATCAATCCCCCAAACAGTGATAGCTTCTCTAGCACGGATGGAGCGCACAACTTCATCTGCCATCCGTTCAGCTGTGGTGTAATTTGCACGAACACGGTCTATTCGCAACGCGCGGTCCTCTGTGATAAGCTTCTCACGTCTTTGTAGATAGTCGGCAAGCATTTGGGAGGACATTGGCGAAGAAGAGGATGATGATAGTTTCCATGAATTCGATGGCTTTATAAATGATTCCTTTGTGGCGTGTTGGTTGTGTTGGCCTGTAGCAACAACCATTGGCGTATTGTGCAGCATGCCAAGGCGCCCACATTGAATAACAATGTCGGACATGCCACAGTGGAAAGACCCACAGAAGAACAGTAAGATAGACCAACCCGAATTATGTGTACATTGGCCTTTTTGTCTTCAGGTTAGCACCGCCCTAGTCAATAGTATGCTCGGACCTGTAGCTAGACCGTTAGAACAAGGTTGAAATGCACAGGAATCTCAACTTATATGACCGCCATGAGTGGTCCATGACATATGACTCAAATTTCAGAATATCGGAAAAGACGTTCCACGGCGTAGCCGCCGGTAATGGCAGTGCCGCAGTGTGCAGTGCTCGTCGCGAAGGATTGAGCCGAATTCCGGATGGAAGTCAAGTGCGATGGTTGGCCTAGCTTACTTTAGCGCTTCAAGATGTCAGTGTTACGCTGCTGATTTGCAGTATTAGCAACAAGTACTATGAACTAGTGGCCTTTCGCGAGGTCTTCAAGTTGACATTAACCCATGTAGGTCTTCCAGAATTCATCCAATGAGTCGTGGTCATTGTGAAACGAGTAAAATGGCCAATTACATAAACGAACAAGTGTGCGAGTACTGCAAGTGGCCAGCGGCCAGCCTGAGCGATACTGCTTGAACGACGGCCACAGTAGACGTTGACTGGCCCGTCGGAAAGCTTGGTAAGCCTTACTAATTCTAAGTTATTGGGAATGGTTTGTGCCGTCATAGTT
Source organism: Suillus subalutaceus (assembly GCF_016647625.1). Lineage (NCBI taxonomy): Eukaryota > Fungi > Basidiomycota > Agaricomycetes > Boletales > Suillaceae > Suillus > Suillus subalutaceus. Next base: position 150,460 of record NW_024540268.1, read on the forward strand.
CAAATACTGACCATTAATGCGCGCGCTTTGTAAGATTTCGGCTATGTAGAAACCCGACCGAAAGCACTAATATTTTACAATTCATGTACACTACGCGTTATTTACGGGTTCCCTGTACACCTGAGTTGGTCGTACTTTGACGGACGTGTCTGAGACTTGCGGTAAACTCAACAAGATCTGACTCAATTGATGTAGCTCGAGTGGAGCACTCAGCACGGTACGATGGCCACAAGCCTGAGCTCCTATCACCGTTGGTTCTTATGTCCCTCACCTTGGATTTGGGTATCTGATCCCGGGGGTAAACACCTGGTCCGGATCAAACAGTGTACGTTCAATTCTTTTAGTATGTCCCTTTGAATACCACCACTTCTGTTGACAATAGACATCATAAGGAGTATGCATAGACATACCATGACATTGGATAAACTGAAGTCTTGCAACTTTAAGGAGAATGGCCTTCATGGTGTGGTGATGTTAGTAGGTACCGACGTATCACCGGGATAGACAGAGCGCAGCTCAATAGCCTTTCTCATAACGCGCTCTCCAAGTTCAAGTCGGCTCTCTGCTGACTGAGTAGGGTCACATTCATAGAGCTCCGGAAGAACGAGCGAACGATGATTGGTAAATTCAAGTTCTTCCCGTAGATTGGTCGAAAGATATTCAGTTACGGTAGTGAAAGGACCTCTGTGGATCGATGTTTTGTAAAATGGGTGCAGCGGGAACTCGGGCAATGCCATCGACAGCATGGTAGAACGATGTGCTGATTATTGGTCTGACAACGAAGTGATGTGAAAGAGGCCTCAAGTAAATAGACCCCGCGCTTTCAAATCGAAGAGAGAATATCTCCATAAGATAGCGTGCAACCTGCGACACTACAGTCTTCTTGACCTCCTCGGAGAGATCCCCCCAGTTCTGTCTGGCAGGGGTCCCTTTAATATTGAGTGTGCAGTGTATGAGTACAGTATCCCAGACAGTTCAAGTAAGTTTTGGCAACACACTTTATCCAAGATCATGTATTCCAGTCCAACAGGATTCAACGCGTCAGAGTTCCATGTATAGATTCGTGGAACAGGTATATTTGTGAACGCGGCGATCATCTTGCACGTGGCGACCTTTCCAAAGAATGTAGAGTCTTCAATAACAATACAGATAAGATATGGTTGTAGTAGGTACTAGGTAGGCACCTCCGACTCCTCGGACACGCAGGAGAGGCCACTCGAACCATAGCATTAAGAAAGGTGCCATCGGATTGAAAGATATCATACACCTATTGAAAATATCAAACAACTTGAACTCGTGTTATCTACGGCAGACAGACCTTGTGATAACCTCCCTCAGCCAGCTTCAGCTTGCAACTTGTCAAGAAATAACGATTAACAATTGACTGCAGTTCAGCAAGGCTAAATCAATCTGGTTCACCCTCCCCATCGTACAAAAACATGGATAGTCGATCATCATCACTCCGAGTCATGCTGCAAAAAGTAGATGATCATGAAGGAGTTCTTCGTGATGTGGCGTAAGTATGCCAGGAGGTGTGGTCTGATTTTTTCTGATCGCTCAATATCCAGTTTCAAGAAAGGGAGATATATCGTGACTCTCTTTGATCATCTTGGAAGTTGTCCGAGTTCAATACGGACATTCAGGAAAGGCTCGTGTAGTAAGAGAGTTGGTACTAAAGAGTGCATGGCTCAGCTGTGGCAGTGCTAATCAGTGGCTGTGTGCTTTGTTTGGCGCCGAATCCTATGCGAAAGAGGGACATTCCGATGCAATTACCACATCTTCAAGGTACAACATCGCATCTGTCGATCATCGCTCCGTCTCGCCTTCACCGGGTCCTTCGTACCGCTGCCATCGCAAGACTTACTTCAGCAGGCAGAATGATTGCTGCAATAACATCAACGCCGCATCACTGTTTGTCCCGCGCGTGTGATAGCTGCTTTTTGTGTGTGGCGTAGCGGTGTGGATGGCAGGATTTTTAGTTCTTTTTGCAGCCAAGGTACGTGTCTTGTATAAACCCCTGCTCAGTAATTTCAGTCGATTGAAATGTGTACCCGACGCAGCACTAATCAGCCGATCCATCGTCTATCGATGTGATATCAACTCCAGACTACAAGGCATGAGTCTGCAGAAGACATCAGGTCCAATCAAGAGGTATATTTTGTCGCACCACGCATACGCTGTGCTTGATGGTTGGTACTTCCCGTATGGTGGTATCAGATGATTCCGTCATCGAGAAGTTCCAACCCAATCGCGCTGGCCTAGGGGGAACATTTGAGCTAGGGGTGTCAAATTCCGCATATCTATTTCTAGTTGACTTTCCACGGTGATCAATGATCAGGTGAGTGACAAGCACATAAATATGTGTATTGACTTTTCTGTGGCAGTTCGTACCATAAATCATGCCTTTTTATTCGTCTCGACCATTCCGGTGTTCTGCGATCATCTCTGATAACTCGCCTCAGACTATCAGTGCTTTGTTGGTTTGACTGGCAGAAATATGGCGAGGTGCGCATATCTAAAACCCAGTACAGACATTAGTCGAGAAACAGGCCACCAATCACCCGAACCGCGTTAGATCACACCCAGTTCCTGTCTCCTTCCTTTCCCATGCACCGTGCCCCATATCCGCACTGCCCATACCACTACATTTTTGCTGGTTGGTTGATACTTTTTTTCTAGTGGTGGCGGAATGGCGCGATCACTGAGAAGCACTGACTCATCACGCTGGCGTAGATCAACGTCTCCTTAGAATCACCTCCGTGCTTCTACTCTTCTATGCCATTTGCCCATAGTATTCTCACTCTGATTACTGTTTTGAATTATCCAGGCATTATATGCCCAAGATGTGGACGCGAGGCTTAGCGCCCCCACGAATACAGAAAAGAACAACTGCCAGTCACGCATTCGATCTGGTGCTGCTTCTCAACTTCTGTCGGAACGCCATGTCCGATGCGCTCGAATATGATGGTGATTCTTTCAAGATCTCTCAGGAAAAACATGTAATGCACTGTCAAATCCGAATGTTCGGCAACATGCATTATTCCTATTTCACACTAGAGAGTTTTTGGGTGATGTTTATCTGTCAGAGCTTGGTGTGCTCGTTACCGAACGGAGATTATCTCGCACACTGCCAATCCATCATCATTGCTTGGAGTCGGACCTTGGCGCTTACCATTGAAGTGTTGATTATTTTATATCAGGCGCGAGCCTATTCAACTTATTTTCGCAGCTTCCTGATCAAATGTTAGCAGACGATACAGTAATGAGAGTCCTTGTCAAACAGCTACAGTAACAAACTGCAAGACTCAGCTCCGGTGACAAAGAAAACAGAATAGGTCGTCCATAAAAGTCAACAAAATGGATTAGAAGGGGACTATCAGGCGTATCCGAATGATTCGACATATAGGGTTACGCTCGGTCCTCCACTGAGAATACTGGAAGGACCGGAGACAGGGAAGCGAAGTGTATGACGGATTGCACGTGCTATACCCTGCGATCCGCAAACTAGTGTAATACCCGTGAGTTGCATTCTCGGAAGTCAGCGGAATCGGTGCTTACCGCTCACCGACATACGTCCCGAGGTCATGCTGACCTCTTCCTTGAGCAGTGCATCCAGGTCTGCCCGTCCACTTTCCATCCTGACCCCGCGTAACGACACTAGCATTGACGATGTTAAAGAATCCTTCCTTGTCACAACTTGTTCGTGAGTGCGGTTCTTCTCTGTTGGATTTGAAAGGCTGGAGTCCTCTTCTATGGACTGCGACGTCGATGGAGAGCCAGTATTAAAGATACGGATGGATGCCGTCAAAGAAGGCGGAGCAAGCTGAACAGCCTTGATGAGTGCTTCTTCAATCCATTGAACATACTCTATAAAATATGACATTAGGATTGCTCGTACAAGGTGTGGATGAGTCGTGAATCTACGCACCAGCCTTGCGTATGCACCAAATGAACACCACCCGTTTGCAGGAGCTTTTGCCCTTGCGCACGGACCTGTGAGAACAGTGAGACATCAATGATAACAATCAAATCACTCTACGTGCTCAATAACACTCAGGAAGACCGGGAGGGTATACGATATACCAGACCCTCCTGGTTCGATGAGTACTGTGTGATTACGAGACGAAGCACAGCTCACCCGCCACAAATACACACGTGTCGTAAGAACTGAGGTCAGGAGACGGGCCATAAGGACCATCCACAAAAACCTTAGCTTTGCCCTTCGTAGCAGCTACCTCCTTTAACTTTTTCGTGAACCCTCCGTGCACGTTGACCAAAAATACTAGCTCCTTCCAGAACGGAGCGCTTGAGCCCAGAACCTGGGTTCCGTAATTTTCACCCCTTCCCGATTGATCCTCTGGTTCTTCAGTTGACAGAGAACTAGAATCAAAACTCGCAATAGTAAAAGGGTGCGCTTCGAATGGCAATGTCGAAACTGAGGGCATGGTTAGATATGCCGTTTGTCCTGGGGACCAGTGGAAATGCGGGGGTCGACGTAGGCGCAATCGAACGACATCTTCGGAAAGCAATTCTGTCGCTGCATCCATTGTTCCAGCTCCTGACTTGAAGCCAAAATAAGAGTGATTGAATGCAACAAGTCGGACCACCCGGATGAAACGATCCAAAGCCCAGAACACAAACGATGGCCATATCCAGTACGACCCGCTAATCGTCGCCAGTCAGAATAAGGATATCTGTGTTAATTTGCACTTACTAAGCACCTTTGGTGTGGAAATATCCTCCCACCAGAAATATACTGGGTTCTGTCGGTCAAAAAAATATAAGCACGTAGAAATCCTATACTCACAGGACGCCAAGGAAGTGAATGTAGAAGAAGAGCTCGTAGGCTCCAGTGCGAACAGGACGCAGTGATAGTATGATCAGAATAAAGAAAGCAGCCATGGCAATAATACCGGCGTGAAGCGATGCCTCGCTCAAATGGAAGCTTTCGATCAACTCCATTAGAAAATTGCAAGTACGAAATAGATGATACGTACTAGGGAGATGATACCACTTCACCCACCGCATGTACACAAAGTAGCATGAAGCATGTCCTAGCCATCATCCGATGAATATAATTGAGCTTAACATCCATGAGTAAGTCCCCCGTGGAGAGTAATGAAGCGCCATACCTTATCGTAGCTGATGCCTGTGACCACTGATGCTGAAAAACTCAGCGACACGTCGGATTCGTAGCTTTTCCACCTACATGACACGAGATTGTTCTTTGTGCCAAGAGCCGTGACAATTGGAAACTGACTGGACGCCAGCATTGCTATGCGGTTGCTCCAGAAGATGACATCGAGTTTCTGACCCTCGACTGTGGTTGCTACGTGATTTAGTGCTTAGTGCGGTGTGAGTAGGACCGTACACAATCATGTGAGCTTACTGTTAATGAAGGCATAGGTCAACAAAAGGGTGATGTATGCTACAGTCACAAAAACCTCTGCCATGTTGAGGGTATAAGATTGCCCTATTTCTAGGGTCCACCGGAAGGCAACAACGCGATAGAAATTTATGACCGCAAGCGGAATCCGACGAAGAGAAAATTTCTGATGAAAACCATTGGTGATAGGCTGTTTCTTCGTCGGATTCGTAGTGCCTGCGCCTGGCGAATTTGGAGTGAACGAATGACCCCCACTGGAAGCAGCCGACTATGAAGAGGAACGCAGCGATAGCATACCACACCTGTTCAGGGTAGGTGACAAATTGCTGCAAGAGCGCGCTTAAGTCAGCTTCAGAGAACCCAGAAGACATCTTAAGTCGCAAGCTGAAGGGGTCAGGGTTCAGGCAGAAGGGGAGGCAAGAGCAGACTACTTAATATGAGGACCATCATGATAGTGGTACGACTTGGCATCCCCGAAGAGCGACCAGTCCCCGAGCGTGTAGCGCCCTGTTATCACTTGTCTGCCAAGCCTTAGCGAAAACTAGGTACCAGTGCGCAGCGCAACGTAAGAACATAATGAAAAGCTAGACGCGGTCCTGCCCAGGCTCCTTCCCAGTCAGTGCGCCACTGGCGGCTTCGACTCGGATATCACCGAAATCACCGAACCCAGACATCACATGACAAGTTGAAATTTCTGATGCCACCAACGTTGCGACTCGCGACACATACTCGTGATATCCGTCGAACATACCGAGACTCTGTCAGATATATCATATATTAAGTATCGCGTGATATAAGGTAAAATTCAATGAAGGTTGTCTAAGTTGACTAGTAAAGGTCCTTTAGAGTGCCATAGCCTTCTTCAGCGAGTATGTCGTCGACGCGCTTCCCAGCAGTGTGTTGAGTATTCTATATCAGGCGCGAGCCATTCAACTTTTTTTCGCAGTTGATGATCAAATATTAATAAACGATACAGTACCAAAAGTCCTTGTTAAACAGCTACAGTAACAAACTGCAAGACTCAACTCTGATGACAAGGAAAATAGAATAGATCGTCCATAAAAGTTAACAAAGTGGATTAGGAGGGGACTATCAGGCGTATCCGAATGATTCGACATATAGGGTTACACTCGGCCCTCCATTGAGAATACTGGAAGGTCCAGAGACAGGGAAGCGAAGTGCATGTCGGACCGTGCGTGCTATACCCTGCGATCCGCAAACTAATGTAGTACCCGTAAGTTGCACATTCTTGGAGGCCGGCGGAATTGGTGCTTACCGCTCACCGACATACGCCCCGAGGTCATGCTGACCTCTCCTTTGAGTAGTGCATCCAGATCCGCTCGTCCACTTTCCATCTTGACCCCGCGTAACGAAAATAGCATTGACGACGTTAAAGAACCCCTCCTTGTCACAACTGGTTCGGGAATGCCGTTCTTCTCTGTTATATTTGAAATGCTGGAATTCACTTCCATCGACTGTGATGTTGATGGAGAGCCACTGTTAAAGATACGGATGGATACTGTCAAAGAAAGCGGAGCAAGCTGAACAGCCTTGATGAGTGTTTCTTCAATCCATTCAACACACTCTATAAAATATGACATTAGTATTGTTCGTAGAAAAAGCTGTGCATGAGTCATAAATCTACTCACCAGCCCCGCGTATGGACCAAATGAACACCACCCGTTTGCAGGAGCTTTTCCCCTTGCGCACGCGTCTATAACAAGAATCTAAAATCAATGATGAAAATCAAATGAAGGTACATACTCGATAATGTTGAGGAAGACCGGGAGGGTATATGAGACACCAGACCCGCCTGAATTCGATCAGTACTGAGTGATTACAAGACAATGCACAACTGACCTGCCACCAATACACAGGTGTCGTAAGAACCGAGGTCAGGAGATGGGCCGTAAGGACCATCTACAAAAACCTTGACAGTTTCTTTCTTGGCAGCTACTTCCTTCAGCTTTTTTGTGAACCCTCCGTGCACGTTGACCAAAAACACTAGCTCCTTCCAGAACGGAGCACTTGATCCCAGAACCTGGGTTCCGTGATTTTCACCGCTTCCCGATTGACCCTCTGGTTTTGCGGTCGACAGAAGACTAGAATCGAAACTCGCAATAGTAAAAGGGTGCGCTTCGAATGGCAGTGTCGAAACTGAGGGCATGATTAGATATGCTGTTTGTCCTGGGAACCAGTGGAAATGCGGGGGTCGATGTAAGCGCAATCGAACAAGATCTTCGGAAAGCAATTCTGTCGCTGCGTCCATTGTCCCAGTTCCTGACTTGAAGCCAAAATAAGAGTGATTGAATACAACAAGTCGGACCACCCGGATGACACGATCGAGAGCCCAGAACACAAACGAGGGCCATATCCAGTATGACCCACTAATCGTCGCCAGTCAGAAATGAGGCTATCTGTATTAATTCGCACTTACTAAGCACTTTTGGTGTGGAAATATGCTGCCACCAGAAATATACTGGGTTCTGTAAGTCAAAAAAATACAAGCACGTATAAATCCTACACTCACAAGACACTAAGGAAGTGAACGTAGAAGAAGATCTCATAGGCTCTAGTGCGAACAGGACGCAGTGATACTATGATCAGAAGAAAGAAAGCAGCCAGGGCAATAATACCGGTGCCCTTTGATGCCTTGATCAACTTGAAAGGGTAGCTTTCGATTAACTCCATTAGAAAATTGCAAGTACGAGATAGAAGATACGTACTAGGAAGATGATATTATTTCGCCCACTGTATGTACACAAAGTAGCATGAAGCATGTCCTAGCCATCATTCGATGAATATAATTGAGCTTCATATCCATGAGTAAGTCCCCCGTGGAGAGTAATTAAACCCCATACCCTATCGTAGCTGATGCCTGTGACAACTGATGCGAGAAACTCAGCGACACGTCGGATTCGTAGCTTTTCCACCTACAAGACACGAGATTGTTCTTTGTGCCAAGAGCCGTGACAATTGGAAACTGACTGGACGCCAGCATTGCTATGCGGTTGCTCCAGAAGATGACATCGAGTTTCTGACCCTCGACTGTGGTTGCTACGTGATTTAGTGGTTAATGCGGTGTGAGTAGGACCGTACACAATCCTGTGAGCTTACTATTAATGAAGGCATAGATCAGCAAAAGGGCGATGTATGCCACAGTCACAAAAACCTCTGCCATGTTGAGGGTATAGGATTGTCCTATTTCTAGAGTCCACCGGAAGGTAACAACGCGATAGAAATTTATGATCGCGAGTGGGATACGACGGAGAGAGAATTTGTATTGAATGTCATTGGCGGTAGCCGTTTCTTCGTCAGACTCGTAGTGCCTGCGTCTGGCGAATTTGGAGTGAACGAATGACCCCCACTGGAAGCAGCCGACTATGAAGAGAAACGCAGCGATAGCATACCACACTTGTTCAGGGTAGGTGACAAATTGCTGCAAGAGCGCGGCTATGTCAGCTTCAGAGAAATCAGATTCAGAAGGCATCCTAAGTTGCAAGCTAAAGGGGAAGTGGGAGGGGGAAGGGGAAAGAAGAGCAGAGTAATTAATACGAAGACCATAGCGATGCGACTTGGCATCCCGGAAGAGCGACCAGCGCCCTGGAGTGTGCCGACGGCCGCAGTAGTACTATTGCGCTTCAAAGTTAGCATCGGATGCAAGTGAAGTGAACGTGGAGTACCAGAGGTCCTGTCTGGATATTATATAACCATGTTATGATTGGACGACGAAGAGTGAACGTCATCGAAAGACTCGCTCATATTCCCTTCTATATATTATCTGCTACAACCAAGCTATACTGTAAGAATAATACATTAAAGGACTTACTATGGTAGTGCAGTCCAGGTATATCCCATAGGTATCTACTATGATATCCTGTCAGGACCCCTAATTATCGCGTGGAAAATTTCCCACAACACTCAAAAATAGATTGCTTCAGTACTGGCGTGTTTGGTGGCACCAGACATATACTTTACTCTAGACTGCAGTTTATACATCTTCTTTAGTGCAACTATCACTCATATTTCAGACTACCTTTCAGCTTGTCCGGCATCCCAGCTGTCACATCACGTGAGGTCTGCGCTTCAGCCAAGCCTAGCCAAGCGCACAATGAAAAGCTATTTTGACGCGGTCCTGCTGCGGTCGTGACGTGCTAGTGCAACTTAAGCATTCCTATGTTCTACGTTTGACTCCCACATCACGTTGCTTGGGTTCATGACCATTCCGTCGTTGATTTTATTCGTGAAGGGTGATGTTTCATGCGAGTGGCAATTTCTTCATGGCCTCAATCACACCAGTTAGAAACCTATTGAACAGAGCAGGTAATACTTTCCTTACTTCAAGTTCACTCTCGCTGTAATTTCTTCCTAGAACCCACTCATTAGGAATGTTGAGATACACGTTCCACCGCCTTTGATGTTGACCGGCATCCAAACCCAACTAATGGTTGTCTGCAGGTCCTGCTTCTTCAGAATCTTTGAACGTCCTTGCTTCTAGTGTGGTCAGACACTCGAGGTCTACGTCAGCCACAAAGCCGTCAGCAGGATAGCCCAAGACATATTCAACAGCTCGCTATTGTTACATTCCCCGTTCCAAGTTTCGACGTGTTTTCTGAAATCACTGGCTTTTCGATGAGCAACCGCGAGAGTGAAAGCGTGCACCAAAGGCATGCCACCGAGCCATTTTTCGACTTGACCGGAGGCACCCGGAATGTTCTCAGGGAACCAACGTGCGATTTTTGCATACTCGTGAGATTCGGAGATATCGCCGCAAAATGATATGCTCCCACCATCTACATAGGTTCTCCTTCTACCGCAAGATGTAGTAAGATATGCCTCCGCACCACACTGGCTCAAGTCATGACTGTCAAGGAGCTTCTAAAGCGAAGCAATATGAGGTCGTAGAATGTCGTCCAATTCTTTCGATGGTTGTGCTGACATAAGGTTTTCAATCAAGTCTTCTTCGCGAACCCATTATCCGAGCTACGCGATACTTCATGTTGAGAGGACTGAGAACATAACCGGTCAATGTTGCCCTCGTCAAAGTACGAGATTCTTACAGAGCTATCACCTTCCGCGCGGGTGGTGTCAGACATAGGCATCTTTTATCGCATCACGCATAGGCTGTGCTTCATGCATCATGGTTGGTACTTCTCGTATGGTGGTATCGGATGATCCTGTCATCGAGAAGTTCCAACCCCCAAGTCGAAAGAACATACAGCCATATCGACTCTGCTCAACATTTTTCATTCCACACTCATGCTTCACCAGGATATCAAAAAGGCCGACTATTTGAAGTGAGGACTTTCGCTCTCTTTCGCTATTCCATTTTACGATCTCAGAGACCTTTGGTCTGTAACATGGTGATGTAGTTTACGCATTTTTTGAACCCGTCGATCCATTGCAATCGCTTTCGAAGAAGAGAACAGCAGTCTGCCAGTCCTTGCCTATGGTGTTCTTGGACGAGCTCCACCCCCTTGCTCTACATCCCACATCCACAGGGTACAGTCACAGGAACCATTGAGGACCTGTCGCCCGTTGTCGAAGAAAGCTACCGCATCTACTACATTCGTGTGCCCTCGGGTTGTCTGCGCCAACGCCGGGTGGCCTCCCAAAGTGAGATTTGCATCTCTTGCTGTATCAGGCACCCCTGGCATCGTTGTGTTGACCTGGTAAACAGAGCGATAGACGGTCTGTAGAGTTTGGCGTTGGCGATGACCGTACGTTTTGGAAATCGTTGCGTTGTGGATATTGTGTGTGGTGCGTAGTGCTGGCTTCCTGCTCATAACCCAACTCTTCCAACGTATGTGGCGCCTGTCCGATGTCAACGGTTATCGGGTCCGCGCCTTTCCGGTGACCACGGCTCTGTGCGGGTGGCAGTATGTACTAACTGGGAGTTAATCTTTGTGAGCGTTGATATCCTAGCTCGAGAAGAAGCCCAGTGTTAAAACGTTAATCGGTACGGTGGAGTGATATGGCCCGCTGATCGCTGGAGGCTCAAATTATTACATCCCATAATGCAACGTGCGCCAATCACCCGAATCGCATTAGATTACACCCAGTTCCTGTGTCCTTCCTTTCCCATATCTTCCGCACTGGCGCCAATAACAAGGTATGCATTTGTTGATCATCAATTGGGCAGCTGCTTGGAACAGATAGAGTATAGCCATGCGTGGAGCGAAGAATTGGTTATATCTTCGGCTATATATGTGGTAAGTAGCATCAAGCCGAGGTTCTGCCTGTATTCTCCGAGTCAAGCGAACTAACTCAAAAGAGCATGTGTCTGATACTATGACGCAGCGCAGTCACTTCTGCTGCGGAAGTCCCGCAGCTACAACCCCTTTCTATCTGTGCATTTTTTTCACTAACCATTGTAGGGTAGCATGCTTTGGAGAACATTCGCCATCATATTTTCCAGGGAGCAAGGAGTTTTTCAAACCAATATATGCGCTTTCGGCAGGCTGAAATCTAGCGGACAATTTATTCTATTCACTTTCTAAAAAGAGAACAACAGTCATTGCCTATCCGGGTGATATCACTTGGATGAACTCTACCCGCGTCTCTTGTCCCCGATGTACTCAGATCAACGTTGTGATCTGTTTCAGGGCGACACTCAGAAGTCGTAGAGTTGCTCCAGGGCTCCGAAAAGGGGATCTCCTGCAGGGAATCGGTATTGCGGATATTTGTCTTATCGCCCCATGCCGCTACGTTTTTGCCGGTTGGTCGGTGCTTTCCACGCCGCTGGGCTGGCGTGGGTCAACGTCTCCTTAACCGTATATCTGCTCTCCTATGCCAGATTATCAATTTTCTGCTTCTCTCACTCTAATACTGTTCTGGATTATCCAGGCATTATATTCCCCAAGTGGACGCAAGGCTTTGCGCCTCTACTCATGGAGAAAAGAACGACTTCTAGCACCCAGCGTTCGGTTTGGTGCTGCTTCCCAGCTTCTTTCCGCCATGTTTGAGGTACTCAAATATAATGGTGATTCTTCTAAGATCTGTGGAAAATTCCAGGCGAGGCTCCCCATCTGTGTCGGTGACCACGCCTAGAAATTCAATGCTGACCGGATCAAGGGTGTGATGCCAAGTCAGAAGTGTAGTCTGGTTCTACTGGTTGTTTCAATGTTCGCGAACCGCTCCCATATATGTATATGACATGTGTTAACCAGGATTGAGCCCAATATTAATAGATGATAAAGCCCTTGTTAAACAGCTACAATAACAAACTACAAGAAACTCTGGCGAGTAAGAAAACAAAATAGGTCATGCATAACAGGGAACAAGAACTTTAAGGAGAGGTGACTATCAGGCGTATCCGAATGATTCGACATGAAGGGTCACGCTCGGTCCTCCACTGAGAATACTGGTAGGTCCGGAGACAGGGAAGCGAAGTGCATGACGGACCGCACGTGCTATACCCTGCGATCCGCAAACTAATGTGATACCCGTAAGTTGCATTCTTGGAAGTCGGCGGAATCAGTGCTTACCGCTCACCGACATACTCCCCGAGGCCATGCTGACCTCTTCTATGAGCAGTGCATTCAGGTTCGCTCGTCCACTTTCCATCCTGACCTCGCGTAACGAAAATAGCATTGACGACGTTATAGAACCCTTCCTTGTCAGAATTTGTTCGGAAATGCTGTTCTTCTCTGTCGGACTTGAAAGGCTGGAATCTTCTTCCATGTACTGTGACGTTAATGGAGAACCAGTGTTAAAGATACGAATGGATACTGTCAAAGAAGGTGGAGCAAGCTGAACAGCCTTGATGAGTGCTTCTTCAATCCATCGAACATACCCTATAAAATATCACGTTAGTATTGTTGCTATGGATGAATCATGAATCTACGCACCAGCCCCGCGTATGCACCAAATGAACACCACCCGTTTGCAGGAGCTTTTCCTCTTGCGCACGGACCTATGAGAACAATCAGACGTCGATTATAACAATCAAAATAATATACGTGCTCGATAACGCTCAGAAAAACCGGGAGGGTGTACGATATACCAGATCCTCCTGGTTCGATAAGTACTGTGTGATTATGAGACGAAGCACAACTCACCTGCCACAAATACAGACGTGTCGTAAGAACCGAGGTCAGAAGACGGTCCATAAGGACCATCTACAAAAACTTTAACTTTGCCCTTCGTGACAGCTACCTCCTTGAGCTTTTTCGTGAACCCTCCATGCACGTTGACCAAAAACACTAGCTCCTTCCAGAACGGAGCGCTTGATCCCAGAACCTGGGTTTCGTAATTTTCACCGCTTCCCTCTGGTTTTGCGGTCGACAGAAGACTAGAATCGAAACTCGCAATAGTAAATGGGTGCGCTTCGAATGGCAGTGTCGAAACTGAGGGCATGATTAGATATGCCGTTTGTCCTGGGGACCAGTGGAAATGTCGGGGTCGACGTAGGCGCAAGCGAACGATATTTTCGGAAAGCAACTCTGTCGCTGCGTCCATTGTCCCAGTTCCTGACTTGAAGCCAAAGTAAGAGTGATTGAATACAACAACTCGAACGACCCGGATGAAGCGATCGAAAGCCCAGAACACAAACGATGGCCATATCCAGTACGACCCGCTAATCACCGCCAGTCAGAAATGAAGCTGTCTGTATTAATTTGCACTTACTAAGCACCTTTGGTGTGGTAATATCCTCCCACCAGGAATATCCTGCGTTCTGTCTGTCAACAAAAGTTACGAGCGAGTAGAAGTCCTATGCTCACAGGACGCCAAGGAAGTGGACATAGAAGAAGACCTCATAGACATCATTGCGAACGGGACGCAGTGATACTATGATCAGAATAGAGAAGGCAACCATGGCGGTGATACCGAGACGGAGCCAGTCTTCGTTCAGAGTCTCCCGGAAGCTTTCGGTAAACTCGATCAGAAAAGCGCAAGCATGAACTGGAGGTACGTACGAGGGAGTGGATACTATTTCGCCCGCCGCATGTACCCAAAGTAGCATGAAGCATGTCCTAGCCATCATTCGATGAATATAATTGAGCTTCATATCCATGAGTAAGTGTTCCGTGGAGAGCAATTAAGGGCCATACCCTATCGTAGCTGATGCCTGTGACCACTGATGCGAAAAACTCAGCGACACGTCGGATTCGTAACTTTTCCACTTACAAGACACGAGATTGTTCTTTGTGCCAAGAGCCGTGATAATGGGAAACTGACTGGACGCCAGCATTGCTATGCGGTTGCTCCAGTAGATTATATCAAGTTTTTGACCCTCGACTGAGGTTGCTGCGTGATTTAGTGATCAGTGCGGTGTGAGTAGGACCGTACACAATCCTGTGAGCTTACTGTTAATGAAGGCATAGATCAGCAAAAGGGCGATGTATGCCACAGTCACGAAAACCTCTGCCATGTTAAGGGTATAGGATTGTCCTATTTCGAGGGTCCACCGGAAGGCAACAACGCGATAGAAATTTATGATCGCGAGTGGGATACGACGGACAGAAAATTTGTATTGGATGTCATTGGCGGTAACCGTTTCTTCGTCGCACTCGTAGTGCCTGCGCCTGGCGAATTTGGAGTGAACGAATGACCCCCACTGGAAGCAGCCGACTACGAATAGAAATGCGGCGATAGTATACCACACCTGTTCAGGGTAGGTGTCATTTTCGCGTACGAGCGCGATTATGTCAGCTTCAGAGAAATCAGAAGACATCCTAAGTCGCAAGGAAGGGGTCTGGGTTCAGGCAGACAGGGAAGGAAGAGCAGACTAAATATGAAGACCATAGTGTGGTGCGACTTTGCATACCCGAATAATCTTCCCAAGGCATTGAGAATTCATGTGGGGATCAATTCTCAGGATTACATCACTGGATTTGTTTTGTTCAGAACATGATGGCCGTTGAACCTCGGAGAAGTTTCTTAACCATAGGATTACCAAATGAGCGCCAATCGGAGGATGTCAGGGTTGATCTCCCCTCAGCCTAACCGAAAAACGGTCTGCGGAACCGAAGCATTTCAGTAGAATGAGTGGGTGAGATAACCATTAAAGTTCTTATCTAGGTACTGTGATAAGGGAAGTTCGCCACAGTTCAACTTGGCGTTCAAGCCCGAGGTCATGCCGTCATAGTAAGTAATACAGTTGTAGAACACGAGTTAATGCATACTTGCCTGGGACCACCGACCCCGTGATAAAGTATGCGAATCGATCCACTTCGCTGAAGTAGAAAACTTGAGTGACCAGTGGATTCAAGGTAACCTGTTCGGTGCCATTGTGTTATGATTCCAATCTGTACCTGTGCCTATTGGTGTCAGGATTCAAGTGCGCTGTTAATCCGAACTAGTGTCGCGAATTGTGACATGACATTGATCACTGATCAGCAAATGCGACAGCTCTCACAAAATGAAGGACATAGCTTATGTCAGCGGATATCGCAGGTGTGAGTAGTCCGGACTCCGAATATGGCAAAAGTGACTTATTCTCGCCGGTACAGTCTGTAAGGCCCCCTCTACAGATCTGAATTGAAGGTTTATTCAAGGGCATAAAACCTTGTTGAATTTCAGACGATGTCCGGCATCACGGGACACCTTCCTTAAGGATAAGATTATCACCTTGTACCCCGAGGTCAGCCCGTAATTATGGCTGTACCGTAGTTCTAGCGTTGTTGGCTGAAGTCGGGAACTGGTCTGGCAAAACTGGTTGTGCCTGGCCCACGTGGGTATCCGAGACTCGCGGAGATGTAATTTAGATCAGTTTGAATTCAATATAACCTGAAAACCGATGTCCTTACAAAAAGATGGCGCATGTTGGAGGACGCCTTCTTGCATCACTGAGTACTACTGTACTGATCAATGACAATTTCGACATTGCTGTCGAGACTGTACAGGATCTTGAAGCATTCTTTGCGTGGGCACCTCCGCTCTCGACAGAGCCTCGTGATGCAGATGACCTTCTTGCTGGTCCAGAGGGTATCTCGCCTGACGACGTTGCCACTGAATTTACGGCTCAAAGAGTTGAAGCGGACCGAAGAAGATGAGAGCTTTGACGAAGCTGAAGTGCTCGAGGGAAATGCTTTTGATTTTGGGAAGTTGGATCGGGTTGAACAAGGGATAATGATTCCACAGGCTATTCTAGATGACGTGAGGTGGTTAATACCAATGGTGAGGATGATGATGCATCGATGGATAGGACGAGGCAACATTGACCTCGTCATTAGGAATGTCATACACATCGTTTACACCTAGAGTTTTGTCAGTTCGTACTAGTTCCCATTTTTTGACCCCGTGAGAATTATGTAATAGATATTAGCAACAGCGCTTTATTTATGCTTTACAACTTGCAAGTATAATGTCGTCCAACTTCGAACGAGTTTACTGCAGTCAATTTGACTTTTACTCACTGCTCCATTGTCTATAGAGCATCACAAGTCATAGGATGTTTATCCATTTTTGCTCGGGTGGGTCGTTAGCAGCTTCTCGTCAAAATCGCGTAGAAGATGCATATTCTCCCAATCATGTCAACGAGAGTGTGCGACCGTGACATATACATCAAATGGGGGAAAGTCCACCGCCTGGCGCCAGATCAATAATCTGTGAATGTATTAACTGTGAGCAAAGACTGCTTCTGTGTCACCACCCACCCATCACGGTTTGTTGCATATAAAGCTTTTGCTTTGCAAATCACTCGCTTCGACAGTCGGATTCTGCTATTTTACCCCGATGGAGACGTCGATCCTGCAAACATTTTCAATGGCATATTTGCAGATGTCAAGTTATCCTGCTATTCGATGGCTACTCGTCGCAACGGTTTCAGCTTTTCCTCGGAAAGTTTTCCAGTTATCATCCATAGCTTATGGGCGTTCAAGAAGATGACTTGACGAGAACCCGATGCCGAGAACTTAAACACGATTCATACACAGTGCACTGTAGGTGTTGATTCCATCAAGCTCGTTTGCCGTTTGTTCAAGTTATTCTTGTTCATCACTCTCAATCTCATCTAACTAGGTGAAATCCACCTTCGCGAGTTGACTGTTACGACCACCGTTAAACATGCATGGGCTAAGCTTTCTGGTTCACTAAAATGACGCAAACTGGCGGTGGCCCTTCATCGGACAAACCTTTCCAAAAGGAAAGGAATGTCACAGCGCTCAAGCATCTTCTGACTACAATCCTCTAAGTTGTGAGATACTGGGACCGGTCTGCTCGGTAGAAGAGAACTGATGTAGGAGCTAGGAACTCCTCAACAGTGTGTTCCAATCACGGGCCGTTTGCGAGGGCGCTAGATTCGGACAAAGGCGAAACGTCCGACAGGTAGACGATCGTAAGAGCTGAATTGCGATCTATTGCGATACCAGACGAACACGGAGTTGACC
Organism: Suillus subalutaceus; assembly: GCF_016647625.1. Lineage (NCBI taxonomy): Eukaryota > Fungi > Basidiomycota > Agaricomycetes > Boletales > Suillaceae > Suillus > Suillus subalutaceus. Next base: position 168,178 of record NW_024540268.1, read on the forward strand.
GGTCGTTGGAGCTCGACGTTAATATTGTTATTCCGGTCGATGCAGTGGAACGGGCATGGACTGCAAGGGAGAACCCAAGGCCAAACCTCTATAGCGGGAGGCTACAGCTCTATCTATTGAGAACCGACTACGGGCCAGGACTCCTGCTACAGTGCGCCAGACGGCCCTGCTATATCTGCCCCATCTCCAAATGCAACCGTCCGCGGTTCCACCATGAAAGACGAGTGTGCGGGAGTGCGAAGAACTGCGCCAGACCACCGTGATACAGCAGCAAGTACCGCCCCAGGCCCAGGAAGCTGCAATACCCTGCATAACGATGACCGCCTCATGATTCCTCGCAGCAATAGCCTCGACTCCCTGCGTAACACAGCACGCAGCAGTCTTTCCTGAAAGCTAAACAACCTCAGAGAAAGTGATCTGATTAGGGCTCATGTTGTAGTACCACCATGCTACTCCCACGTGCATCTCACTTCGCTTCTTCCATCATCACCATCACCGTATGTTACGCCAGAGATGCGTGTCTCGAGCGGTGATCAATGCATTTTATCGGTGTGCTGATTTACCTCGTCCGCACGATAACGATCGAAGTTACCAAGCTTTTCTCTCATCAACATCGTCTGCACTGGACGCCGATTCCGTGTTGACAGTTTCCGCCCCCCGCTTGTCTCGAAAAGAGGATTTGTTCCACTCCTGGAACCGTTAGCAACGAGTTCACTCAATTTGATGAAAACATGCCTTAAAGACATACAGTGACCTACTAATTCAAAAGCCGACATCGCTCTTGAAGGTTCTAGATTCTTCGTCTCAGGTTCATGCACAACTCCGTTTTGGCGCATATGATTTATTACAGGTGAACATACGTACGATCCAATACAAATGCCTAGAAGAATAATTCCACGCAGGTGCCGTTGAAAACATGTGAGATCCCTGTTCCTTTTCGAAAATGCAATATCTCCAGCGTCCTGAAGTCCATCATGAGTTGGTCTTCGAGGGTCAGACGCTGAGGTTAGCAAGTCCATTAGAAAATTAATGTTAAAAGTTTTAGCTTGACATCGAAAAAGTGTAAGACAATAGATAGGGATGGCCATCTCGGTACCAACTACGAGTCCGTGTAAATGCGAAATGGTACCCAAAAAGCCTGAGGATCCACGAGAACGTTGCAATAAGATGTAGGCAAATCAGAACGAAAGCAAGGGTGAGTACAATAGTTTCACAACGTCTCTCCTATGATACATCGATATCTGGCAGATGCCAAAAGGACCTCAGAAAACCCGCGGCGTGTCCCACCCCAGTGAGCCGTCTGCCTGATCTTCCTGATCAGATTCTTCTGGTCGATACCGACCCTCGCCAGCATCGTGATCATGAAGTCCCTCTGGTTGAAGCTGAACAAGGGATTGTCGGCCAGGTGCCAAGGAATGAGGGTGTGGAGGAGTCTGCATACGCGAAGGGGATTGAGACCAATCACGAGAGGGGCGTGAGCTTGACGGCGCGACAAATGGTGCTTGGTTGCTTATTTCTCCTGATGGATACTGATATAGTGAGGGTGGTATAGGTGAGGGCAGGGGGATATCGGATGCCGAGTAGTAAGAGGTATTGGGTGAGACAGCATTCCCCGCGTAGGGATTTGGTAACGCGGCCTGGGGGACCAGTTCGATAGCATCTGCGCCATTATCGTCAGGATTCTTGCTATCAGAACCTGCGCGGGATCTTGTAACCGTTGGTTCGTAACCTTGCTGCAGAACTAATTCTGACGCTGAACGAGCGTGAGGTTCGCGGAACATGGGTGCAGTCTCAAGATCAACATGTTTGTTCTTCGATTCCTTGCGATGGCGGATTCCCAGACGGTCCTTGAGATCCCCTCCGACCCACATCTCGCGAATAATGTCTTTATCCAAGGGCATATATGTCGACTTAAAGAACTTGATGAGAAACCGAGGCGCTAATCGATTGCTAGTTAGGGCGAGTCTACAGGAACACCATTTCGACTCACCAAGTGCCACCAAAACGGAGAAGAAACAACTGTCGCCCAAAATGTGACATTGGAGAAGAGAATCTCTACCTCGTCGATAAATCCATCTGTATTAGAGAAGAAGGTGTTGACCGGAAGGAACGAATAGATCACAATCCAAAGGAGCATGACAAGAGATGATCCGATACCGACGACCCAAGTGATAGAGGTCCAGCTAAAATAAGCAATTTTTAGCGTTATCAAACCAGTACGACAAAGCACACTCACTAGTGAGTATTCATCCCGACGTATGTGTTCGCTGCAAAGATAGCAGCAACCGCAACGGTTGTCCCAAAGTCCGCTAAAGAATCAATCCCTTTGCCATTGGACGCCACGGCCAGTCCAAGCTGCCAGACCAAGTAGGGAATGAAGAAGACCACCGCAGACTGGTAAAGACCATCGAGCATGTAGAACCAGAACTTTGTCCGCGTGTACTCCAAGCCTCTGATGCCGCGAACATAGAGCTGAGGGAAAGCAAGGGCAGCCTTTGCATTGATATCTTGATCGAATGCTAAAACAAACAGTTGAGCGAGACCCAATAACTAATGATCAAAGGCTCACATCCGAGGACGATGACAGGCAGTGAGGTAAAGATGAGGTTGTAAAACAAAATAAAGCTGTAGTCATATAAATAGGTTGCGTCGAAGCTTTCAAAAGTATTGTTGGCTAGTGCATATAAACCAAAGAACGAAACTCACTAGCAAAACGGCATAAACCAAAACATGGCCAACGTCCAGATGACATTCTAAAGCGACGAATCAATGGCAAGCACAATTAAACAAAATCGTAAAACACACCTTGTAGAAGAAATTACTGTGCATATCAGCAATACGCTGGTACGACCACCTCCCATGGACGAGCAGCAACTTCGTCAAAAACCTGAATTGACCGAAGGCATAATCGGCAGACATAGCAGCTTGTGAACCTTCATGTCCAAGCAGACCACAACCAACATTGGCTTCTTGAATCATTGCAACGTCATTAGCGCCATCTCCTATAGACAACGTCATTGCCTTCCGACCCTCCTTGACCTTGGCACAGAACTCGAGATCAGTAGAATACCTCAGGAAGTGGCAGTATGCTCACCAGCTTCACAGTCAGTGCCTTCTGGGCAGGCGAGACACGACAGCATACGACTGTTTCGCACTGGGTACCAAGGTTCAGGAACAAAGGCTTGATATCCGGCGTCAATGCGTGATGTAGGGTGTCACCATCAATAACGACCGCAAAGGAAACCTTAGCACCAAGGACAAACCCGCGTTCCATTGTTTTCGAGGTAGGAGGGCCCAATATCGACGCAATCTTGTTGAGACCCGCCTCTATCTGAGCAAGAGTGCTTTCGGGGCTATCAGCAGACAGGATCATGATTTCAGTATCTTGTTTCAGGAGGTTGCAGCTGAAACCTGGGGATCGAAAATTAATCCAGTTGTGGCGACATGAAAAACCCCACTCACCAATCTCGATCGCGGTCTGCAGCTTGTCGCCTGTGAGAATCCAAAGCTTGATTCCAGCGCGATGGAGCATTTCAATAGCTTCCGGTACTCCTTCTTGCAGCTTGTCCTCAAGAGCCGTAGCGCCCAGTATCTGCAACGAGTGTTCCACCTCAGCCGCTGCATTTTCAATGGCTTCGTCGCGGTCGTCGACAGTCGACTGAGCAGCTTCATACGTCCGCAGCCACCGCAAGAATTCATCCTCCTCGAGCACTCTATAACCAATGCAGAGTGTGCGCAAACCACCATTAGCAAAAAAGTCCATGTCCTTGGTCGTCTTCTCCTTCAAAGCAGGGTCCACATCCGCAGCAAGCCGTTCGTATATGACGCTGTCCGCCCCTTTGCAGTACAAGATGATGCGTCCATCTGACGCACGGACGATGACGCTCATGCGCTTACGTGTGCTAGTGAACTCGAGCGTCTTCATATGCGTGAACCGCTCAGGTTGACCAAGCACTTCAATGTCAATCGTGTCCTTGTGTTTGCCGACAAAAGGAAAGCCCACATCCCGCGCAGCAGCAACCAACGCCGCCTCATCAGGGGACTCAGCCTTATACTCCAAGCGATAAGGGCGCTCCTGCGGCTCGGGCTTATCCGCCAATACTGAGTGGCACACGGCCAAGGCACGGAAAAACGCGACGATGTGGGAGAATTGTTCCGTCGAGCGGTCTGCGAGGTCCTCTGCGAGCTTGGGTGACACGAGCGTGAGTTTGTCAACCTGCATATAGCGGTTCTTGAATAGCTTGGTCAGCTTGGCAACCATGGTGTCCTTGAGCACTGCAAGCTTTTCCACTAGCTCTTCTGGTGCTATTGCATCAGCCCGGCCTTCCCTCGTTGCAGCTCCACGCTGCGCTTCTGTAACGCCCTCTCCATATATGACCCCGCGCACCGAGCATTTTTGGAACTCCATCACGTTTGCGTCAGCGTTCCGGTCTTGTCGGAGAATATATATTCGATTTGTCCGAGATCGTCAGAAATACCCCAGTTCTTTGGGACACATGCAGTGTTGAAGGGCTTGTAGTACATGTCCAAATCTTGAGCAATGAAGTAGGCTTGGATGGTCTTGACGATCTCGATAGAGATGAACAGGGAGACTGGGACGATATTCTGAAAGGCGATGAGACACGACCTGAAAGAATATTAGCGAGCGTTCAGGTGACGTTACAAGGACATACACGAAAGTAACGAGTGCGTTGAGTACGTTGGAACTAGTGGGTTGGACGCCTTGCTCATATACATATGTGCTTGTGGCTGTTAGCCCATCCATAACCCCGTTGATGGTCGCTGATATCGAACAGATGATGATCAAGAATAGGAAATTCACTATGACATTGAAGTTTGTCTCCTTCGCGATCTTCGATTGCTTGGATGGGGTCTGTCCACCGTTCAAGTATATCTTGGTGTCTTGGCCGGTGAAGACGACTAGTCCGATGATCCATGCGGTGTTCCGTACGGTGCAGCCGCGAAGGAGTAGCTCATTGATAGTGACACCCTCTCTACGAGGTTCGCGCGTGGCAGCGTCTGTATATCGCAGGACCCCATTGTATATGTACAAGTTCTGGTGCGGAGGTTCTGAATCGAGGACAAACGAGGATTTTTCGATGTCTTCTTCTGAGCTGAGGGATGCCGTAGCCTGTATTGCCTTCCGTACCTTGAGGTTTGTTTCGCCGTCAAGGTTCTTGGTTTCGAGATAGCACAGTCCCTCTGCATCAGATGTCGACAATACGACGATATCAGCAGGAACCTGCTCATCTTCCCGTAGAAGCACAATGTCGCCGACCTCCAGCTTCTTCCACAACGTCCTCTCCCAGCGGGCTGTCCCGTTTGTGCGCCTGCTCCAATCTACCACGCCCAGAGATGACCGTGAAGGAGACGACTGCATATAGTTTGATAGGGACATACTGTGTTGATCCCATCCTCTAAGCTCGTTTTCTGGGAGCCCCGGAGGGTAGGTATGCAACTCCACGCTGCCTATACTGCTTTCAATATCCTCCAGTTGCCGGCCACCTACCCCTGTAGGAGGGTGAGATCCGCCCAAGACTGTAATGCTATCGTTCATGTCTGTGGTGCTCATGCTGACCCTATCTTCACCACTCTTGTTCAAGATGATCTGCTTTCCCTCGCCTGCTTCCTTCTCCCGTAGTTTCTGCACTCCACGAGTGATTTTTCCAGGAGCATTTATGTGGAGTAGCCGTTGGTACCATGGTCGGGGATCAAGGGCTTGGTTTACGTTGCGCCACTCCCCGAGTCTCGTTACTGCAGATGTGTTCACTTCTTCATCTAGTTTGGCTCGTCTATAATCCTCGACACCGTCCTTGACCGCTGTCACGACCAAGATGAACAACAACGGGAGAGCCGCGGTCTGTGGCGATGCTGCACCGAAAACGGAGAAAACTGCGCAAGTCTCATAAGCAATTGTTGCTCCACAAGGCGTGGCTCCGGTTACCCGCATGAGCTGTACTCACATTGAAAAATGACGAGCGCTAAAAAGTAAATATTGGCAATTCTAGGGGCAATCAATGAGGTTACTATGTCATCGGCAAGTAACACGTACCGGTGAAATTGTTCAAACAAGTTCTTTGGCAGAAAGGTCAAGAGTGTGTACCCTATGAGCAATATTACACTTAGAGACGGACTGAAATGGAAATATGAAACATACTGCTTGTGCGAACTTTGTTCCGTGCATAACGGGCGAGTGGTTCGCCATGCTGGTCTGACTCCATGGCAGAGAGTGGTTGATTGACGTATATGTTTCTCCGCGCGCCTTGAATGCGCGATTGCGGGGCTGAGGGGGCCTCAACTGATTGGGCCGTTGATGGGCCTGGTTCTGAAGTCTTTGGTTTCTTTGCATTCTTGCGAAAAAACAAGGATCTCTTCTGGGTGGTTCTCCATCTCTTGCGCGCTTTAATTTCTGAGCGTATGGATTCTGCAATAGTAGAAGCTGCTGTGCGCACTGTGCGGAGACGGAGTTGTGGGTCTATGGTATCATTCTCGTCAATGTCAGACGGCGGTGGATGCCGCTTGAACAAAGACATTGAGATGGTAAATTAGTGACCAGGGGTATCGTGAAAGGATCCTAGGACCGAGAACCAGCACGGCAGGACAGAAATTGGGAAAAGAACGAAGAGTGGAAAGACGGCTGATTAGTAGCTGGTATCGTTCGCAGCAAGCAGAGCTATGCAGTGCCGCTGCCCGCACCAATTTTGGCCTGGTATGTAAGGACCCCAAGCACCTTCAATACAAAAGTGAGGCGATAGCCTATTTGAATTAGCCTGAGACTCTTGCAAACGTCGTTGAGAAGCGGAGAGTTCAAGTCGTCGACAACCTTGGCCAATGTGGCCCACGAACTGCTCAATTCGATTCTCTTCTACTGTCGTGACGGCCCTTAACGCAGTTGTAACGTGTTCATCAACACCCACAAGGGTTTCCAATCGCAGTGGTTATTTTCAGCACACGTTGATACACGCAGGCAACCTGACATACGGTACCCCGCATACTGTGCACTGCGGCCCGGGGATGTAATTATTGCTTACCATTCATCCGGCATGCTAATGTGGAATCTGATACAGGTGATACAAGCATGGCCTAGTCAAGGCTGAATTGCCAATATTGGGTGTTTTCAATCAACGTCTACTAATATTCCTATCTAGTTCACCGTGCAATCTTTACGCTATATGCTTAGCGGAAGGCACAATAGAGCCCTCACTGCTTCTTAGCAGTGCGGACGGTGAGTACTGAGCGCTGAGCAATAGGCTTCTTCGTGGGTGCATAGCGATAACTTCACCCACAGCTATTGATAGCCCATTAAAAACCCGCATTCTTTCCATGAAATGACCTTATTTTCTCTCTGGACTGTTCGCAACTTTAACATCATGGTTCTCTGTCGTAAGGTCCTCCTCATCACTGGTTCCTTGGAAACATACTTCCCCAAATTGGGTGCTGGGCCAGGTGAAATTGACGCGGTCGTGACACGCCTGTGATGTGGCATTGACGCGGCAGTATCACAAATTCAAGGGTACAGATCATGTTCAAACGCCATCTTATGTCGCTCGAAATGTTTTCCAAACACTTTGAATCCTCGTAAATGATCAAACATATGAATATCTCTCTGGGTGCAGGCCCTGGAGTGCTGCATTCACTTCTCACCATATTTACAATGCTTCCCTTCCGCATTCGTACTACTCGGGAATGCAGAGTGCATCTTGTGTTTGTCTTGTATTGCCTCTAATCATTGATGTAACGTTGATTTTCAGATGCAGTGTGAAGTGTTGTCTCTCTCGACGGTGACCTTGTCAAGTTCGATGCAGCCTCTGTACAGACGTGTACTACCATGTCAAGCCTCATTCAGGCTAGGTCAAGCACCCCTCATCACGACAAGTTTTCCCCAACATCCTCCGTATTAATGTTAACTCCACACTTACCTATTTCACATGAAGGCCCACTTGCATCCCGCGTTCGTGCCGCGTCAGTGCTTCGTCAGTGCCGCGTCACACCTACACATGCCGCATCAGTGCCTGCGTCAAACCCCACACGCTATCCTGCTGTCAGCTTCATGACCGGCATAGACCTCGAGTGTCTGACCACACTGGAAGCAAGAATGTTGAAGAAGCAGGACCTGCAGGCAACAATAGTATGTGTCCCTATGATAAAATAACGAAGGAATGATCATGAACCCGTGCAGCTTGATCTGGGGGTCAACATAGGAACACTTGCACTGGCGCGTCAGTATCGAGAAAATGGCCACCGGCTGATGTAGCTAGTACTAAGTAGGATGCGTCCCTGTGACAAATAAAATGGTGAAGGAATGATCATGAATCAGTGCAACTTGATCTAGTGTAGAACTTGTGGCACTGGCGCGTCTGTGGCAATGCCGCGTCACATGTGCGTCACGGCGCGTCACAGGCGCGTCACGACCGCGCGTCCCCTATTGTCAGACCTTCTTCTCCGCACCTGGGATAGCGAATGTACTTACATGGTCGTTGGACGGTAGGTCTCTCGCCATTTCCCTTGTGCAGCGGGTATTCGTCGGAAAGTCAGGCTATTATGGAGAACGAAGTTCATTGTCTGATGATTTCAATACCAAATGGACCTATTCTCGCAGCCCGCAACATCGTTATCGACATCTAAATAGGCAGAATTGGCTTTATGCGGAGGGACAAGGCAACCTGCCCCAGTATGGCCATAATAGAAGGAAGACAGTCGTTGCTTCTATGTGGAACATGCGGACCAACGATAGTAAGTATCCAGCTTCATACGTACAAGATCAATGGCTATCATCAGGAAAACGTAATTCGTTACAGAGCGCTCTGTAGCACGATTGAACCCGCTGATGCATGCTGGGGGTTTTGACATCCGTATCACAGTTCTTCGCATAGACCTTATGCTGACGGACCGGGAAGATCCGACCCATCTACTAGTAAGTGTCAATCTTTTATATGTCCTTAGCAGCTGCCAAGCTCTTTAGCAAATTTGTGGTCAGTTGGCTCCAGTTGCATGTTTGATATCGCATCAGATGGTCCTCGCTATATGTTCTGGATCATTCCAAAGTCCTACAATTGAAATACATGGCAGAGTTCCCATAGCCTGCCACAATCCGAGCAAACCAAACCTGGTGCAACGTAGGTGTCGGGACATATAAGCCTGGCCAAGCTCCTTGGGGAAAATGGTTCAAGGTGCGTACGACTCGTTACGAGTCATCTAAAAAACACAGTTGAATCTGATAATAAAGTTTCTCACAACGTCAGATATGGGTCATTAACAGTGGTATGTATGCATCGGACTGCATAGCGTCAGTGAACGAACATTAATATTCTTGTCACGATCACACGACAACTGTACTTAAGTGGGGTTTGCGGCGGCGTTGGTCCTTCTGTAACTTACAGGCAGGTCTGAACGTTTTTGTTTTTGTTTCTAAATAACAAGACACGTTCTCCGCACGCGTTTCATTTTATATACACTATCACTCATCCTACACGTTGTCTTTTCGTTCTCCGTCTCAACGACGTCTTTATATTCCTCTGCCTTCAGAATCCACTCCCCTCAGCTGCTGGTCCTTCAATCGAAGACTCAGGTGAGTTCAATCATTTACGAGTCTACTACATAGTCTCTCCCTCGTTCCTAGTCCGAGCCTCTCTTAGTTTGAGACTAAGATGTCTTCTATTTCATTCCGGAGCTTGCGGATCTGCAGATATTCAAGGCATGCAAAGATTGTAGCTCGATAAACTTGACGTTGCTAACTTGATTTCTTATTTAGTTTTCCAATAGTAAGTGCCCTTGGATCGGCCGTGAAGGAGACAGCGACTGACTACGTTGTATCGTCAGCTGGTGCCTTCGCAATTCTCGTAAGCATCGAGTCCATTCATTGTAATACCAGCTCCAATCATCGACCCTGTTCGGTGTCTCAGATATTCGATTTCTGCATCGCATTCCAAGATGAGGTCAACATTGAAATAATGTGTCCGTGACTATTGTTTTCATCACTGTCTACAGGTAAAGTGGACCTGGTCTAGGCCATGGGATATAACTCGTGTCATCTTCGCCATATCTCGATATCTGCCTTTCATAGGTTCTGGATTGACTGTATATGGTGAGTCACCCACTTTTATTATCCTTATCTTTTGGGTACTGTTGACAGCTGTCGTAGATGCACTAAGTATCAGCGGGCCGGTAGGCATGCAAAGAAATGGCTTTTAACGATAAGCTGATTGCATGACACAAAGCCAGCCCTCAGTCAGGCAGAAAACAGTAAGTCGTCGCCCAGTAGTTAATTGTCACTCAACCTAACAACGTGATGTTCAGTTATTCATATTATAAGTATCGTTGCTGCAGAAGGTGCGAGTTGCTCATATCACCTATACCAAGAGTAGGGTAGATCACACTTGTTTGACAGGCTTGTTGGTTATTCGGACATGGGCATTCTGGCAAAGGAGCAAAAGGATGCTGATTGGATGAGTAACTTATAGTGTTGTGCGTGTTCCACGGGACTGGAGCACAAACCTCTAACTTTGCAATAGGTGACGGTAATCGCTGCTATTTCCATAAACGTCCTTCGAAATCAACAGTTGATAGCAGGTGAGTTCGCTCGTGTTACTACCAACACATCGTTTTGATATAGTTACTAGAATCAAATGCTGTATTGGTATATATTTTCTTGGCACTTTTCGAATGTGGTTAGTTACTATGTAGGGCGTACTGTTGGCCATCTGACCCACAAGCAAAACCTAGCAGTAATACTGGCCCTTACTGCGTATAAGAAGTTCAGCGACTACCGGAAAATTGAGAGTTCGATCATAATCATCCTTTACGGCGGTACATATTTGGCATCATCAGTGCGTGGAAATAATTTGCTTCAACTTTATTGTCGTGTAATTCGTTTCGCAAAGCCATCACAGTCACCAATGTGATTATTGACGCAGTATTTCCGGTGCGTGTGCACGTTTATTTAACCCCAGTCATTCCTTTTGTTGCTCGGCTGCAGGTTGGCTATACAAACATGTTTGATACGTGTGTTACCGGCTGCACTGCGACTATTGACAATGAACACACTCCATTTAGGCTACAAGTTGTCATTCACAGCGTCCTAGGCTCACGAATTATGTTCCACCTTCGGAGTAGTCACGACCAGGTCTACGAGATGCACAGCATCATCAACATTAATAATGTCAGAAGCTATACAATACGGCACTATGCGACCCAGAACTGGTGAATTTCACCGGTACCATCACCCGTCAGTCTAGTCAGAGTCACCACATTACATGTTGAACATCACTGGGGATTGGTAATAACAACCCACCCCACAGGTGATCCTTCACAAATGCAGACGAACGACTCGGAGAGAAGGAATAATGCTAGTAGTGAAGTTTAATGGATGCAAGCGAGTTTGGTTTGTCGTCAAGATTAGACACACTTTTGTCAGGGCCCATTTTCAAATAAAGCGTTCATTGTAGTTACGAATGTATTTGAACAATTCCAAAGGACGGACCTCACTGCCATAGACACCACTTGCAGTTATGATGAAGCGAGGAGTGAGAGATTTGAATGAGAGACTGGGGATTCGAGCGAGCATTCTGGGTAATTAAGAAGACGAGAATTGTCGATGCCTGCTGGCAGGTTACGATAAAATGGACATAATCAATTGAACACGATCCTGCAGGTTCTGCCGGATTTCTGCCAGATTGTGCCCGTTAGGTCGTCGTCCTACAGTGTTCCCCCATCTTCAGATATATCATTCGAGATCACTTTCAGAAGATTCCATATCACCTCGCACAGAAAATGCGTTTCTCCGCCCTCGCCGCTGTTGCTTTGACAGCATCTACTATGTCTGTCAGTGCATGCCAGACTGAGACACAACCTTGCACAACAGATGGAGATTGCTGCCATAACTTGTATAAGATGTATTGTAGACCCGATAGCGTGAGTATGAGCAGGTCGCGCAATCAGGATTCAACCACATGACTCACCTGCACACCTTAGAGTGGAGGTTTCACCTGCCAGTCGGGGCCGTTTGAAAATTGAGTCGGCAGCCCGAGGGGCACGTCGCAAAAGTGAGTCATGTTTCTACTTTCGCTTTGGTATTACGGTTGATGGTGCGGCACCTAGCTCGGAGTCGATCAGTACACTTGTTTCTGGATAAATTTTCGTACTGCTCGAGCAATGTGGATGTTCCAACTTATATGAAAATGACCGACCCACCGTTGGATAGTGTTATTAGCAAAACTTGGCAGAACTCCAGACTCGCGGAGATGTACTCACTTAGATCTGATAATATACAAAGACACCCCTTCGGTCGGCTCTTCGACGATATACTGTATTTACAGTAGCAACTAAGGAAATACAATATCAGCAATATCAGTACGGTCTTGTCCTTCGTTCGCCTCTGCAAACAGACACAATGTGTCTCTTCGCGTTCTCACCCTCGACAACGCTGTGTACAATTGACCGTGAGCAAAGGGATCCGTTTGAAGGTCGAACACGGTCGTGCTAACGTCAAACCTTGACAACCAGTAAATGTAGTTGCATACGCGGGCCGCAAAGGACACTGTCTTCGATTTACCGTCCACGGTAAAGGCAAAGTTGATGCGGGGGATGCAGTGGCTTTCGAAAGTATCGAAGAGTTGGACTTCAACGAATCGACGATGCAGAGCAACTACGCGCACGCGCATGTCTGACCAATCCCTTTTCTACGGAGAAGTTTCGTTGGATGGCGCAAATGCAATTCTGTTTGAGATCCAGGCGGTGAGGAGGTACTCCAGGATGAGTCAACATTGCAAGGTAGTCTGGTGTGTTCTGGTGCATTTAAGAGAGTGTGCTCGGCTTCTTTCAGGCTGTCTGAACTAAAGTAAGATGCTATGTTGTCTTGTGAATGGAGTGTGTGCTCGATGTCTGTTGGCGATACTTACAAAAGTTGCCCGGCAATTTGCCCAGAATTTTGTCGTTGAATTCATCGACATAGACATTTTTGGGACAGGTTTCAGCGTCTTTGAGAACATTTGGTGGGAAGAGGAAGTTAATGATATCGTCGACGTTTGTAGTCGCTGCTATGAGTGCGAGATTCTGTCGATTCCCGGAGCAGTCTTCTCCAATGTGATCCACGAATCCCATGAATTGCGGGTCACCCATGCTGCGAATTGCGGGGTTGAGACTCGAAATCTGCATGTCTGGCTGTAGCGTTGATTTCACTGATACTGCCAAAGTTGCTATCTCTCCTGCTCCGCTGACAATAGGACTTGTCTGCCAAAAATCTTCCAATCCTGCGAATGTGATTCCTCCGAATGGTATTTCGATACATTCTGTCTTCAGCAGAATCAGTGTTGGCACCAAATGTGAACACACTTACAGGAATATCTCCGATTTCTGGAGTGGCGATGAATCCGTCGTAGCGCCAGAAATTCTTTTTGTCGATCTGATACCTGCTTCCATTTTGAAGACCAACACCGTGAAATGAAGCAGAGGTCACCATAGTAGTGAGGCCTTGAGGAAAGAGCCATAAAAAGGATATAGAACCACGAACAAGCAATAACTATTAACACAGCATGGCGCGGTGGATCGAAAGAGCAGTGAAAGACAGCTCTTAGCGTCTTCGAGAATTGGTGGGAAGAGAAAGTCATTGTGTCGTTGGAGTTTGTGGTCCAACAACGCCGTGAAATGAAGCAGAGGTCGCCGTAGTACTGAGCAAAGAGCCGTAAAAAGGGTCATGAAGGCGCAACAACACAGCTCATGGACGTGGCGGACACTGGACAACATGCCGGCGGTTATTCGTGCTTATATATGTTGTAGATAGTTTGAACGTAAAACCAACGTCCCTAAAGCAAGATCATCTAAACCTAAGTACAAACCTAGATTCCGAAAGTCTTGACTCACGTGTCTGTGGCGGTTCAAAATGTTGAAAATCCATTTAAATCAGTTTCGAGTTTTGTAGGCCTCTGAACGGCCTCAAACACACCATCTCGCACCTATTTCCTACTCAGACTCCCTATGGTCTACCAAAGGATCAGTCCTGACCGAAAAGAACGATCTCTGTACCTGCATTTGGAGGAAGGATGGGTGCGGCCGGAGATCCAGCACAAATAGTTGCTTCTGCAGAATCATATCCTTCTACAGTTCACATGGCTACAAAGTCAAGGATTCATCGATTCACTGATGAAAATAACTACGCCCGTCTTACGATATTGTCAGACCTTCTTCTCCGCACCAGGGATAGTGAATGTACATAATCATTGGACGGTAGGTCTCTCACCATTTCCCTTGTGCAGCGGGTATTCATCGAAAAGTCAGGCTATTACGGAGAACGAAGTTCATTGTCTGATGATTTCAATACTAAATGGACCTATTCTCGCAGCCTGCAACATCATTATCGACATCTAAATAGGAAGAATTGGGTTCATGCGGAGGGACAAGTTAATCTCCCTAGTCAGTAACAGAAGGAAAACATTCGTTGCTTCTTATGTAGGACAGGCGGACCAACAATAGTAAGTATCCAACTTCATGTGTTCAAGATCAATGGCTATGCTGGGGGTTTTGACATCCGTGTTACAGATCTCCGCGTAGATGTTTATCGGTGGCGGCGGTCGAGTTTCAGCTCCTCATTTGGATGTAGATGACAGGATCCACTCACTACGCCACTGCCATAGTATTAAATCGGTGTATCATCCCAGAGGGCGCAACAATAGAAAAATGTTGGGGTGCGTATTCCCTCCGAGATCAGGTTTGACGTGATCGCACATTCGCTGGATTCCCATAGGAGTTTGGACCGGATGCAATAGTGGATTGGTACACAGCTGTTGGTGGAAGGACGTCAGACATAGCTGACGTGCATGCATAGAATCTGTCCAGATCACGAACGGTTCTGTGTTCCTCGACGTTGTGTTCAAAGATCAGAAGTCTACTCAAGGTCAAACTTCCATTCGTCCCCTTAACCTGATGCCTACGTCCCACATTTTGATTCACAGATATAAAATCAGTTCATATCATGCACTCAAACACCAACTACCATCAATGATACATGCAATAATGCGATACTACGTTAAGACGGAAGTTGTAAGTAATGCTGCCGATCGGTGTCACTGGGTACATCGCACTTCCCTGGTTACTGGCAACAAATTCAAAGTTCAAACCTAATTGTTGCCGCGTCAGGCGATGCTTGTCATCTGGCCGGTCAGACCTGGCCTTCTGCTGACGGACCGGGAAGACCTGACTCATCTAAGTATCGATCTTTTGTATGTCCTGGCGCCAAGTTATTTAGCAAATTTGTGGTCAATTGACTCCAGTTACGTGTTTGATATCGTATCAGACGGTCCTCGATGATTGCAAAGTCCTACAATTGAAATACGTGGCAGAGTTCCGATAGCCTGTCACAATCCGAACAAACCAAACCTGGTGTAACGTAGGTCATATAAGCCTGGCCAAGCACCTTGGGAAAACAGTCCAAGGTACGAGTCATCTAAAAAAACACAGTTGAATCCAATAATAAAGCTCCTCACAACATCAGATATGGCGTCATTAACACTATGCATCGGACTGCACAGCACTAGTGAACGAATATTCTTGTAGCGATCACCATATCATGAGGCGTGTCGAATGAGTTTCTATTTTGACCTCTTAAGTGCTGTGCTAGATTGATCTAAAGGCGTTGCGTTTCATAATGACCACGAGTCTCCAGAACCCCGGGCCGATGGGAAGCTCGATCATACGTGTGTCGACAACCGTACTTAAGTGCGGTTCGTGGCGACGTTAGTCCCTCTATGACTTGCAGGCAGGTCTAAACGTTTTTATTTTTGTTTCTAATATGTCTTCTATTTCATTTTCGGAGGTTACAGATCTACAGATATCCAAGGCATGCAATGATCGCAACTTGATAAACTTGACGCTACTAACTTGATTTCTTATTTAGTTTGCCAATAGTAAGTACCCTTGGATCGGCCGTGAAGGAGACAGCGAATGACTACGTTGAATTATCAGTTGGTGCCTTCGCAATTCTTGTAAGAATCGAGCCTATTGTGATACCAGCTCAATCATTCAATTGCTCTGTTCGGCGTCTCAGATATTCGATTTCTGCATCACATTCCAAGATGAGGTCAAGATTACAATAATACATTCGTGACTGTTATTTTAATCGCTGTCTACAGGTAAAATGGACCTGGTTTAGGCCATGGGATATAATTCGTGTCATCTTCACCATATCTCGATATCTGCCTTTCATAGGCTCTGGATTGACTGTATATGGCGAGTCACCCACTTTTGTTATCCTTATCTGTTTGGTATTGTTAACGACTATCGTAGCTGCACTGCGTGTCAGCGGGCCGGTAAGCATGCAACAGAAATGGCTTCTAACGATAAGCTGATTACATGACGCAAAGCCGGCGGCCCCTAGTCTGGTACAAAACAGTAAGTCGTCGCGCCCAGTGGTTAATAAACACTCAACCTAACAACGCGATCTTCAGTCATTCATATTATAAGTATCGTTGCTGCGGAAGGTGCGAGTTGCTCATATCACCCACACCGAGAGCAGGACTGAGGATAGATCATCTTTTTTGATAGGCTTGTTGGTTATTCGGACATGGGCATTCTGGCAAAAGAGCAAAAGGGTGCTGATCGGATTAGCAGCTTATAGCGTGGTGCGTGTTCCACATGGCTGCAGTAATGGCATATACCTTTAACTTCGCAATAGGTGACAATAATCGCCGCCGTTTCCATGAATGTCCTTCCAAATCACCAGTTGATTTCAGCAGGTGAGTACGTTCGTATTACCAACACGTGTCGTTTTAATGTAGCTGTCAGATATGTCTACTCTACCGCAAGGTAGCTTCGAGTCGTCAAGAAATGCTGCATTGGTATATGCTATCTTGGCACTTTTCGAATGTGGTCAGTTACTATGCGGGGCGTACGGTCGGCCTTCTGACACACAAGCAATACCTGGCAGTGATACTGGCCCTCACTACGTATAAGAAATTCAGCGACTACCGGAAAGTTGAGAGCTCGATCATAACCACCATTTATGGCGGTAGCATGTTTTACATGTTGTGCATCATCGGTACGTGGAGATAAATTGCTTCAAAGTTATTGTTGTGTAATTCGTTTCGCAAAGCCATCACGGTCACCAATGTGATTATTGACGCAGTATTTCCGGTGCGTGCCTATTAAACCCCAATCATTCAATGACTTATCTTCTGTTGCTTGGCTGTAGCTTGGCTACACAGACATGTTTGATACGTATGTCATCGATTGAACTGCGAGTACTGACTACGAACTCACTGCATTTAGGCTACAACTTGTCATTCACAGCGTCCTGGGCTCACGAATTATGTTCCATCTTCGGAGTAGTCACGATCATAGCTATGAGATGCACACGCCATCAATGTTGATGCTGTCAGAAGTTATACAGTATGAACAATCTTGGCAAATGCAGACGAACGAGAGAAGGGGTAATGGTAGTAGTGAAATTTGACGGCATGCAACCGGGCTTAATTTATCGTCAAGATTGGACACGCTTTTGTTAAAGCCCACTTAAAATAAAATGTTCATTGTAGCTACGAATGTATTTGAATAAGTTCAAAGGAGCTATATAGGGTGACCTCACCGCAGGTATAACTTCCGCGGCCCGCAAACTAATGGAAGCAATTCGCCTTCCGCCGGCAGAGTATTTTGATCCTGGAACATCCGGCCCCTCCGACGTATCCGACGCAGCATGCTACCCCAAACAATAAAGCGCACACAAACACGGCCCCATGGGTACAAAATCTAAAAGAGATCAGAAGAGGGACACGGGGATTGCGTGACATCGTGGCTGTAGGTCACGTGGTAATATGTCGTGACCGTGAGATTTGCATTATGCAAGCAGGTCGGATTAGGTGATCGAGATGCTCCATCCGACCGAAACAATTACAGTCTGTTGCGTGATATCGTACGGCATGCTCTCATGATACTCCCCTTCTCTTTTGTCTTGCATGACAGGCGAGACAAAGGGAGTGAAACACTGGTATCACTCCATCAAGTTCTACCGCAGAATTGTAACCTTGCTTAAGTAGACTGAAGTACGATATGAACGGTCAAGATCCTCTTCTGCTCTCAATCCACGATGAACTACCAGATTCACCATCCATGTCATATCAACGTCCTCCCAGTTGAGATACTATCATACATATTCACGCTGGCTACCCATGACGCCGCATCCACTAACAATGACTACAAACGAAGATATGAGGTCCCCTTCAGTCCCGAAAGTGTCACAATGCCAACTGTACTTGCGGCTGTACACCGCCACTGGAGAAATATTGCACTATCCACCTCTACGCTATGGTCAAGCCTCGTAATGAGTCTTGGGCAGGTTGTTCGTGTCAAAGTTGGACCAGATGCGGATGACGAACGAGCATATACTACTTTCCTTGATGTGCAGCGCTTGGCCGCTCATATCGCGCGGTCACGAAACTCTTCGGTGGACATTCTTATTGACACTCGAGATCCAGAATGGGATTTTGAAGATGATGGGTAAGTCATGCTTTGTTTGCAGCTCACATCGGTCCCAATATCTTCGCGCTCAGGGAAGAATGTTCAACTCACAATGCGACGTGCATCCCATATGCCACCTTCATCCCTCAAATCCTCGATATTTTGTTCCCGCAGATGTACAGGTGGCGTTCGCTGACAATCCTCAGCGATACGTGGGCACCTCTTCGTGTCGCTCTTGAGCGTCTCAGTTTGCCCACTCTGACAAAGGGCTCAGGTGCTCCGCGCCTTGAATCTTTAATGCTCATGCGATGCAACGAGTTCTTAGGTCACTTGGACACCTTCTCTCCTCACACCCAACATATGTTCGACGGGATACCATTCGCCGCTTTGACGGGCGCGCCCCGCCATGATCTCTCTGCACAATCTCACCCCCTTCCGAAGCTCCGAAACCTAACTCTTGTCGGTGTTCATATGAACTGGACGCATTTTTTCTCGTCATACTCTTGGCGCAGCCCTTAATAAAGGCTGTATTCAGTCGTTGGAGCTTTCGCAGCATTGCCGTGAAGTTCGGCCGACATTTGATGAGTTTACAGGAATCCTCAAGGCTTGTCCTCTCCTGCGAAAACTCACGATCAGGGTCTCTGGGCCGAGGTTTGATGCAGGAGTTCAACGCAGCGATCGCCCGGTCTCGCTTCCCCTGCTTGAAGAGATTCACCTGGGGTATACCAATGTCGAAGATGCTGCCATGCTTCTCAGCCACATCCATGCCCCTAACCTCATCATCCTGTCCATCGAGGATGCCAATCACATCGCCAGTCCTGATGATGAAGACTCTGGCCCTCTCCTGATTTATCTCGCAACCGGTTTCCTTGATTTATGTGGCGTCTCCACGGATGGCTCGAGTCATGGACCGTACAGCTACTACTCAGCCATGTCCAAAGATTCCGTTGCCAGGACGATCAAGACGCCATTTCCACACCTGGAGCGACTGTCGCTCCACAGTGTCATTGCATGCGTGATTCCGTTCAGTCTCCTGGTCGCTGCCATTCCAAAACTCCGTCACCTGTCACTATGTCGCACGCCAAATGCGTTCGCAGCTCTGTTGCCCATTCAGACTCCTTTTGCGGACGCCTGTACCCGCATCATACCTTGCCGTGCCCTTGAGTCCATCGAAATATCTTGTGCTGAAGAACGGACAAAACACATTCTTGATTTTGTGTTGAGGGAACGCGAGCAGAGTGGTGCACCACGTGTGTGTAACATCGACATTCACCTTGAGGTGTGCTCCGCGGACGCCAATGAGATCGGAGGGTACCAAGCTGTAGAAGACGTCGTGGTTGGGAACCACATTACATATGGGGAGAGTGTGTCAGACGAGGAAGATCTGTTTGCGCCTGGTGGTGTCTTCAATGATCCCGATTTTGACGAAGCATATCATTTCTTATCGTAGGTGTTACTTCTGTACACCGTACAGCCCTTAGATCTATATTACTTGTGGGGCGTGTAACGCATCGTAAACAACGCATAATGTGATTAACCTTACCATGTGTGAGCATTAACAATCCATTCACACTATTTTATCCTCTGATGCTAGATTTGATGATATCCGGCTGCATTGTGTGCTTAATATGTCAAGACATGGATATATCTACGGCCACATGTCAACATATCACGCACGAAGGCTTCTCGTATTACTCAGATCGCAAGTTCAGGAATTACTAGTACTGCTTGTGGGTAAGCTCAATGTTTGGGGTTACACGCTCGCCTTCAAGTTCTCAACATGAAGTTCCTACTGGAGTTTGGTTTTACCGAATCACTTGGAGTTTGTGAGAAAGTGACTGGGGTAAAGGGTGGAGAAAGATAGACTCGTGACCATCGTGAATCTCCTTACGCGGGCTTTTTTGAGATTTTGAAATTTTGCAATAGACAGAGAAGGGGAGAGGTAAAGTAAAGTTACCCGAGTGAAAGGATTTGTCACTAGCACCGTGACTTGCTAGTCGACAAGGAAACCAAGAAACGCGCACGGGTTCACCGAGTATGCTTGATGTCGGATATCTCTACCGATGTCATCCGTTAAAGTTTGCAGGGCCTCATGATCAGGCAAGCCCGGCGCACTCGTACAAATCGACATATAACACTGCCTAGGCGCGATCACCAGTATGAAATGGCAAGCCTAAAAATTTTTGCAGGAAATTAACAGTAGAAAGGGAAGTCGTCGATCGAGATTCGAACAAATGCTTCGTCAATGATCATGTGGCCGGCGGATATCTCCAGCACGTCCATATGAATCAATGCGCGATTATAGCGCATGTCACACATGAGACACTGCATACGGATCACTTCCATCCAATTGAATGTTGAACTTTGGACGTGTTAAATTTCATTCAGGGTGCAATGACTCACAACTTGCAATAAGTCAACGTCATCCACAAGCACGTCACAATACCATACGATGACGATTTGTCAACGTACTTTTAAAGAGCCGGCCGGACTTATGAGGACTTAGTTAGACCTTGGACAGCCCATGGCGTGTAGTCGGAACGTTTCGGAACGTCATTGTCAAAAGAATTGCGTGATACGTAGGACAGAGGTGCATCGGACAAAATCCCCGTGGATCATCGACCGTAACACTCCGAACGGTGTGACTCGGATTTGCGCTCGATAAGCATGGAAATAAGAATGAACATATAATTTTTCTCCTGGTCTGCGATGTGTCGAGGCAAAATCGAATAGATTGAGAAGTCCACACTCGCTCAAAATATAGGATTAAACAAGTGACGCGCAAAGCTAAATAGCCTAGGACTCCGCGTGAATCTTGTTTAGTCTTATTATCCGCATTCAGTTAAGTTTTCAAACTCAGCTTGGACGCTACACCCCAAGTCCAGTGACTACTGGAGACAAGCATCTGATAGGCTATTTGGCGACATGATTATGCACTATTGGGAAGTCCAGGTGACTGGAGCAAAGGTTATCGGGCTGTATGAATTCAAGGGTATCACGAGGAACAACGTACATGTTTTCAAAAAAGTGCTGCGGATTGAAAGCGCAGACAGTATCCTCCCAGCGTATAGGACGTTTCGACCGATGGGTGGTAAAAGTCAAATTTTATGACGGCACAGATTTACCTTGCAGGTGCTGACCTTCACGTCATGTTGTTTTGAACCCTTTGGGCCGCAAGGGCTACGCTTGGTTAAGGGAAATCGGGCCATCCATCAGCTTGACGTGTCCATCACTTCAATAACCATTTTGCTGTTACCTCGTGTGCTGCTTTTAACGGCATTGCAAGGTTCGTGGCGTCGTTCATGTGACGTTGCAACGCCTCACCTCTGGATGCTGTGAGCACTCGTCGACTCAGAAGTCGCAGGATTCGTGTAATTCGGCCCATCATCCCGGTATGTTTCGGTCATCATTTTCCTTCGACTGCTCTCTTTGGTGTTGCATAAGCTCATGATGGATCGGTTTATTGTTGGGACACCGTGCTGTTCAAGACGGGTTTATCTTCAACCTAATGTCGTTAGCGTTGATTTCTTTGTAACCATTCACCCCAGATTTACGTTAGACGACACGTCGAGACTGTCGAGGGATGTGTTAATGGTCCAGGTTCGCAAGACATTTATTGAGCGCTTTTAGCGTGGCGGGTCAAGGATTACGCTGTATCAGCCAATCAACGCTAACGATGATGGCCCCTCAACGTAATACTATGAAAGAACTTTATAATGATGTGTTAGCTCCCGAGAGATGCAGGCCTGACTCGAGAGAAGCTGTGTGCTAGAAGCCGAACGTCCTGACGCAAAGTTCAAATCGGGTAATGTTATAGGGTCCAATGGCTCGGTTGCCACCTCTCGGACGTAGCCCTTGGTGATTTCAGGCAACTGCGTCAGGGAAGGATTCCTCAGAACAGAAAGGTGGGGATCTCACAACACCTTGACAGCAACTGTTTGGACTTTGGGTAGAACACATGTCCGCGGAGTTATACAATAGCGCTGAGTTGCCTAGAGCACTGAGGACTCGGGTGCCTCAGACTTGTCAGATGTTCCTCGTAGTAATTTTGCATGCAGTGTAACGTTGACAGTGGTGCATGTGGCCCCATTTCAATCAGCCCTGTTTAGCTGTGTTAAATTTTAACGGTGGTTACTGGTCAAAATGAACTTTGCACCTGTAGAATGAATGATGTCGATCGTCACTTCATGATGCAATCTGTAGAAGTATCGAGGCCCTGACCCTGCTCGGTCCGGACGAACAACAAATGTACAAAAGTAATTGGGCGACACTCAACTTGAAGTACCCAGGAACATACCGGGGGCCATGATTTCCCGATATGGTAGTCACATTTAACTGCCGATGCGGGCCGGCCATGGGAAGGATCATGGGGCAACAAAGTCCGTTGAACTTGCTTTGATACTTATTCCAGACAATCCAGTCTTTGAATCCACTTTTCAACTCTCATCTTGAAAACAATGTCTCCAGCTCAAGAGGAGCAAGAAAAAGCTTCAACGTCCATCCTGAAGGAGAGACGATTCAAGCTGAGTAGGTTAGTCGTGCTCTCAATCTTCCAGTGTACCGATTCACTCACCTCGGGTTATCTCTCAGAGCGTGTGATCGCTGTCGGTCAGTGCTTACTACATCTTTTATCTGTGACCAGCCATCGCTGACGATATTTCAGTCGAAGGAGAATCAAATGTGATGAGGGTCATCCGTGTCAGGCTTGTCTCACCGCCAATTCACCATGTACGTTTGAAGAACCGGGAAAGCGAACACATCCTCACAAGTCAAAGTTCGTGGGGTATACATCTTATCTCTGATACAAATACTCATTATCGGCTTGCAGAAGAACTGCGACGCTAGAAGATAGGATGCATCACCTCGAGACTCTCATCCAGGCGATTCCTCCTGCAGTTTTTGCTGCCGGAGGTGCGGGCGCATCTGCACTCACCTCCTCCCAATTGCTATCCTCAGACAACATCGCCAGCCCTTTGGCGTCCTTCGCCTCTGCAAACCACAACTTTCCCTCGGGCGTCCCGCCCCCATCTTTGCACGTTTTCCCACTTACCAATCCGTCTACCCACTTCAGGGCATCTCCGCCCATGAACTCTCCGCGAGCTCAAAGTCCAAACACTGCATTTTCCTCGATGCTTGGGCAGTCATCTCATACACCAAATGCATCAAATTGCGAACAACCAGAAGAGACATCACGCATGTCTATATCTGCTTCCTATCTGTACTTCGATGATGAAGGCTACACCCGTTGGCAAGGAGAGACTTCTGGCCTTCCTCTCTTAGATCTTTTGGTCGAAAATCACACCCCAGTCAAGTCTGAAACGGAGAAAGGCTCTCCAGATCCGGCATGGACAAATCCATCTTCTCATACCGCCAACCCAACTTGGTTTCCCAACAGGACGCCCAGACGCACCGACGTTAATCCTGAAACATTATGGCGCCTTATCACCTCCTATATAGTTCCAGAACTTATGGACAGGTAGATTTTCTATCTTTGCCTTTTAATGTCGCTTATGCTGATATTGTATCATTAGCCTAGTTCAATGCTATTTGTGTACTTCTTATTACCTGCTGCCATTCCTACATGTTCCGACATTTTTGGCGGTGCGTAACATTCACATAGTATGCTTCCCGTGCTCACACGAATCACAATTCAGGACTATGGCAATCCCAGAAAGTGGGGTGAGCCCGGTTTTGCGGCCTTTATTGTAGCTATATGCTGCCTTGCGTCCCGTCACATCGATGACCCAAGAGTACGATCGGATCCCAGTGATGGCATCTCTGCCGGCACCCAATGGTTCGAATTGTTTGGGCGGCTACGTACTCTTCCAATCGCGGACCATCCTACATTGTACACTATCCAGGCAGATCTAATCGCCGCGGTCTACGCTGTTGGGCTGGGAAAACTTTCAAAAGCAGCAGCACTCTTATCGGAGGCTATTACTGTGTCGATCGATACTGGCTTGCATCGATCGGCCGACACCTATGACCTCTTTAATCCCATCGAGGACGAAGTCCGCAAGCGCACATTCTGGTGCGTATACCTATGGGACAAACAACTCTCGGCCCACTTTGGCCGTCCCCCAATGATTCGCCTTCGGGACACAGACATTGGAGAGCCTACCGTTGTAGATGACGAGTTCATCACACATGATGGGATACTCTCGCAGCCCGCAGGAACGGAGAGCCGTATGAGTGCATTTATCGCCTCCGTGAGGATCATGGTTGTAATGGAGTCGGTGTTGGACATACCGCCTCCGCGCGACCGGACAGGTGACTCTTCTCCATTCTTGTTACGCGCCGCAGGCGTGTTGTCTGGTCATGTGCGTCCGAAGGACCTGCGCGAAGAGGAGGCATTGCTGGATGAAATTCGCCGATCTATACCTCCGTATTGGGCGCATACGTCGGCAACATTGGCGAGTGATGATGTGATCAGGGTCACCCAGGCCGTGCGTTTGCACTGCGCTGAGCAATATGTCAGGATGTTGATCCATCGACATCGCTTCTCAAACTTTGTGGCGGAGAGGGCATATAGTACGTCAATGGAGGAGGATCCCGTGGATGTAGAGAAGGAGGAGATGAGTGCCGCGCAGTCGTGTGCGCTGCAGATTATCTCGTCGCACATGCAGGTAGCGGGGAAGGGGCTGATGACGTATTGTGAGTGTTCTCATCGTGGATCTTGTCTTGCATTGGTTAATCATTCGTATCAGATGGTGTGCATGTGATTCACCAACTCACGCAAGCCGGGAGGACGCTTATCACCATATTGATTAACTGTAAGAGCGAGAAACTTCAACGCTTGATTCAGCCCGCGCTTGAAGCGCTTCGATCGTGTGTTGGGTTGTTGAGGCGATTTAGTGGGCGGTACGTGTGTGGACAGAGATCAGGGGATCTCATGGAAGAATTTTGTCGTTGTGAGTTCCTTGTTTCTGATGTCGGTGATCCCCTTGGCTAATGCATGTGACTAAGTGACACAAATTCCTCTGGAGCCTTCTCGCCCAGAAGGTCAGGAACAGCCAAGTTCGCGTCCCCCCTGGATAAGACCCATCCGCAAGAAGACACCCAGCGTTGCTGCCAGGGGTGCAGGCAGTGACGGTGGCTCGCAACATAGTAGTCCTGAGGCTTTCTCACCCTCTGAGTTCTTCGTCGACCCTACTCTTGGAGCCACAAGCCCGCAAAATGCCTTTTCGCCTACACCTGGGCCCTCGTCATCACGATATCCACGGCGGTTGTCACTTTCGGCGCCGAGTTTTATCGACCCAGGAAGCATGGACATGGATGCGTCTGCGGGGATGTATTTGTCGTCACCGGCAGATATGATGAATATGTTTGGGGACGGGTCGGTGGATGTTGCGACGCTTTTCTCGGGCGCGTCTGATTTCAATATGGGTCAACATCTTGCTGAACATGATCCGTTATACGTGCACATGAATGGGGGGAATAATTTAATCGCGTCCCCTTGAAGCGGTCGCATTGTCTTACGTGGTGGAGCTGTATGATTTATTGCAGGCTTTTCTATTACTGTATTCTCGTTACTGTTTCACCGTATGACTCCAGGCTTTCGATACTATGAGGTTGCTTGCTTGATGGCTTGGGAAAGGGCGGTAATGAGTAACTCCAAGGCTCCAAGAGACGCGATCACGTGCTGGTGACCCGCTCGAAACAACATTAAATGTCATTACTCACTCTTGTTCCTTCAATCTGAATTTTTGGCTGAAATCCGCTGTGGCCAACTCTATTGGCGACTTGGAAATCCGTGCCCCAGGAATGCATAAACGCCTGCGGTCCATTCTTGCAGCGTTCAATCTCTTGTACTCCGCCGCCGCCGAACTTGTTTCGAGGAATTCCGGTTATTCTCTACATGGTGCGAAGCGAATGCAGGGCGGTTTGCACTTGCCCTTGAGCCGGAGGCTTATCCCTAAACGAATCACGCTCAGTGCGGACACCGGTGTAGCGGGACTTGGAGATTTTTTCGACGTGTGAGTCTATGCAGGCGAGACTCATTTTCTTGACTGACGCCCACCAGAACGTATAGTGTCCTTATAGACATCGGTGGCACATCCTTGCCTGTCGTCCTAGGTGAGCCTTCAAATTTATAACAGGAGCATTGTATCTGAGGCTGAGGAGCGCACAAGACACGGGTTCCTCGGACTTGTGGGTACTGTCCAATGTATGCCAGGGAACATGCTCCTCAGTAAATGCGGTTCTTTACCCAACGAACACGTTCCATGATATGGGCCTGGATGCCACCATAGTGTATGGCGATTCGAAGACTGGAACGTATGCGAGAGGGATCATTGGATATGATGCGGTGTCGCTGGCGGGTCTTACTTTGCAAGATCAGTATTTTGCGGCGATTAATGATACCAATACGTCCGTGGTTCAAAACAAGTGCTCTGGGATCTTTGGACTCGGGTTTCCTCTCAACAGGTAAGCGACTGCCCTGAAACAAGGTGCGCGCCGTACTGATAGTCTGGAGTGTGATCTGGACCGATATGTTCCTGAACCAACATCAGGTTTCGAGACGACGAAGTCTTCATCGTGATGCAGTTTCGCGTATCACTGCCATGCGAAGAAATTACGCAAATCGCTGGTTTGACAAGTCCATCCTCGGAATTTCCTCGTCTCGACATACCGATCCTCCCTCTTACCAATCTATGCCTCAGGAGAAACGTCAGACGACCTCGTCCGCTATAATTTCGTCTTTTGGGGTATCCGGTCCATTTATCCATCGCCTTGCTTCGCTCGGAGGACTTGCCTCGCCCATGTTCGCGATTGCGCTGCAGCGAGACACAATCGACATCGGGGGGAACGAAGGCATGCTCTCCATAGGTGGACTACCACCTGGGGTCCAAAACGAGAGCCTGACGTGGGTTCCTGTGCGTAAATATACGCTTCAGCAAGACGGCTTGACACAAAATGATTCTTTTGAGGTACGTCCAACCTCGGAGTTTTACACATCAAGCAGTTAATCCGCCCGCCAAAGGCATATCCCATTGCTTGGGAAATCCCTGTAGACGACGTCTTTCTTGACGGCGTGAAACTTCCGCGGTCACAGTTATCTTCTAGTAATATCTCACTGTCAGCGCTAATCGATACAGTTCGTCATCCATAGTCCACTAACTTGTACCTGATTTCCGGTTTTAATACCTCTTTGCAGGGCAATTCTTTAATCCGCGGTCCGCCTGACGTTATTTCGTACATCCAGAACATGCTGGGGGGACCTCAGTTCGCCTGTTCATTTCCTCATACACTGGCATTCCAGATTGGTGGTCGTATGTTCCCCGTCGACCCAAGAGACTTCATCAACCAGGTGCGCTCAGGGAACGCACAGGTGTGCGGGGCGAATCTTGCACAGACTGATGTGCCTGTTCTCGGTGGGGGTGGATACCTGTACAGCTGGAGTCTAGGGGATCCGTTTCTGAAGGGGTGAGTGGTAGTCATATATGTATTTGCCTGCAGCTGTGGATATAGCGCGGACGGATCCATACGGAGTTCCTCGCGTATTCCAAGCGAGCTATGTCTGGAGCTCCGGCTCACCGTGGTCACCAACCGAAATTATGGGGCGGAGACCCGTCTTTTGATTTCTTACTGTTTTAGTTGCCTTTTAGGTTTGTTGTCCAGACCACTTATTTCTTGCTAGCGTGCTCGCAGCGTTCTATTACGGCTCTTTCACGGGACTTTCGCAAGACCCTCCGCGTATTGGGTTCCTATCTACCGTTCCTTCTGATGCGGCCAACGCTTAGAGGATGCTATCTCAGCAGCATCTGCTGAACAGTACGATCTTCCTGGTTAGTTCTCGATATATTTCATCTTGGTATCCGGTCCTATCACTCTCTTGCAGGAACGAAGATGTTGCCGCCATCCTCCCTTTCTTCTCCACTGAGCACCGGAATTGGTGGGGTCCCTCTGGCAACTCCTCTTCCCGGATCTGTTCATGATGCAGGCGGGAGAACACAAGCTGGGCCAGGCAAATGGTGCACGAGAGGGCATGCAGGTGGGTTCCATCTGCCACATTGTGGTGTTCATTTTTCATTTTAGCGATGTGGACATTTTCAAGAATTCTCGCATGAACGTCATGTTTAATCTGTATGAACGATTCGCATTTTTCAAGTCTTTGGCATTTGTATCATGTACCTCGCATTCGACATATTGTAGCCTATTTACCCACATACGATCTCATTTCTTTTGCCTAATAACGTCGGATCCACAATGTCGACTGCCAGCCATTAATCTCAGCGCATGGTAAATCTATTTTATTTTCTTTCCTGCAACTCTAACGAGTGCTCTCGTCGGTTCTAGTTTCAAGAACTGATATGTTGTCATAAACAAGTACGTACACAGGGCCCTTGGGGAAGGTGTTTGTCACGGTTTGTGTAGCTGAGTCAACAGCATGGAAGCGAGTCTTGTACGTATACTGCCAGTCTACGTAACATGCCAGTGATTTCGTTCTAACTTTCATCGTGGTGCTTATTTGAGTTATTTTGGCGTTAGCATATTGTCGTAAGTTTACTTCAAGTTAAAGCTTGACAGTCGTTCAGCAGTCTTTTTTTCGTTGACATCTATCGCTAATTATAACGCACAGATATATTAATACAACCTGTTTAACCCTCGGCTGAACACTGCGCAGCACTGATAACCCAATGGAAGGATTCCACGGCTGTCTCCCTGCTATCGATCTACCTAGGTGGGACTAGACCGGTGACAAGTTCGCTTCATTAGACAGGCTGGTCACAAGTGTCAAAGGAGAACCACTTGCTCTACATATGCCATTCGTTCGAGTCGTACTCGCCTCCGATGGATTAGCGATATCCTTATTCATGACGCCTGCGGCCAGCCGCATTGATACCCCTCTTGAGCTTCTCGAAGAAGTGCATCATCGCCAAGGCACTGGCAATTCCATCACCCGCAGCACCGTGACATTCTGGCACGTCCATACATTTCGATTATACATATTACGGACATTCCTGGGAGAGATGCGGAAATGTATGCTAGCATGTCAAACGGACTGCCGAGGGACCGATCAACATCCGTTCGTCATGTGGTTTCGAACTCTGTCGAAGTTGTCCATGATCCGGCAGGGTCGCTACCAAAGCGTTCCTGGTGCACCCATCCGCTCCAGTCAGTGGCCGAAGGAGAACACGACCAGAGTGAGTGCCTCGATGCAGGGCTACACTACGCGAGAGGACGACAGTTCACAGGGAATTAGCGTTGACATGGGCACGACACGGACATATAGCCTACGTATCGTCAAGTCAAACCCGAGTGGAGAATGGACAATTCACAGATCATGATAATCAAGCAGCAACATGGGTCTACGGATCAAAATCGAACGTTTGGACAAGTAGATAACGAGGAGCACGAGAGAGCTCGCCATAGCTTAACGAGTGCCAGAATGACTACAATGTGGGCGCTCGAAAACTGATTAATACTGTTTTACTGATCTTTCTCCTGGGTGAGTGTAGCCTCCTCCGAGTCCCCTCTGACATGAATAGTTCTTCTGATCGACAGAGGCCTCCGACCTCCACCTAACGTTATAACACGACTGATCAGCTGTCACGTTAGTCACGCCTACAATAACGACAAGTCAAATTCCACAAAATCGCGTTAAGCAACTAGAGTAGAATACAAAATCACAGCGTAGCGGAAAAAAAAAAGCTATGCAACGATATAATCTAGCGAGCGCAGAAGAATCAATGATCAGCTAACAGTATTTCCACTCCATGATATCTCCAGGATAGGTTACGCGTGGTATCGCACACATGGTCCCTCCAAGCAACAAATCCACATCCACGTTCAGATATTTTGATCATTCAAAAGGAATGGATCGCAGTCAACTTTACAACGATCCGCGCTTCCAGTCGACGACGTTTTTCAGTTGCTCGAGGGTTAGGAAAATGAGGATTGTGGTGGGCTGGAGACGCGACCATGCGGGGAGCCAGCCTTTGAACATGAACATTGGGCCTTCGGTTGCTAGAGAGGAGCGGATCACTCCAATCGTTGACTTTAAGTGTCTCAGTGTCACGCGTGGCCGATTAATTGCACAAAAAACAAGACTCACACTTGATCCGGGCCCAGAAGCGTTCATGATACGGCTCTTTAGCACGTCTGCGGGTGAGCAAACAGTTGTGGCAACTGTTCCCTGAAAGAGAAGTTGAGGTGAGATCGTAGGAAATGAGAAGAAGTAGAACGTACTGCTGCGCAACTGGCTGTAAAATGACAAGCGATGTTGTCATCGAAGTACTTTGTCTTCAGGAGTTCAGCCTTGAAGAAGTCATACCTGAATACACATTAGAAATGACATAAGATAAGACGACGAGAAGGGCGACTTACGAAGCCAGTTGACTGGAGTTCATCAGGATGCTCCTGAAGACATTTGGGCCCACACCTCGCACAAGCGATGATGGGCCCTCCTCGCGGACCATCTGCAATTATAACGTCAGCACCTCAGACTCGGAATAAACACGATCGGATGTCAGGGATAAGCCAAAACAGACTCAAGGTGAATACGAAAAGGTAAGCAGAAGAAAGAAGTAGCACGACATGGTCCTCTATTGATAAGTTGCGCATTGCGGTTCCAAATTGGTATTCGCCAATCTCCTTCGAGTGATCGGCGAATTGATGACGTCGAAAGGCTAATGAAGCATATAAGCCCATTAATCCATATGCCCATCCGTGATGCATTGTGACCTGGCCATCAATGATAGCGCGCTTTCTGTATACCATGGCGCAGGGTCGTCACGTGCAAATCAGAAGCAAAATATTGACATGAGCAAGCGTGCGAGCACGGGTGGATGCTCGGCACAGCAATAATACCATAAGGTTGCGCAAGGAATGACGGAAATGGCGGGGTAGGCAGGGTAGGAGATAGAGCGGCGCATGGGAGTATAAAGATGAGCAAGCGAGGAAAAATACACTCTTTCGTGTTTCCATCCACCCGTCGCTGCTACGTGGCCAGTTCAAATCCGTATGACCTTGTGCATCTGAACTCGCGCAGTGACGCCCCACGATAATACTGTCCTTGGGACAAAGTCGACACTAGCACGAACACTGATGACCAAGAGGAAGAAACGAGAAGTCACGGAACCGCGCAGGGCACGTCTAAACCTAGGCACGACACTTACTCTGAATAATGCGTCGAAGCAGTGCTTATAATTAAACCGCTTTTCGGGTGGTTTTGCAAAGTCTCCCTGCAGACGGACCTGATAAATATGGCGCGATTCCAATAAGAGGGGGGCGAGGACGTTCCGGGCGGGAGCGGATATCGGAATAGTCACGTAATGGAGGGCAGATGTGAGCACGAGGCAAGGTAGTAGAGCATGACACGCACCATAACGACCTCTGATCAAGCAAAATCGCTGCTCAGCGCACGAATTCACGATATATGACATCGAGACTTACCGCCAGGATTACCCACGACACCCGCGATGGAGCCAGCTAACTCGGTTCTCAATAATATCGATCGTACGACATGAGATTTCGTACTCACCCATGACACCTGCTGTGGCGAGAACCCATGCAGGGCTTTGGGGTGTTGCCCCCAAGAGCTTCTTGCTCTCATCATATGCCCAAAAGCGACACAAGCTGTAGCTCATCTGGCGCATCCATGTTCCAGAGATACCGTCGAAGAGTCCCCGGACGCCGGCAGTGCGGACTGTCTTCTTTATGGATTGTATCATACCCTTGTCACCCGACGCCTGAAGGCGGACCTTGGTAAGGTCAAGAGGGTGGGTGATGGAAGCAGCAATTGTTGCTGCAACACCACCGAGGTAGAAAGGGTAGGGCTGCTTCTTGGGCTTCGAAGCCACAAGAGGTGGCGAAGGAGGTGCTGCAGCTTGTGCGGACATGGTGGTTTGTGAGAGAGGATATTGGACTCGACTGGAGTGAACCGGGCGTAACTAGTTCTTCCGATTTGAAGGCGCACTATCAATAGGGGAATATTGGACAATACCCACGCTGACTAAGCTTCAATACTCATGTGATCATCGCCAGGCATTCATGTCGAGCTGCTCCTCCTTAAACTCGATCACCATCTAAACGTTCAAATGATTTACAACCAGCTTCATAGTCTGCTTATCGTAGGTGCTCTGTTGTTATTACGGAATGCTGCAAGACCTTGTAGTTTAGAATCGACATTTAACTGCGATAGACAGGCGTTGCCACATCGTGTGAATATTGTTCTTCCCCTTCTATACTGTCCCGTCATCTCCCGGCTCATAATTCGATTATTATTTCGGCTCCCCGCATTTTCCTTTGTCTTCTGGCCACCATCGATAGCATAGTCATCACTTGCCTAAGCTATTTTTCATCCTCTCTTCCTTGTACCCCGTCTATCCAGATGACCTCTTCCATCTTGATCCTATAATCATATTTGTCATAGTACGTTCTGCTTTCTTCTATCCAGAGTTAGCTCCATGAAATTGAACCGTGGGTTTGAAAACGGCGCGCGACGAGGTACTAAAGCTCACGCACACTCTTGCGTGTACGGTGCGCTGAAAAATTATGGCGACTCACGGTGCGTGCGATCCCTGGTGCACATAGGAAGGCTCTATTGTCATTCGGTATGTTTTGCAAGTGGTATGAGACAATTCACTCGGTCGTAGCGATTAATTTCACCTTACCGTCAATCTTGGAGGTGTCGGTATAAAATCTACCCACGTTCTCAACATCGGCCTCGAACTCTCACGTCGTGAGTCCATTGCAGTCGTTCTGGACCCTTGTCCTTCGATAAGATGCCGTACTACTTGAAGTTTGTTCCCTGTGCTTGCCCTTGGCGTCCCTGTTATGGATAGATTTCATTGCATTTCCCAATTCACGTATAGCCGATGGCCATTTCCCTTATTCTGAGCAAACCGTTGCTGTGCAAGGGTGCTCGGAATGACGTGAATGGCGCATCATCTGGTGTTTGTCTTTGACTTGACCATATGATTCAGATCAAATGTTGTATTGAATTTGTTGTTACGAGCAGAACACATCAATAAATGATTCGTATCATACATCCACACTCCAATGGTCCCGGTTAATCCTGAGAAGAAAATATCTTCCAATGTTAAGTACTTTTCATTGATATTGACCCCGCCGGCTGATGAGATACTTACGTATACACAGCACCAATTCTCAGTGCACATACATACCTAGCTACAGTATTCGTACTTGACGCAACCTGGTGACCTTGTTCCTTTGTCAGTGGATAACCATCATAATCATAATTGCAGGCTTACAACTGCAAAATAACGTCCCACGCCAAATCATCGATCGGTGTTAATTCCTTGAACTCTTCACTGCTTCTCCACCGCGATGACACGCGGCCGGGCGCCATCTTCGATGAGGGGAAGCGTCCGGAACTTGTTTGCACAAGCGACCATACACGTGTATTAGACAGTACCCACAATAAGGAGCTCACACCCAAATTTCAACAGAGCTTGTCATGTCCTTTAGCCGCACCTTGTTCTGATATCGGCTATTGTTCAAGATGGAGAGGCTATGAGAATGAGAGTGAAAACGAGCCCGGAAGCAACATCGATATCAAGGCGGCCATCGTGTTGTAACTGGAAGGCGCCACATATTCTCCTCAGAGTTCGCCATCTTTGACACACGCTTTGTTCTTTGTCATCATAGATGAAAACTAGAACTGAGCACCGATATATTCGTCGGGAGCCGCAATGAACGCTGATAAAGCAAGAACGACCTTGCATCATATGCGACACTCCTAGCGCGACGTATTTGCTATTTGTGGCGTCTTCTATACATTCAAGTTATTGCCTGAACGTGTCGATGAGTGCAATTTCGGCACCCGGGCCCGTTCATCCATGGCAAGACTTTGACCACAACCAATTCAAACGACAATTATTGCCTTTCAAACCAAGGAGCATACGATAGGTTAAGGAGTTACTGAGTCAAGGCTCCGGTATCAGTGCACCGCAACGACAAAGGGAATCGCAGGGCAAACCCGACTTCTGATTTGCGTCCAACTGGCTGAGGTCACTAATCATAAATTTAAACGTTTAATGTTCTGGAAATGATATGAGTTGATAAGTCATACTACATGGGCCTACTTACGTGGCAAAGCTCGCTTCAGTGTTCGAACATTCAAACGTTCGGCGCTGCAAGCTTACTAGCAAGAGGTGCGACGGAGACACCGCGAGTCCCACTAGACTAGCAAGCACTGTCATATATAGAGCACATCTCTCAATCATTGGAAACAGATGGACACAAAAAAAGCTCACTAGCACTGCCACTGAATCATTCATGAGGTGGATGATAAACCCGGACAGTCTCAGGTGCCAGCACTGCACTAAGTTGGTAAACCCTTTAATGGAGTAACGTCAAACAATATACAGCGCACGAACGACTTCTGGGCAATTCAATGATATCTATGGCGCCAACTTGAACAGATGCGATGTAGACTCGGAGTGACGAGGATCTGAGGGCGACGTCACTGCCGCCCACTAGACTAGCACTGTCCTATATAGAGCACATCTCTCAATGGACACAAATAGACATCGAATGGACACAAAAAAAGCTCACCAGCACTGCCACTGACTCATTCATGAGGTGGATGATAAACCCGGTGCCAGCACTGCGCTAAGTTGGTAAACCCTTTAATGGAGTAACGTCCAAAGATATCCAGCGCACGAACGACTTCTGGGCAATTCAATGATATCTGTGGCGCCAACAGATGCGACGTAGATTCGGAGTGGCGAGGGCCAGTGAGGGAGACGTCCGAGACTCCAAGTCACTGCCGCAAACTCCAGTCGAATCACACGTCGACAATAACCTGCCTAAACCCTGCATCAGCGGGTTCAATTGTGCTACAGAGCGCTACAGAGCGCTCTGTAGCACTCTGTAACGAATTACGTTTTCCTGATGCCTGCATGCAAAGACGAAGGTGAGTTTACTTGCAAAGCAATTCCAAAAGGAAAGTGCGAATCTGCATTTTTAGCCGGAAAGTGAGAAGATTAGGCTCCTGGCTAGTGGGCATAACTCATATCAGAACAACGCGAAATTAACCGAAAGTTGAATTATTCCTTGTTCGACCTGATCTAACTCGCCAAAGTCAACTCGAGCACTTCAACTTCGTCAATGCTCTGAATTTCTTCAGTCCTTTCTGACACCTCGAGAGTCGCAAATTTAGCAGCAACGTCGTAGGTCGAGATATTCCGAGTAGTATCTCGCCCAACGACGTTGCCGCTAGCCTTTCCGTGGTCAAGCACTTGATATGTTGGTACACGACATCCATCTTCCGTTCCACCGTACCTGTCTTTCATAAGGTCAAGTGGCGCTCGGTCGATGCCCGCGGCCATGGCGAGGCACATGTCACCTTGGACAGTGTCCATGCAAAACCACAACGGAGGTTGGGCTCCTGTAATTGTGCGAATGTTACGACTTTTGGCAAAATTGCCCTTGGGAGGGTTTTCTTGATGTCTCTGGACCTACAAGAAAAGTCGATCTGCATCACGAGGCTCGGTTGAGAGCAGAGGTGCCCATGCGAAGGATGCTTCAAGCTTCAAGATTATGTGCAATCTTCAGTGTTCACTGTCGAGTATATGATCGATCTTGGTGAGATAACACGTCACGGGAATCGTGACTGGATGATATGCGATACGACGGACGGATTAAACTTGTGGAAAAACTCATCGTCACCAATTCGCGGAAGGGAATATTAGCATCAACAAAAGGCTAATTTTATGATTTATGTAAGTTTGACCCCACGATGACACGACACACCGGAGCGGCCTTGCGTTTGCTAGGTTACGCATATATATTGTTCATTACTCAAGGGGTAATCAATATGTTCATCCAGGTTTGAAGTTTCGTGTCTCTTGATGGGAATGGCGGCGGCGGCGGCGGTGAACTTCCGGAAGCAGGTTGGGGTTGAGAAGCAGTCGGATCAGGTGAAGAATATCCAGTATTTGAATCAGTGGTGTTGCCCGTCTTTTATATGACAAACATCTGCAGTGCTTGGCACAGGGGAGCGGTTGTGTTTGTACAGCCCTTGATAAGATGGTTCAGTAGGTTGTTGTCACCGTGACAGCCATGGATTCGAGCGCGTGGTGAATTACAGTGTTGCCACAGATGTAACGTTGCATTCTATGTCTAGTAGTGGCAATTTGAGCTACTCACAACTCGTTCCAGACGTCGTCGATCGATCATCGATCAGTGACATGAGGGGGCGTCTTTCATGGCCAGCGTGCGCCACCTTTCTTTCGGGAGTCGACAGTCGGGTTTCGAGCTCTATTATAACACTAGCAACAAGGCCCTGCGCGCCGACGTCAATGCACAACGTGTGCACACATGTTCCCGAGCTGACATCGGATTTCAAAGAAAAAGTGCAGAGGACGCGCGTCCCGCATTTTCTCTCCAAACTTCAAGAAGCGCTGACATCCGACTCGGAGACTAAAGGAGGCCCTTCTGTTGCCAATGGGAGCCAGGGCTGGCTCCGTGTGCTCCGATACGGGACAGGAAATTGTCGGCGCAGATGCAGCAAAGCATCGACTACCGTGGGTTCCGCTGCTAGATTGTCGATTCTTTCGGGCAATATTACTCTCGCAAATAATTCTAGCCTCAACGAAACTTACATAAAGCCTAGTAGATATTCGCAGACTTCCCGGCCTTGAAGCCGTCACAGGCTAGTCGTTAATGGATGCCATTTCCTGTGTATTCCAAGGCGAGTTCACTTGGTCTTACCAGATATAAAGATGATGATGGGGCGGATAAGGCAATGCCACGACCTGATGCAATGAATGACTCACTTTTATTTCATGTGGAAGACTGATTGCCTACAAAGGACTCTGATATTGATAGATTCCACGATGTTCTTGGCACCACAATGAGGTGATATCGTCGTGGAACGGTAATACGTGCAGAAAAGGCAGTAGATATTACTTTCGTGAAGCTTCAGACGCGGTGCAAGAGCGCATGGGTTTGCTCATGCGTGGTCAGATGGGCCGCCATTTCATTTTCGACAAATTGAGACGTCGGCATTAGCAGCCTTCCTGGGTATAAAAGGTCCAGCGCCCCCATAATAGAATAACAGGAAGCACTTTACCGTACTCCAGCTCAAAGCCGGGTGACGTCCACACTATCCAACTCCATGTCAAACCTGTGTAATATCACGATTGACCAGTGCTTTCTAAGAGTGGTTTTGATTTGCAAGTGCCTGAGTTGTACACTCCCAAACCAAAACCACTCTGAGAGAGTATACTACAGTCGACGTACCGGGCTTTGCCGAAATCCGATCGCTGGTGTCCAGAAGAAAACTTAACTGGATAGATCAGACAGCAATTTCTGTGAGACATGTAAGCGGACTGGATAAAGAAGAATACTCACCACTCTACCGGTGTTGTAGGTGTCACTCCTCCAACAGAATTTACAACCGCTAGGGAGTAAAGAGACGAAGAATAGGAAAATCATGCAAAACCTATAAGCACCTTAAGTGTAACACATTGGTTATCGCACCTGAGAATGGTCGGCTAGGACAGACAGGACACAATGAGAAGGTTTTTCCTTACCTAGAACGAACAGACGAATCGGCATACGAACGTCGGTCGTCTCTCGGAATCGGTTTACTGCGCCGGTGGCGCAATACTAACCTTTTTTGCTGTTATAACTCGTTGTAATGGTGCCGGGTCAAGCAGCCCGCCGGAATGTCCCGGCACTAGATGTCCAGCTAAGCGGCTGCGCCGGTTCCTTCCTTCGTTCGATTTTCATTCACCTATACCGTCGAGTTCGTCGTATTCCGCACTTCCTCACTCGCTCCTTTGAAATTATCAGAACCCACCCACCTCTCCCATTATATTCGTTTAATGATCGATTAGTGCACCATAGTTCTTTGAATTTTTCCCCTTCGGGTAGTCGTAGTATTAGCAGAACCCTTCATTGCGTATTGCGTCGAATAACTACTTGTTAAGTCATTGGCATGTTCGAATTTTGTGAGCAGGTTTCCCGCCCTCCCAAGCGGCTCCACCTGCTCGCGTACCGCCCCGAGCTGACGCTCGGCCCAGCCCAACCTATTAGAACATGTCAGCGACACTAGAGCTAGACGAAGCTGGATGACGTGTACGGTATACGAACGTGGATATCTTCTTCGAAATCGGGTTACTGCCAATCGGTGACACAGTGCTAGCCCTTTTCGCTGTTGTTGTAATTCATGAGGTGTGCTGTGAATAACTTAAAATCGGGTGGCTGCGTCGGTGGCGTAATGCAAGTCCCCCTTATTATGACGTGTGCATGCTGTACACATCCTCTATTGAGCACTCTCTCTCCAAGCTCTGAGGAACTCTGACGCGAAGTCCATAACGTATAGTTCCGACCCGGAGACTAAGCGAGGACTTACTAATGCCAAATCGGAGCCATGTACTCCGCTACAGGATAGGACGTCATGGCAAGGGTGCAGCAAAGCATGGATTACCGCATGTTCTGTCACCTGTCGATGGTTTCTAGCAATATTAGAGCCAAATGTCTTTGGACGTGATCTCGCGCACAACTCAACCCCGCCCTGGTAGAAGTTTCAGCCGAATTATGTTCCCAGGTTCCTGGTCTGGGAAACGTCACAGCTCCTAGCGCATCACAATAATGAGTTCACATCGGCCTTGCCAGATATGAAGATGCCGGGGCGGATAAGGCGATAACAAAACCTGACGGAATAGAAGAGTCACTATTGTTTCAATTGGAAGATAGCCTTGCAAAAAATCCTTAGCATTGATAGGTTCTACACGGCTCAGCGTTAAATGCGATATTGTCGTGGAATTGTAACGTGAACAATGGGCAGAAAGAGAATTAGGCACGTTTGTGAACGTTTGAACTATGCACTGATGATCAGGTGGGTAGCCATATATATATTTTCGACAGATTGAGGCGTCGGCACTAGTGGCGCGCCGACCCGACTGCCTGAGTACAAAAGGACCTGCGCCCCATGAGAGAATAGTAATAAAGCAGCATTTCGCTACACACCAGGTAACAAGAATGACGTCCATACAATCCAACTCCAAAGGCGTTGCAGTCATCACTGGATCCGCGCAAGGAATCGGACGTAGCATCGCAATACGCCTTGCAGGAGATGGCTATGACATCGCGATCAACGATTTGGAAAGCAACAAAGAGAATTTGGAGGAAGTCAAGAAGGAAATCATTGCCGAATTCCCGGAGCGCAGAGTGCTAATTGTCCTTGGGAATGTCAGCGTAGAGAGGATGTCAAAGGTCTGGTTGAGAGTACAGTTAAAGAGTTTGGCAGGCTGAATGTTGTGAGTTGTTTACAACTGGTTCAACTTGAACTGCCAGACTCATCTCATCATAGTTTGTTGCAAACGCAGGCATTTGCAAATCAAAACCACTCTTAGAAAGTAAGTTACCGTCGACGTACCGCCGCAACATACTAAAATCCTGCCGCAGCGACATCCGATGACTTTGAGTCTGTGCTTTCAATCAACGTCAAAGGCACCTTCTACAGCTATAAATATGCAGCGCAACAGATGATAGCTCAAGGTGAGGGCGGGGCGAATTATCGGTGCAAGCTCCCTTGCGGGAAAGAAAGGCAAGTGCCGCATATGCGGCTGTTCCTTTGTGTATGTCATGGTGACATATCTTTTTAGGGCATGCTTCACTCAGCGCTTACTGCGCATCCAAGTTTGCTATCCGAGGGCTGACGCAATCCGCAGGTATAGT
Organism: Suillus subalutaceus; assembly: GCF_016647625.1. Lineage (NCBI taxonomy): Eukaryota > Fungi > Basidiomycota > Agaricomycetes > Boletales > Suillaceae > Suillus > Suillus subalutaceus. The sequence continues at coordinate 208,279 of NW_024540268.1, forward strand.
GCACTTAGTCTCACAAGCATCCGACCCTAGTAACGTTACTTGTAAGCCATTGAACTTGGTCGCAACGGAATTACAGTGAATGCATATGCGCCAGGAACAATTCAAACGGCAATGCGTAAGTTTCGAGAATTGTGCTTTAATATAGGATGGTAACTTTTACCCCGCGTAGTTGATGGGTTGGCTGGATCAACTGATTATAACGACGTTTACGACGAGGTGACCCTTTCCACGAATGTGTATGAGATGCTGATTTTGACATTTTTTGACACTTGAGTTCAAACGGCTGTCATCAGTAGGCGACCTCGGAACTACCCAGGACGTTTCGAGCCTTGTTTCATTTCTGGTAAACCCGGAAGCACGTTTCATCACAGGTGTGTATATGGTATATGGCCCGGGTTTCATAAGCTCGTAACTGATGGATGTATTGCGTTGCTCCGCAGGCCAAACAGTAAGTATTTTCTCACTCGTACTGAGGGACGCAATGTGATATGATCCATGGACAGATAACGATCGACGGAGGTATCTTCTTTGATTGATGGTGGACGTTATTTTCTAAACTGCAAAGATCTTCTCACCCGTACCCACCGCGGGGACGCGGTAGCATCTTTCTTGATCGAAGGGACCTTGGATCGTATGAACATAACTTTTTCTTGTGGTCGTATCTGGGAACATTTCCAATATATAGGCTATATCCGTTGTATTGGCATTGATCGGGTTCATTATGTAACGCATAATCCTCGATGTGCATTCAACGGAGGCGCTCAATACGCTTATCAATAACACGTCCCTCGTGCCACAATATGAATGGTTACTCCAACGAAATTAACGGCGACCACCGTGGAGACGACAATGTCAGGCTTTCCCAAACTCGCGGACGATCTCAGTGAGTGAGTTTGCAGTGAGCTCGTTGACTATGCTACGTGGAAGCTCGAAAAGTCCTAGTCCATTGTCACGAATAGCCTGAGTGAGATGAGTCGAGTTATTGACTTTGAGGAACTTCCTGACCTTAATTTTCATGTCCGCTTTCATAGCCGGGATCGGTAATCTGGCACCCGCAGCTCGGGCACCTTGTGAACCCGCGAATCCAAAATGGAATACCTCAAGGTTATAATGAGTCAAAGCAAATGATTTGCCCGCAAGGCGTTGCCTTTACATCCATGCGTTCAGACGGGCCTTTACAAACTAAGCGATATTATGATAGACTCGAGAGGCTGCAGAGAGTAGATTGAATCTCACACCGCCTGGAAAATCTCCTTGTTCATACATACATCCAATGGAGACAGCACACGAGATGATGTGAGTGCTCGATCAATGTCTTGGCAACTATACCAGGTTAGCCAAGTAATCATGACAGCATGCTGACGCCAAATTTAAAGAGGCTGCGGACTTGGTGTCACGCAATGTTTCGAGTCTCAACTCTTCGAGCCTATCCGTGCCTTGCAATTGCATCTTCGCTAGATAAGATTTTGACGGTTACCCATTCAATTAATTTCCACAAGTCCCGCAGCCCATCGACCCGGTTTGCATGAATCTTAGTCAAACATCCGGATACTGAGGTATGATTTCCTCATTATATTCAAATTTGCAAATACGCACAACGCCAGCATGTTCCTCCTATTTAGTTTGCTCCTTCAGATTGTCGGAATCCACATTTCCTTCACAACCTGCGATGTCTTCTCCCTTCTCTATAGCTGACATAAACTCGCTCATAGCTGAAAATACCGTGTACCCTGAACAAGTGTGGTATACTATCGCCGCATTTCTCTTCGTAGTCGGCTGCTTCCAGTGGGGATTATTCCTTCACTCCAAGTTCGCCAGGCGGGGACACCATGGGTCCGACGAAGAAACGGCTATTACCAATGGCGTCCATCACAAATTTTCTCTTCGTCGGATTCCGCTCGCGATCATAAATTTCTATCGCGTTGTTGCCTTCCGGTGGACTCTAGAAATAGGACAATCCTATACCCTCAACATGGCAGAGGTTTTCGTGACCGTGGCATACATCGCCCTTTTGTTGATCTATGCCTTCATTAACTGTAAGCTCACAGGATTGTATGCGGTCCTACTCACACCACACTAACCACCAATCACGCAGCAACCTCAGCCGAGGGTCAGAAGCTTGATATCGTCTACTGGAGCAACCGCATAGGCATACTGGCGTCCAGTCAGTTTCCCATTGTCACAGCTCTTGGCACAAAGAACAATATCGTGTCTTGTAAGTGGAAATGTTACGAATCCGGCGTGTCGCTGAGTTTTTCGCATCAGTGGTCACAGGCATCAGCTACGATAGGGTATGGCCCTTAATTACTCTCCACGGAACACTTACTCATGGACTCCGGATATGAAGCTCAATTATATTCATCGAATGATGGCTAGGACATGCTTCATGCTACTTTGGGTGCATGCGGCGGGCGAAATAGTATCCACTCCCTCGTACGTACCTCCAGTTCACGCTTGCGCCTTTCTAATCGAGTTCACCGAAAGCTTCGGGGAGACTTTGTCCGAGGACTGGCTCCGGGCCGGTATCACCGCCATGGTTGCCTTCTCTATTCTGATCTTAGTATCACTACGTCCCGTTCGTAATGAGGTGTACGAGGTCTTTTTCTACGTTCACTTCCTTGGCGTCCTGTGAGTTTAGGACTTCTACTCGCTTGCAACTGTTTTTGACAGACAGAACCCAGGATATTTCTGGTGGGAGGATATTACCACACCCAAGGTGCTCAGTAAGTGCAAATCGATACAGACAGCCTCATTTCTGACTGGCGGCGATTAGCGGGTCGTACTGGATATGGCCGTCATTTGTGGTCTGGGCTTTCGATCGCTTCGTCCGGGCGGTTCGGCTTGTTGTATTCAATCACTCTTACTTTGGCTTCAAGTCAGGAACTGGGACAATGGATGCAGAGACAGAACTGCTTTCTGAAAATGTCATTCGATTGCGTTTACGTCAACCCTCGCATTTCCACTGGTCCCCAGGACAAACAGCATATCTAATCATGCCCACGGTTTCGACACTGCCATTCGAAGCGCACCCTTTTACTATTGCGAGTTTCGATTCTAGTCTGCTGTCAACCGTATCAGCGGAGGATCAATCCAGCGATGAGGTTATGGGATCTAGCGTTCCATTCTGGAAGGAGCTAGTATTTTTTATCAACGTGCAAGAAGGGTTTACGAAAAAACTAAAGGAGGTAGCTGCTAAGAAGGAAACTGTCAAGGTTTTTGTAGATGGTCCTTATGGCCCATCTCCTGACCTCGGTTCTTACGACACCTCTGTATTGGTGGCAGGTCGGTCGTGCATTGTCTCGTAATCACTCAGTACTGATCGAATTCAGGGGGGTCGGGTGTTTCATATACCCTCCCTGTCTTGCTCAACATTATCGAGTATGTGCCTTCATTTGATTTTTATCATTGATTTTCATTCTTGTTATAGACGCGTACGCAAGGGAAAAAGCTCTTGCACACGCGTAGTGTTCATTTGGTCAATTCGCGGGGCTGGTGCGTAGATTTATAACAATCCGCAGTCTCTTCTATGAAGTAACGTCACACATTGCAGAGTCTGTCCAATGGATTGAAGAAGCACTTATCAAGGCTGTTCAGCTTGCTCCGCCTTCTTTGACAGTCTCTATTCGCATCTTTATCACCGCTTCTTCAAGTTCACCCACGACGCAACCTAACTCGTCCAGGGAGGACACTTCCAGCGTTTCAAGTTCAGCTGAGAAGAAAGACAGTCCCGTACACGTGATAATCAGGAAACATTCCTTATCTCTGTCATTCATGTCGCTGCGCGGCGTTAGGATGGAAAACGGAAGACCGAATATAGATGCACTGCTCAAAGAAGAGGTCGGTCTGACCTCGGGGAGGATGTCGGTGAGCGGTAAGTACTCATTACGCCGGCCTCCAAGAACGTGCAACTTACGGGTGCGATATTAGTTTGCGGATCGCAGGCCATAGCACGCTCTGTCCGTCATGCACTTCGCTTCCCTGTCTCCGGGCCCTCCAGTATCCTCAGCGGTGGACCGAGCGTAACACTGCACGTCGAATCGTTCGGATACGCCTGATAGTCCCCTTTTCTTATTCGCTTTATGTATGGCCTATGTTACTGTGTAATCAGGGTTCCTCGCGATTTGTTGCTGTAACTTGTAGACTCGTCGCCGGTCGGCTGCCAACAAAAAGTTTAATGATAAAAACTTCTGACTTGGTCCGATCACGCCACCCATCAGCGCTCAGCGCTCAACACTTTTGATCGCAAGGACCCGATACTAATATTGGGGAGGGATCGAAGTACCCGATCAAAAAAATTCGCCAAGTTACAAAGATCATAGTCACCATCACGTTCGGACTCGAACCAGGGCACATCGGCGAGAAGCACCAAATGGTTGGTCATATGCATTGCTGCGGTTTCAGTCTACATATCTGAAAAAGTTAGCCAAATACGTATACTGAGGATAGGGTCGACAATGTCATTGAAAACGTGCGACGACATGCACTGACAGGAAGATTTAAAATGCTATCAGTACTTGTTGATCAAACTATACAGGTCCCCGTTCTCGTTAGTCAGCGTCACACGTGACATCCACAGATAAAGAGGCAACATCGTCATGCGTAAGGCTCCAACTGTTCAGTTCATGTCTACGATTTTCGAGTAAATAGACATAAACAGTAGGTAAACGTATACTAAACAGTTTTAAACAGTTTATAGACCACGAAAACTTTGAGCGTCTACTTTTGAAATCAAAGAGGCCTTGCCGGATCCATAGTTTCGCGCACATCGACTGTGTCACTGTGGCTGCCTGCCGCAAGGGAAGACCACTGGTCAGTACCATCAGGAAAATCACAAATATCTTTTTTGGCTTTGCGCCACTTAATCACGCTTCATCAGACCTGGGATTTCGACGAAGTTTGCAATGTGCCCAAAATAAGCTACAAGTCATGAAAATCTGAATTTCACTAAGGTGTGCCAAGCATCAAAAGACAGAAAAGATGGACAAGCCAAAAAATCATATTCAAGTGATTCCAAGGGTCATCAACATGGGTGGTAAAACTCGAATGTGGGCTACTATGAAGCAATTTCAAAAGTGTGATGGTCAACATATTTGTTAACATAGAAAGCATGAAAACTATCATAAGAAACATGGAGATTGACTTTGGGGGAAAGAAAATGACGGCCAAACATTGGAATGAGGTGAGCAGCATGATAGATTGTGTCCACATGTATGATACTATGTATAGGTGTGCGGTTGGCACTGTAGGCTGGATGAACCATCCACATCCCAGTAGCTAGGTCAGGTGCATCTCCAATGATGTCAAACCAGCGCATGAGGGCACATGGATAGGCTTCCCCACCATAGTTGAATGAGAAGAAGGCATGAACCCTGGTGACTTCGAGTCCTTGGATGCCATCTGTACTGGTTCCTGTGTTGACAAAAATGCAGTCATTGTGGGGAGCTTCATTCCGCCACAAAGGGCAAGCATGAATATGCTCGACTTGCATCTCTCCAACTCCACTAAGGTCACTTGGTGCATAGAACCTTGAAGATGCAGAGTTAAAGACCAATATTTTACCTTCATATCTAGGACAGCCAGCAAGAGGAACTTCCAATGGGTCTCTGTTGTCGTCTGGCCTGCGGGTCTGCTCAAAAAGAAAGCGGCGAATCAAATCAGGAAAATGAGCGAGGTTCAATTCTGCAGCGAGAGCCAACACATTGCGGGCACACTTTCGTTCTGCCCCATGTAAAGTTGTATTAGACCACATTTGGAGATGATAAGAGGATACCTACAAACTGTTCGCGCTAGTTGGGTATGCACCTGTAAAACGGTTGGTCCATGGTCTACTGCTACTGGCACTTCATCAGCAACACTACTGGGCAAGGGATGGACTTTGACATTGGGGTTGTCATTACTATCTGTGTCCATGAGGCCTGACATTGGTATGAATTAGCATTGGGCATGCCAACAGCAATTGATTTGAGAACTTACCAAGCACATCAAGTTCTGCTGCAAGACAGGTACTGTCTAACATCCTGCAATTGGCAAAGTCAGCACGCACAGCAGCCAGCTTATCAAGACGCTGATTAGTGACAAGCATCTGTCCAAGCACTTTGTATTTGCTTGAACGCCTCCACGGTTCTTTGATGGCCTTGATATGCTTACTCTTGGTGATAGATGAGCAGAGTCCATTGGGAGCACCGAATTGTCGAATAAGATAGGCGTAATGGACAAGGGAGTGTTGCCGTGGCAGTGAGAACGTATCAACAACACCAGTAGTTTTAAAAATCTTGCGGTATCAATGAAAACAAGAGAGTGCATCTCGAATCTTGTCCAGAGTGTTATCAGTGATGGTGTTCCGATGCACAAGGTAGCAGAATTCGAGGAACACATGAAACATACGAACAACATCCTGTGGTACGTGACCCTCGATGGCAGCCAAGTAAACCTAAGTAGAAATGGTGTTAGTGAAATTGATTTGAAACAGGAAAGATTTACCTTCATGAGGGCTTTGGAGTCGTCCCCCATCCATTGCTTGAAGCTGCGCCCTTGTGGAAAGCAATGCAGGCCAAAAAATGAGGCAACAGTTGCTATTCTAAAGTGAGAAAATAAGCAATCAACTCAGAAGAAATGTTAAATGACCCACCTGTGGTCAATGTCATCTAAAATGCGAAGGGTTTCGCGTTTTCCATGTGTCAACATGAGATAGTCTTCCACCCAGACCACAAGGTGATCCTTGAAGGTGCCCTTGATGATTTGATGCAAGATATCGGGTGCAATCAGCTGGTGAATATCGGCTTGTGGAAAGTTGTTTGTGAATGGCTGAAGAAGAAAGTTAGCGAAGCAGACTGAAAATTGAAAGACATACAATCAGATCACTGATTACTCCAAACTTGTCCCACAGCTCTCCTAATGTACCAGTTTCAACGAGGGCTTCAGTATAGTAGTGGGATTCAAAGCTGGTCTTGAAACTTCCCTGAAAGCGTTAACAAACATGCAAACTTTTTGGAATTCCGGCAGCAGGCATCGGAGTCTGAAATCAAAACTTCATGCTACACATGAACGATGCCCCTAATATGCCCATCCGCTGTAAGACGTTCAGCACGCCTCCAACAGCTTTCTCAAATATCTGCTGGTCTGGATATGAGCCAGTTCCAACCACCACCGCAACCACCACAACCACCGCAACCACCGCAACCTTCACATGGCAGGGGGAGGGCTAGGGCTAGGGCAAGGGCAAGGGGTACCACTATTGTGACTTGTGGGAAGGGAGGAGGAGGAGGAGGAGGAGGAGGAGGTACTGACCATCCAGACCCCCCCCCCCAATATCAACATGCAGCAGATCTGAATGATGGAGATGCCACTCCGACTCCTGGGGATGATACCAACTTTGCCCCTTCCAAGATCAGATGGGAAACTGTCAACCATGATCGCACTACCCCTCTTGTATCCTGGCTTGCTGTACATTCACCCGACTGTTGCATACTCTTCTCCGACAACAAAAAGCAACACGACATGACGATCAGCACTGATCGTCCTTCTGGCAGGAGTAAAGCCGAAATCCACCTTGTAATCGCCAAACATATCTTTGCCAATGACCCGGTATATGGGCCCCAGTATGCTGTAGAAGAGAATAGGCCAAAGTTTGGACAAGCTGTTGCCAATCGCCTCGCATAGTATGTACTTTGTTCCCATCTCGTCTGTACATACTAATGACAAAATCTCAGTCTCAGGGGGAAGTATAAGGCTGCAATTGCTCAGTTTGGGATGACTGGCACTGGCGTCAACCCTCTCGACCCTCAGGCAAGTAAATCTCCGAGGTAAGTTTTGTTTCAAATTATTTAAATTATCTTATCAAACTAGAAAAATCACAGTGCAAGTAGCATCTGAATTTCCGTGGTTCAAAGACCTTGATGCGTTGTGGAAGGACAACCCTGCCTTTTCTCCGAAGACCTTCTCCTCTGTTCCTGGCAAAGATCGTGCTGGTGGCCTCCACATGCTCACCCAACCTAAAACCAAACCGATTGCCTCTAGCTCTGTGGTACGCTCACAACCAAAGGGGAAAGAGAGGGCTTTAGATTTTGATCCTGATGACATTGTGGATGATGACGCTCCTCGCGCTACCACCTCTAACATATGCAACCCACCTGCTGACAGCGCCCCACCTGCCACCTTTACTGAGGCCTATGACCCTGCTCATGACGACTATGACCCTACGTATAATGACTACGACCCTGTGCCTGAAGAGTTGGACTACATAATGGGTGAGGGAAATTGGGATGGTGGCGCTGAGGACTTGGAGATGGAGGAAGATAACTATGGGGATCAGAGCGATACTCGGCGGTGTCTAAGCAGCAAACACCCATACCAAACGTCCCCCTCACTCCCCCCTACCTTCAAGCCATTAAATCATGCCTCTGAGTATGATTGCCGTGAAGCAGCTTTCACTGGCAAGTCTCATGTCAGTTGTGCCATGAATTGTGGCCCCCCTTGTGCAAAAAAGCCAGCATCTATGGCATCCTCATCATCCAATACCCCCAGCTCATCTGCACAGACGTTCTCTTCATCGTCCCATGTAGACTCACAGCCCTCATGCTGACAAACTCAGCACAAGCACAACCTTTCAGGGCGCGTTCAATCGGGAACATCAGATGTGCTTGACCAGGTGGGGTCTCTCACTGATGATATGAGTTACATCTACTCTGCAAAGGCAGCTTCCTCTGAGTATAAAATCACCAAAGTCAATGCTCTCCGCCAAGAGCGCGAGCTCCAATTCCAACGAGACCAGGGTGCAATAGAGCGTGATGAAGCTGCTTCAGTGCACGCACAGTCACAGGAGGCAAAGGCACTTGAGCTTCGTCTTCTTGAAGCACAGGCCAAAGTTCAGTCTGAGAAGGTGGCTGCCCTTCGCCTTGAAATTGAGTTGATCAACCTGAAAGAAGCGTCTTCATCAAAGGGGGGTTCCTCATCCACTTAATTCATAATACATTTGTCTTTCATTCGTGTCACGTTGATATGCGCATTCCTAATCTCATTGTTGTATGTCCATGCTTTACATGTTGTATATGTCCCTACTGTTACCTGTTGTGCCTTGTCTGCTCCTGCTCTGCCTGCCTCCGCCTCTCAAGTGTGACAAGCAAGTGGTCCATCAACTGACTGTGAGATGCCTGTCCAGGAGTTCCTGCATATGTCGTACCACCGGCTCCGTCCTCGCCAACATCCTCCTCCTCCTGCTCCTCTACAGACCCATCTGCCTCCTGGCCCAATCTGTAGTGTCGATGCGACGCCGTTCCTCAAACCGGATGACCATATTGTGGAGGATCAAGCAGCACATGATCCAGTATGAAGTGTACTCGAGGTGCTTCTCGGTCTGTATCGGATGTCGAAGCTCGCGGAGGGACTGAAAACGGCCTTTGAGCGCCGCAAAGGCATGCTCGATACAAACATGGACCTAAGTCCAAAAATTAGTAAGTACATGCAATGAAAAAAATAATACACGTACTGTAGACAGATTAAAGTTGAATTTTTTTTGCTCCCACTTCAGTGCACCATTGCACGGCTTCTTGAATGGCACGATGCACCAGGTCTCCAAAGGGTAAGCGCTATTGGCCCAGATCCAGTGCTCATCTCCAAGGAGCATCTCATGCTCTTGAAAAACACGCATCGAGTGGAAAGCATATGCGTCGTGTGCGCTACTGACGTGGCCAATTGAATAATCCACTATAAGGAGGTTATGAGGCATTACCACTACCTATAAGAGGTCTATCAGTTGAAATCTGAGAAGAAAAACGACATACCTGGCAATTGAGGGAGAAATCAGACTTGCGGTTGTAAAACATGTCTCCGAAGAGCCCCGGCTTATAGCAGAGGTTGACCATAGAGCCATCTGTAGCAAAGATACTGTTACGCCATTGTGGGCAGATCTTCGAGACATAGTCTCGGGCACGAGCAGCGTCATTTGAAGTGAGACTTGGGAAGAAGATGAATTCATCATGATGCTCGAGTAGAGCGATCATGACACGATTGGTGCAGTTAGTGACTGATCCGACGCTAACACCCCGCTCATTGGCAGACATATTCGTTAGCTATCGCGTTGCCATAGTGACCTGCACGATTTAGAAATATTGCAAGCTGTAAGGCGATGGGAAGCTGACGGTTGTTTGAGTAGTTTTGGAAAATGGGACTATCACTGATATAGTCAAGGATGTCATCGAAAACGTCAGGGTATACACGCAATTTCTGGTGAAAGAGATCTGGGTGATGGGCAGCAAAATGAGGTAAGAGCTGAATCTGCGGCGCATGCATGGGGGGCTTGTCAGGGCGATGGAGGACTCGTGCTCTCTCTATTTCATCATGAAGTGCTACAATATCTCCCAAAAGGCGCAGAAAGTGTAGATCAATATCAGAGGAGTCGGTACTTGAGTTAGTTGAACCGTCAGACATATCTGATAGAGGAGATATTGGGGATATAATCATAGGACTTAGGATTGAGCTATCGGAGCCGGATGATTCAGAATCTTCTGTATTACGTCTAGCATGCTCTATACAAGCCAATGCAACTTGCAGCGAAGCAGCGTCTAGCTGGTGTAAGAGGTCTTGATGCACGGATGTTCAAGGCATTGCGTCTAACCCTAACCCCTAATCGTCGACTTGTATGCGTGGCTAAGGTAATCGAGCGGAGTTTAAATTCACACTTTGAAAATTTTCGCAATTCTTTCAAACACGTTTCAACACGCTTTCAGCGTGTTTCTTGAATATTCAAAATTTTACTTTGAATCCCACTAGTCATGGGCATCAGTTGAGTGCATCTGTATTGAGGTCTTCACAAGATGCACAACATCTATAAAAGAATTGAGTCCTAGCACACACAAATGACACAAAAGGAAGTTACCTCGCACACCAACCGCGTACTATGCACGCAAGGAGTACTTGTTCTTCATAATCAGCAATGTATGGCCCCAAGCCACAAATCACCCGCCAAAAATGCCCATTGCCAAACTTAGCAACCTCTGGCTTCATCATGCTTGGCCTAAGAGTTTTGAGTATTCTGGAGAGTGATGAATGAAACAACTGGCACTGGAATTTGTGAAACTTCGCATCTGCGGCATGTTCCTTTGTTACTAGATAGTTGAACTGTATATGAGCATGTTGTGATAGGTCAGAAAAAAAACCTTACTTTTAGGCATTGTGAGGAACCCAATGACAGCGACCGCATCTTGATGCACACGTCGGACATTGTTGTGCACATTTCCTATGGAGAGATAGAGGGGATAGTACTCATTATTTCCCATTGCAACCAAAACTGTCATTTTGTCACTCCCAAGGATGACAGGCACAAAAGTTGAGCCATGCATCTCTGGGTCTCCAGCAATGATGTCCTGTAAGAGGTGATGTTAGTGTCTTGTATGAAGGGACCGGAGAATTTCGGTAGTTCTAGCGTGATCAAAGTAAAATACTCACTGCCTGGTCCAAAGCCCAATCAGCAGACATGAAATCCTGAAACTGGCACTCATCTCCATTGGTAGAATACTTGCGATAGGGCTGATAATCCATTTCAGCAGAGTATGAGGGGTTTGCCAACATTCTGCGAACAACTTCCCGAGGATCTCGGTACTAAACATCATATTTTCCATCCATCCAGGATGGGTAGCTTCCGTCAGGTTTCACACCCGAGTAGGCACAAGAGAAGCCCTGCCACTTTACCTCCCGTAAAATAATTGAATTGATGGTAGTGTAAAGGTTGTGATGATCTGCAAATGGTGGTGAATCACCATATTTGAGGAGTGTGGCCCCCCAAAAGTTGAAAAGACGGTCCGCATGACTAGCTGGCATCTGATTTTGAATATATAGAAGCTCGGTGGTTTTGAATTCGATGCGGTGTGACAATCATACCAGCGCTGGGTGCATATGAGTGTCATAGGCATATTCTGCCTTGCCTAAAGGAAAAGAGTAAGGCGCTAGTCACCAGCACTATCATTCCCAAGCTATCCGCTTTGGAACCGCTTTTCTCCCATAGCACGCTGCCCAGTCCAACACCTAGGTATTCCGTCCTCCCATGTCTTGCCTATGTCCACCTACCTCTGCTGGTGCATTATTTTTACTTAAATGTTGCTACTCATCAGTCACAGGTCTTATTACATGTATCCTCGTGTTCCGCAGCACTGCATGTTTTATTACCTGCTGCTACATCGTGCCCTCGCCAGAGTCGCTACTATACTCGCCTACGCAATTCCAAACCCTTACACAGTATGATAAAATGGACCTGTCGCACATACAGTACAGTACTTCCCTTCCCCGGACCTTTGCTGGTGTCGGAGTCACTTTAGTCGCTATATCCTAGTCTTGGTGCAATCGATTCCACTCTTGCCAAATCTCTTTGATCGCGTGTCGCTTGACTTGCTTTAAGTGCGCGTCACTAAAGTTCCCTCTTAAGTTTGACTTTCGCAACGTCGGGATCGCTATCAGTAGTCGAGCTATAATCTAGTCGCTATCAGGCATTTCACTTGCACTGTCTTATCTTACTCCTCGCTTTTGCTCCCTTTGATTTCTTCTCGCTTTCGCTAGTCGGACGTCACATAGCGCTTCTCACTTATATGCATGTTTCTCTGTTCGAATTCACTTGTCGCTGATCGCTATAGTGCTACTCATTGGTTTTTGGTCTTAGGTCGCTATAGGTTTTTAGTCCTTCGTGCTATCACTTCCCTTGCATATTAGTAGGGAGTTGCTTCAATAGCAGTCCTCTTGGGTCGAATACTACACTCACGCCTATTTGGATAAGTAGCGCTAGTTTCTAACTGGCCTAGTCGCTATTTCTCTTTCACAACTGGAGCCGACCACGAGGGGGCCATTTGAAGCTGGAAGGCACACCACCTAGACCTACCGAGACCCAAAAACCTCGTGACCTTAGCGACATTTCGCAAGAAGATTTTTTCTACTCAGTAATAGAAACCACCAATGAAGAAGTCGAGTGTGCTGCATTCAACTTGCGATCCCACTCATCTTCAGAAGCTACTGTTATCCACCATCTTACTCCCGACTTCGAAGAAGAGGAAGAACCCCTCGGACAATTAACATCACATTACCTTCCGCTCCATCAAGTTCCGTTCGTTACTGTAGACACTCCCTCCACCACATCATCACTTACCCCCTCTACTCCATCTCGCGACAAGTCACCCGAAAGACAGAACCTTTTTGTACCCACTTCCTTCATACCTAGCTCTATCCCGTCTCCGCGAAAGCGAACTAAGCACTCTCCCTCCGTCCATACCCGACCCTGCTATCCATACCGCATCTTCCTCGACAGCACCATTTACTACCACCCTTCCTCCAGTCGTACAACCCGCTCTTTTCGCTCAACCCGCTCAACCCGCCATCATGTCTTCCGCACCATTCAAGATGCCTCTTAGAGGAACCGACACTGTGCCCAAAGTTCAATGGCATACCAATGCGCCTCATACCATTTTTTGAGGATGTGGAACTACTTGCTGACTATGCAGGACTTATCGCTGAGCAGCGCATCAAGGCTGCGATCCGATACACGCCCATTGACGAATCGGAAACATGGGCATCAAGACCCGCCACGAAAGGTAAAGATTGGGACAAGTTTGTCGAAGCTATCAAGGCTATGTACCCAGGATGCGAAGGCGATCATCGCTATGCACACACTGATTTGGAAAACCTTTGCAGAGAACAAGTCTGCAAACCGATCCACTTGAAGGAAGAACTCGGACAGTTCTACCGCAAGTTCCTTCACATTTCGCAATGCCTCCTAGACAAGAGTAGGATAGTGGAACTAGAGCTCAGTCACTACTTCTTAGAAGGAATCCATTCCACGGTCAATACCACCATCAAGCGAAGGCTAGAGATCAAGCTAGTTGACCACCATCCCGATGACCCATACACCTTGGAAGAAGTATAGGATGCAGCAGTATTCTTGCTACCCAGTATTGCGCCTACAGCAGTTGCTGTTTCACCTCCTAGCACGCCCACAACTAACCAGCAACCCACACCTCAGCAACCTGCCACCGGAACTGTGGTAAAGCGGGAGTAGAGCCAGACATGACCTCTCTCCAACAATGCGTGTTATTTCTGCGGAGGAGATCACTACATCAGTAAACTGCTTTGTTCTGTACAGAGCTGTACAGAGCTGTACAGCTCACAAGAGCCACAGCTTGGTCCCCACTGGACAGACAGGCTCATCTCTGTAAATCTCTGTACAGCTCTGTACAGAGTTTCCCAGAGCTCCACAGTAGCCCTCTAGTTACACAGAATATATTAGAAATCGCTTTTTTTTTGCAACTCAAGTTACACATAAAAGTAAATGAAAACAAATGCATTGCAAATGAACAAGTACTACTAGACATTAAGTAATCTACAACGGACGTCGTGCAAATGCAGCGCTTCATTGTGCCATATCGTCGTCATCGACATTGTGTCATCGTCGTCGTCATCATCATCATTATTGGGTTGTCGTCGTTGTCATTGTTGTTGTTGCTGTCGTTGAGGAGGAGGAGTTGAGTCGTCATTGTCATTGTCATTGAGTCGTTGTCATTGAGTCATTGTCGTCGAGTCGTCGGAGTTGAGTCATTGGAGGAGTCAAGTCATTATCGTTGAGTTGTCGTTGAGTCGATGTTGTCGTTGTCGTTGTCATCGTCATCGTTGAGTTGTCGTCATTATCGTTGAGTTGTCATCATCATCGTCGAGTCGTCGTCGTCATCGTTGTTGTCATATCATAGTTGAGGGGTTTACCCGTGGGTACTACCTACAAGTGAGAACGAGCGCAGACAAGCGAGGACCAGTTAGAACGGGCCAGAACAAGCATGGACAAGCAAGGACAAGTCAGAATGAGTGAGGACAAGTTAGAACAGGCTAGAACGAGCGAGGATGAGTCAGAATGGGCAAGGACGAGCGAGGACGAGTAAGAACAGGCAAGAACGAGTCAGAACAAACAAGGACAAGTCAGAATGGGCCAGAATGAGCGAGGGCGAGTCAAACGGGCCAGAACGAGCGAGGACGAGTAAGAATGGGCCAGAACAAGTAAGAATGAACAAGGATGAATCAGAACAGGTCAGAACGAGTGAGGGCGAGTCCAAACGGGCCAGAACGAGCAAGGATGAATCAGAACAAGCAAGGACAAGTCAGAACGAGTCAGAACGGGCGAGAACAAGTCAGAATGAGTGAGGGCGAGTGAGAACAAGTGAAAACGACATTCTGAGAGCAGAACATGGCCATGGCACCATCAGCGTTGAGTAAGTAGGTCGAAAAAGATATCACGCACATCCTGACAGTGTGCGGGAAGGTTGTAATTACTACTAATTAGTGAAAATGAATGAAAAATAAAGAAAAAAAATCTGCGAGAGGGTGTGAGAGGGTGCAGGCAGAGGATATCGACAGTGAGTGGCGGCTGGTGAGTCGTTGCATGTTGATGCCGTCGTCTATAATAGTTGCATGATGAGGGTCGAGTTTGAGAGTATAGAGTACTAGCAAAAGTTTGATTAAAGTAGTACATGTAATGCGGGACTTAACAAATTTGAAAGTAAAATACCAAGCAGTGTGTGAAATTGCTCTGCCTGGGAGAGGTTTGCTGTGAGCGCTGTCCCTCTGTGGGTTACTGTGGGAACTGTCGAAAATGTTGATGTCTGTGACAAAATTTGTAGTTTACTGATGTATACGAACTGCTGCGCTTTACACAACCAATATGCCAGCAAGGGTAAGATCCACATCACACCGGAAAAGAGGATTGTTATGCCCAACGGTAGCAACATCCCTGGAAGACTCTCTGATGGGAATTTCAAGGAGCGCATAGACAGATTCCTGTGCGATGGACCTGCTACAGGTTCTAACTCGACAGTGCTAGGGTTGATGTATTGTTGTGCTGACCCCACTACGACTCTGGATATCGAGCCTTGCGCATTCATGCACACATGCGCCAGTGTAGAGAATAGTGATTCTGATGATGAAGGATTAGCCCGCCTAGAGAGAGAAGCAACCCGAGCCCGCGATGCGTTCACAGCGGTGAAAGCGGATCGCGCTAACCGCAAGGACAAGGGTAAGAACATGTGACTTGAAGGCGTTAATGTTCCGCCACGCCCAAAACCAGGACCATCTTCTAAGACTACCAACATAGTAGAGGAAGTCGCATCTCCACAGGTTAAGGCATCTGGGTCGAAGACCGCCAGTGTGCCTAACAAAGGTACTGTAGTGGTGACACCAGCAAGCTCATCATCCGCACCTAGTACTTCATCCTCATCATCGCTACCCCACGACCTCTTCTTCATCCTATGATCCGCTGTCTTAATAACTGAGGGTCTTATATGAATACATGTAAGAATGTAATGACACCACAATTACACTGGATAAGACTTCTTGCCAGTCCTCGATTAACATGGTCTACGACTTTTCTTCTTTCATGGTAGATAATGTGTGAGTTCTTGGGAGGTTCGCTAAACCAATCAGTTAGATTAACTTAGCTGGAGCTTTATTATCTCTGATTGAAACTATGGGATTGTCTAGGATATACTGTCTAGACACTTGAACTGGTTTCCTGAATATATGGTTAACTGTTGAGAAGCTGGTCTCAAATGTGACTACGTGGACCAAAGCTCGTGTTGGTCAATATACAAATACCTGGTGAGAACGCTGGTCTCACAAATAACAACAATGACAAATAAAAAACAATGACAAATAACAACAATGACCAAAGCTTGTGTTGGTCAGTATACAAATACCTGGTGAGAACACTGGTCTCACAAATAACAACAATGACCAAAGCTCGTGTTGGTCAGTAAACACTACGTGGTGAGAACACTGGTCTCACAAAACTGGGTTTCTATCGCGAGAAACTTACGTAATCTCAAGGGAAACACTTTCCCTGCACTTGTCTGGACAGTTCTTACAAAGGAAATGGGCTTTGTAAGCAGCAATTTGTTCAGACTGAAGCTTCTTAGGTGAGAGTTCAATTTGCTCAAGAGGGAGATTCTTGAATGCAACAAGTGGGAGATCTATTTTTTGGGGGGGAGAATGGGCTCTCCTTATATACATTTTGTGTGGGAATATTATGTAAGTAAAAAGGTGATGTAATGACTTCAGAATGTGAGAAGAATATTCCAAAAACCGGAGCAGAATGTTCTAGCAGGTGCAAAAGAACATTCCAGAATATTCATGGTGGGATAATGACATCATTCTGAGTCACTATGAGTCATTGGAATGTTCTAGCAAATTCCATGGAACATGACATCATTATGACATCACTATGATATCATATCTTTCAACAAGATACCTGCAGGAGTGTAGGTGAAGTCCTATGACATCATTATGACATCATACCCTGTAGGTACAATTTTATGAAGCATCTGATTAGTCAGAGCATCCTAATAGAAAAGTAAAGTAAAGAAACACTAGAGAAAACAACTCAGAAATAATGGAACAAATAATAGTACACAATACACGGGCTTTTTAGATAGGTTTTTGTTAGGCTTTGAACTTTTCTCTATGGGTTTGTCTAGCCAAAGTGAATAAGCCAAAGGAAAGGCAATACCTTAACCTTCATTTTGCTTCTCATATCAACTAGGTCATTATGTGATTCCCATCTCACATATGACTTTTCTTCAAAACATGGTGGATTCATGAATCACTGAGGGAAAACTGAAACTATTTGACCAAGGTTTGATACCAAGGTATGGGTTGACTAGTCTGAGGACTAAGCTAACAGACTTTGTCTTTTAGGGGGATACCTAGTAGTCATGTCCATGCATGATTCCCAAATCATGCAGGACACCGCCTACCGCTAATCCCTCCTCTACGCAGTTTAGGTATACCCACCTGCTAGAAGATAAGGAAGCTGACAAGAAGGTAATCAACTGGATGCTAGACTCCAGCATCAGCATACCCATGCGGGAGTTGATCGCAGTATCTACTGACATTCGCAAGGTGCTCAAGGAAATGACTACCACCAAGTGCGTTACTGTCAGGTCGGTATCAGTGAATGAGCTGAGTGGCCAACCCGAAATGCTGACACACACGAAACCTGTTTCGTACATGGTCATGGCAAATTTATGATACATGTAACTCCTTACTATAGTCTATGCACTTCCCCTGAATTTTCTATACCTTACTTCAATTTACTTTGGACATTTCTGAGCATGTATCACCAAGATACGACTTAGCAGTTCAAATTAAATACTTAACGTACCCTTTATCCTTTCTATAATTCTTTATTTTATTTACCCCTATGACAAACATATGCCATGCCACTTCATTTGTATTTGTGTACTTAAAGCTGTGGTACCAAACAAGTTGACAATACAAATAAACAACTTTGGATTGGTAACCAAACAGATGAGTCACAATGAGTCACAATGAGTCATAATGAGTCATGTCTGCTATGACTCATACTGAGTCATCTTTCTTACTAACTCATTCTATGACATTCCATGACATTTTATAGTTCTTTCTCAATAATTCTGACACATTCTGGAATATTCTATAGTACATTAGTAATCAGTAGCACAGCCACTAGTCTAGTAGTATATAAGGGGGCTCATTTTCCCCTCTTTTGAAGCAATCAATTTGATTCCCAAGTATTAACAGAGTGAAGCACAGTTAGGGGAATGTAGGGGAACATTCTTTCACCCCTTAGATTCTTTGTCCCCATTATTTGAGTGAACATTCAAGTGAATATCAGGAGAAAAATTAGCTTATTTAGCTCCATTGTTTTGACATTATACTTCACATTCTTCAGAAGTATCTGGCCACATTCTTGAGCCACATTTGATTACATAATCTTCAATTAGCACATTCTTAAAGCACATTCTTCAGAAGTATCTGGCCACATTCTTGAGCCAACTTTGATTCTATCGTCTTCAATCATTCTAGTTCTCTTTTAGACACAGGAAAAGTTCTGTGGGGAGAATTTCACGTATTATTCATCAATTAGGGTAGACACAAATAAGACCTACAATCTGTCAACAAATATTAAGAGCTTGGCCACTTAAGAGTACATCAAGAAGGTGTACTCTATTCTGGACTGCGTCATTACTCACTGTGAGATCCTGAGCAGCAGAGAGTCGGTTTAGAGGCCACATATTGGGACGATCCTGCTAGTGAATTTGTTCTCCATTGCTGAAGTATAAGTAGGGAATATCCAAGAGGGATATAGTATAGTTCTAGTTCATTGCATACAGCTGCAACACATTATTCAGAAGGTTATAGCACTATCTTGTGCTACTATTGGTTTCTATCGTTATTTGTTTCTATCGTTTCTTTGCCCCTTTACATCACTAGCGTTCGCTTGAAAAGTTCAACACACCTCGTCCCCCATGAACGACCACATTATCAACCATTGGTAATTGTCTGAACCATTGACTGTGGAGGATTGTGAAATTTGGAGAGTTTTCTTGCCTTTCACATCCTAGTAAGACAACGCACAATTTCCTGAGGAAGTACAACAGTTGTTTGCAAAGGAGTGACGACGGTCACATTGTCGCTGAACATTTTGAGTCACTGCAATGTATCAGAGTGGTTACGAGTCATGGCCGGGTTCTTTCCTGTGTCCTTGATCAGGGCGCCAAGTGCATCGTAATGCCGCGATCTGTTTGGCGGTCGCTAGGCAGCATTCCATTGAGATCTGACCATAAACTGGTCATGGAATCAGTCAATACCTCTACCGATGAGACAGTTGGCATCATAGAGAATATTCCGCTAGACTTTGGAGCAGGAGAAATGCTATTCCAGGTCCAAGTTGTTCCAACTGCTAACTTCGAGATCTTGCTAGGTTGCCCATTCTTCACGCTTACCAGCTGTCACACTGAGGATTTGCCCAATGGGGAACAAGACATCACTCTGACCAACCCGAACTCAGGGAAGGTAATCCACATTCCTACCAACTGCTGGGTAAAGAGATGTCCCAAATGCGAAAAAGGGTCGCACCCGCCTCCTAGTGATTGCAAGAAGGGTTTTTGATGATTGATGATCCGCTTATATCGCGAGGAGACAAATGGACTCATACACACCCGCCCCTCTCTCTTATTTCACGTCCTAATACATTACTTCCTGGTTCTAACTACCATCTCACGCCATCCGCGCATCACCCACTCTTATGGAGCAAACATGACTCATTTTCCGCTGCGCTATTCACAGCGCAATATACCCATCTCGTCTCTACTCGTTCAGTTATTGACTGCACGTCTGTCGATGCATTTAACAGTGTATATTCCTTCGACAAGACCCGACACGCGCTGGTCTACAAGCCAGTCGCAAAGAAAGTCCACACGGTACAAACTTCTATGCCCCCCAAATATAGAATAATGCGACGGTTACCCTGACGACCCTTTGGCCAGCATGCCTACACTGCCTACCCACCCGCCTGATTTCGTTCCAGGTGTCCGCTTCACTCAAGAAAGAGCGGACAAATTGGACTTAGACCCCGCTAATTGGTTATGGCCTGACAAGTTGAAGCTTATACGCTGGCTCGTTCGGGTTCATGAATTAGCATTCGCATGGGACGTGACCGAGCGCTGTTACAAGAACATCGGGTCGTGTTAGGCCCCTATTTATTTTCCCTTTCCCTTTGTCTTACTTTGTACTTACTACGTCATTTCACTTCAAACACACAGCTCTTCTAGATTGCTGAGCACGTTTTACTGTTACCATTGTCTCATTCCCCTGACTCACAAATCCTATGCCCGTACCGCCTGACCGGTACTTATCTCTGACTCACTCTCCCCTTTACCCTTACCGCCCAACCGGTGCTATCTCACATATGACTCGTTCTGACTCAGTCCCCTTTACCCTTACCACTAATCCAGCAGTCCTGCCCTCAACCACTTCCTACCTATATATACCAGTAGGGTATTGCTTGTATTCTCTAACTTGAATCTACTTGGTTCTACCTGCCTATCTGCTAGAAGCCTTAAGCAAGCTTCCACTTCTCATCTAAATCTCTGTTGAGCTCGTCACTCAATAGTCTTGCTAGCTGTGAAGTACGATTAGAGACACGCCATCCTAATCGTCGATAATACCTTCGTCTAGTCGACGAAGCTATTGCTGTGAACTTTTGCTATTGAATGCTCCCTGGTCTCAGCAGGCTTAGCAAGAGCCCCTATCCAAGTTCTAGTTGCAAACTTGCATCATTCATAACAAAAGATTCAAGTTACCTACTGATCCTTTCACCACATGGATATTGACACGTCTTCCTGGATAAGGAAGTTTGCTTGGGAAAGAGATCCCAACACACCAGACTCTGAC
The DNA here is from genome assembly GCF_016647625.1 of Suillus subalutaceus. Lineage (NCBI taxonomy): Eukaryota > Fungi > Basidiomycota > Agaricomycetes > Boletales > Suillaceae > Suillus > Suillus subalutaceus. The sequence goes on from NW_024540268.1 coordinate 229,504, forward strand.
CCCAAAGAAGAAGAGGAACAACCCCTCAATGAACAGTACCAAGAGGCCAACGAAGACCATGATACTCAAGAAACGAAGACTGAAGAAGACACTTCTACTTCGTCAGACGAATTCCCTGAAGAGCGCCCACCAAGAAACCTCTCAGCGAACCCAAGTTTTAGAATGTCGAACCCCCCAACAACCACCAAGGCTGTCGAACTCAAGGCCGGAGTGCCCAATTACTTCAATGGAAACCTAGATATGGCGCAAGGATGGCTCCTCGGCGTGAAGCTTTTCTTCATGCTTAACCATGAAGTATACAACACTGAAGCCAAGCAAGTTGGTACCCGCCCTGGCCTATATGGCGTCAGGAACGGCCTTCAGTTGGAAGACCAACTATATTGCTGAAGCCTTCGCCAAGACCACCCCCTCGCTAGGAACCTTCGCCGACTTTGAGAAAGAGTTTAAAACCTCATTCTTAAGTGTAGACGCTAAGGTATCCACTATGACCAAACTCAAGACCCTTAGACAGGGCAATGACATTGCTGACTACATTGCTGAGTTCAAGACCCTCGCAACCCAGTCCTCAATGAAGGAGAGCGTTGCTCTCATCCACTTCTTCGAAACTGGCATGAAGCCCCAACTTTGCGATGCCATCTACAAGATGGAGACCATCCCTGTCACCATTGAAAAATGGTACACCGCCGCCACCCAGTTGGATGCCAACTATCAAAGAAGTCGCGCCATGCACCAAGCACAGAAAACCTACAAGCCTAACCAAGGAACACGATACGTCCCTAAGCCCAATGGTCCTAAACGCGACCCAGACGCGATGGACGTCAACCGTATGCTTACTCTGAAGGAGAAGCAAACGTACATGAAGAACGTGCAATGCTTTGCCTGTGGTGAGACTGGCCACAGAGCCAGTAGTCGTCAACACCACCCGAAGGTCCGATGAGGAGATGCAGAAAGCTCCAAGAAAGGAAAAGAACCGGTAAGGCGTGGCAACGACCAGCCTGATGATGAAGAGGCCGATGAAAACTCGGACGAAGAAGACATGGAAGTCAATCGACTCTCTGTCAGGAAGATGAAGACCAGATCCAAGGACAGATCTGAGGATTTTTGAAGCGGAGCCCTGTTGCAACGTCAGCATCTCCTACCTGCCTGTTGTACACTAAGACTGTTGGTAGATCGAATGAATTTTGTGTCCCCATCACTCTTTTTCAACCTTAAGCACCAAGACCGTTGCATGCACTGCTATCATCGGCTCAGGCGCTGGAGCATCATTCATCGACGCAGGTTTCTGTCGCAAGAACCGCATTCGACTACATGAACTCTCCAAACCTTTCCATATCACCACAGTTGATGGAAGCCACTCGAAAGCTGGACGAGTCACACATTACTGCACGCTGTTTATCAGACTTGACAAGCACGTAATGTGGGGCAAGTTCAACGTCACCCAATTAGCAAACCAAGATGATATGCTCCTTGGTAAGCCCTGGCTCACCGTCATGAACCCGGTAATCGACTGGGCCAATGACACGATTGCCCTCTCTGAGACCCCAAGATCTCGAGAAGTCGAAAGGATCATCAATGATCACCGTAAGGATGGTGGGGTATCCCCCTACTTCTTCCGCGGTATGAAACCGATCATCGAAGATGAAGAAGAATTGCCCTTCACACCCCTGAAGACTCTCTCAAGCGATGCTATGCACGCTCTCGAAGAGATCAAGAAGACAAGAAGAAAGCTAAGAAGACAAAGAAAGCCAAGAAACAGGAGGAACCGACCCCTATTATCATTGATATCCCGGATTTCGACACCATGCAAGATGCCTGGGTCACTGATGCGCAAATAGCGCCTGAGGTAAAAGAAATAGCCTCCTATCCCCTCACTGATGATGAAGTACTGATTGAATACACCTCTGATGGGGCCTCTGTCTGACTCACCGAGAACATCTCCTATGACACTCCCCTTACTCGCAATGGTACATCAAAGAATGAGCAGAGGAAGATCCCATTCCCTCTAAGGAACGTTTGGCTACTAGCTGCAGCAAAGAAAGAAGAAGAATATATGAAGATAAGCAACAAGGCTCAAGAATTCGCCTCAGAAAAAGCACAAGAAATGAAGAAGAAGTCGTTTGAAGAACTGGTTCCAGAATACCTCCACAACTTCACCGACATATTCGCCAAGGACGGCCTGAACCAACTCCCGCCCTCCCGACCGGGCGTGGACCATCGTATCGATACTAAGGAAGGCTTTGTGCCTAAATCATCACGAGCCTACCCCCTCTCCCCGAAAGAAACTGACACCGTCAAAGCATTCTTAGATGAGCACCTAAAGAAAGATTTTATTCAGCCATCAAAATCTCCACAAGCCTCCGGATTTTTCTTTGTAGGAAAGAAAGACGGCTCCCTACGTCCTTGCCAGGACTACCAGTGTGACAATCATATTGGCACTAGGCATGTATACCTGCATAAGCCTTCAATAGGTGGACCAGAGTTATCCCTCATATCATTCACTACTCCCCTATCAGCAGTCTTCACTTGTCTCAGCCATAACCCTTGTCCGACGCTATTCCGCACGTTCCTGCACTATGCATGCACATTCCCACAGCGCTATTCATACTCCCACGACTTATCCGACACTATTCCCGCGCTTATAGCGCTGTCGGAACTACCAGCAATGTGTTTTAGGTCCATTAGCACATGTCTGCACTATCTAGCGCTTGTTCCCGCGCTTAGCTCTTATCCAGCGCGCTGTTCTCATGCTCTAGGATCCACCCGAAACGTCGGAATCCATACATTGTCCATCCTACCTCATTGGTATGTAATTTGCCTTGCCTTGAGTTTGTAACAAGTGCTACAGTCTTATTACATGTATATCCTATCCCTTCTGAGTCCACATATTGCAGTAACATATCTCCGTATTATACGAGTGGACGGACGTGCATAATATCCCGTATGATACAGGCCAGCGGACCATGGGCCGAGGGTAGATATATCCTCGACTGTGACGGATGGGCCGGGAGTGTTATTATTCCCGATGGAGACGGGTGGGCCCAGGTGGGGAATATGTAAAGTAGATGGGTGGGCCGATGGACATGAATTTTCAATAGACGGATCGGCCGAGGTAGTTGGATATTATGTAGATGGGTGTACCAAGGTAGATATGTATCAAATAGCCGGGTATATCAAGGGTGCTTGTTATCACATAGACAGGTGGGCCCAGATATATATCATATTAGACGGGTGGGCCGACGAATTAATATTATTTTGTAGATGGGTGGGCCGAGGGAGTGGTAAAAGATGTATTATATACAGGTGGGCCGACGGGAGACATATATTGCATAGATGGGTAGGCCGACGTGGGGGTATATAAGATAGACGGGTGGGCCCAGGAGAATGATAATTGTAGACATGATGGAGCTCAGCTAGTTGTATATCATCCAAATCAAAGGAGGTGATTATTCAAAGTCATCTAATGATGTGGTATGGCACGGAGCTTTGCAAAGGGGTGAAGTGGAAACTCGAGCGAAGTGTACCGAGTTCCGAGACCCGGGTCTCGACAAACAAATATGTGATGTCCAGCACACTTCCGATCATCTGGTATCTCATTGAGCAATGGATGATAATAGATCTTTGAAAGCCAACATCATCCAAGCCTACCAAATGCCAAATGCCAAGTTCCGACCACCGAAAATTGAGTGAAGTGTACCAATATCTGAGCCCCAACTATTGAATCCCGAAAATCGACCATCGAGTCCCGACTATCGAGTCCCGACTACCCAGTCATGAAACCCAACGCCTGACCATTGAATCCCGACAATCGAGTATCGAGTCCCGACCATCGAGACCCGAGACCCGATGCCCGAGACCCAAGATTCGAGACAAGTTCCAACTATGGTGTCCCGGGTATCAAAATCGAGTGAAGTGTACCGAGATCCGAGGCCTGGGTCTCGACAAACGAGTATCTGACATCCAACAGACTTCCAATCATGTGGTATTTCATTGAGCAATAGATGATAAGAGAAATAGATCTTTGAAAGCTCAGATCATCCAAGGCTCCCTTATCTGATCCTCTCAATCTCCACCCCCTTTAACACCAAAGTGCGGACATTCAGGATTCAGCTTCTGATCTCACAAGATCAATTCAATCATGGATGTTTCTTCCACTTCCGATGATGAAATAACCCTCTTGCGCACTTGGGCCCTGACTGTCACTCATGTGGCATGTGATTATACGGAACAGAAATTCAATGCAGAGAAGACAGGAGGAGACCCAGTTATACCTTCTCCAAACCTAGACACTGATCTGGTGATGGCTTGTGATCAATTGGTTGATCGGCTCATAAAGGCATATAAAAATCCCAGTGAGTCTTCCTGCAGATTCGGAAAATTCGTTTTATCAGTCAAATTGCTTCATCACAGTTCAGATGCCGATTGATATTGCAAGATATAGCAAATTGATCTCCCCAAAGGACACGGGGCGTAATGAAGAGAGAGAGGAAAAGTTGCTTGAGAGGTGTCCTCCTGGCCATGAGGGCACAAAGTTGATCGACATACCCGCGACAATTCTTGATGCATCCGGTGCCATCATCGCATGGTACCTCCCAGACGCCTTGACCGATGCCACCCAGGTGTGTTATATATATTGTGACTGGATGGATATTGAACATCAAATGGTACGTACAGAATGAAATTTGGGCGGCCTCGGATTTGCTAGCTCCCATGCTCGAACAAAGCATAAAGCTCGATGGGATTTGGCGGACTAATCAACAGTGGTTCACACCAAGCTCGGAAAATGATGTCCTAACTCCCGGATGCGTTAATTTATCTCCGGCATGGTTTCAGCAGGGGCACGAGGTAGGATCTGATGAGATGGCGATCTCGGTAGTTAAACTCACCAATCCCATAGAATCAGTCCGATCCGGAGGTATCTGCATCATTGAAGGGACCATCCTCCGAGAACATCCTCAAAGCCATTGCGAGGCCAGCAGCCATTGCCACAGCGGCACTCAGGGTGATGCATCCTGAGCAGTACTGGGCAGGGTTGCAAGCCTTTGCGAGCCTCGGAGAAAAGGCACGAAGCAAGGAACTGCCGAAGATGTCAGAGACTCTCCAGTACTGGGCAACGGTGTTTAACAGCCTCACCGTCATATGCAATCGGGAAACCCCGAATCATCGAGACCCCTCATCGATTTCCGAATGCTTCGATATTCTCACTAGCGTGGGGAATTATTCTAATGCTCGGATGAGTATGCCAAGCCTGCAGCTGGAGTTAAGGTACGATCCGGGGTGCATGATTGCATTTTCGGGAAGGATTGTCAGACACGCGGTTCATGCAGTGGAAGGGGATCGGATTGCCTGGGCATGGTATATGAGGGATGCTGTTCATGTTTATGCTGGGATTCCGTCGTGTGGATGGGCAAGGTTGGATTGGAAGAAGTAGAAAGGTAGTTACCCGTGTTAGTACCCACCTTCAAATACATGATACTAGATGTCAGGCACTCCATACTCAACATTCGGGTTTCGGGTCTTGATAGTCGGGACTCGATATTCGAGTATATTCCATAGTGATTGTACACATTCACCGACTACGAGTACCGGGTTTCGGGTTTCGGTACACGGTACCCGGTACTTGATAGTCGGGACTCGATATTCGATTTCACCGACTACCGAGTACCGGGTTTCGGGGTTCGGTACACGGTACCCGGTACTCGGTGATTCAAGAAAACAACTCCCAAAATTGATGAGTGTCATGTTTTGAGTTTTGTTTCGATTTGTTTCGAGTGTCGAATCTCGGGCTTCGGGCTTCGTGTTTCGGGTCTCGATAATAGGGACTCGATACTCGATGGTCGGCACTCACATCTCGGGCTTCGGGAGTCGATTGTCGGGACTCGGGTTTCAAGACTCGGTAGTTGGGACTCGATAGTGCGGATTCGGGTTTCAAGACTCGGTACCCGGTACTCGGGTTTCGGTACTCGGTGATTCAAGAAAGTGTCGTGGTGTTTGGAGTTTTGATTTGTTTCGTGTCGAATCTCGGGCTTCGGGCTGCTTGGGTTTTGGGTCTCGATATTGGGGACTCGATACTCGATGGTCGGCACTCAAATCTCGGGCTTCGGGAGTCGATTGTCAGGACTCGGGTTTCAAGACTCGATTGTCGGGACTCGATGGTTGGGACTCGATGGTTGGGACTCGATAGTCGGGCTGTGGGACTCGATTGTCAGGACTCGGTGGGGACTCAAAACTCGCAACTCATAGCAATGTTCGAGTTTCAAGTCTCGTCTCGAATCTTGGGCTTCGGGACTGGATATCCGGGACTCTATGTTTGGGACTCAATATTTGGAACTCAAGATATCTGGATCTCGATACTCGATATTTGGTATGCAGGACTCAGCATATAGCAATAGGTCAGATATTCGAAAGTCAGTATGTAATTTTCAGTACTTATTTCATCATGTACAGAATTTAGACTTCAACATTCTGAACTGAAGGACTAGAACTACTCTGGTCCCCTTGGGTTCAATTTGGTTAGGACGGCGGTGTACATCTGAATCTCTGCCATCTTTTCACGGATGCCAGCTTGTTGATCCTCAATCACTGTCAGGAGGCGTTCCCTCATCCACCTCAGTGCCTTCAGCGTTGCAAGCGAGCTTTCATCCACCTGCTCGGGAACAACAAGACGTTCGTCCTCAACGCCAGACTAGAAAGGATTAGTCATCACTCAAGGAAATTCTGTAAAAGTCTTACTAGCCAATGCTGGTAGTGACAGACACAATTAGCGAATACCTGATCCCATGGCCATAATTCGTTCGGGATGGCAGTTGATCCGGTCCACCATGGAGTACCATAGGTGGATACAATGCGGGAGGGATCCCCCAGATCTGCAACGTCTTGAAACTGGCATAGGTGGGATGAAAAGATGTGGTCCGGAACCATGTTCCAGGTGAGCTCGGGAATCAACTGAAGAATATGAGCAACCGGGCTCGGAACAACCGAAATGATGTTCCTTGCAGCTGAGTACTGCAGGATGGGAGTCACAAAAGTCTGTTGGAAATGTCAGCATTGACCACCACAGTCATCAGCCTCTTACAGCTATCTCCCATTGCAGCCCGGCTTTAAAGTGCGTGATCCGAGTAGCAGATGGCTCCTGGGTGTGGGCAGCCTCCATCTGATATTGAGAGATGGACGCTCGGATGCGAGATGCAGCCATTGACATTGTAGCTGCAATATCTGCCTGAGTGAGTGTGAGGGGTCGGAACCCATTGCCGGAAGTCTGAGAATTAGAAGGGGATGTTGGGGGAGTATGCAATACAGACATGGTTAATGCAGGATTATGAAGCTGGAAATGACAATGACAATGGCAGTTGGTTCGGAGGTCAAGATATGAGCCACTGGTTGATTGATAAAAATTTTCAAACTCCGACATGGGTCGACCCGGCCAATTCCCGGGACTAAAATGTTTGGGTCAAAGTAGCTGTTTCATATCGTTGGCAAAAAAATTTCATTCATCTCGAGCATCTATAAACCCGGTCTTCAGGTCTTGAAATGCTGCCTGGGCATCCTGTGCCAGCAATGAATACATTTGGGATTGCCTTCCCGAGTAGCATGCATGACCCGGAAGGTGTTTCACCAATGATTCGCGCATCCTGTCACCCCATTGGGTTGCTTTCCACAAGAAAAAGTTACATGTCCAATCCATCTCCAATTGGACCAACATCATTTCTTCCTTCCATCGATCCCGTAGTGCCTTTGCCCGGAGCCAATGAACTCGGTAAACTTCGGATGACTCCGTCAGCTGAGTGCGGGACACATCAAGCATGCCCGAACTCACATTCCTCATTCCACGAGTGATCGGGACCCCCAAGGTCGACTTCGACTGACCAGAACCAAGCGAGGGACTCGTTTCGCTGACCTCGGGCATTTGGATCGCCGACGGCAGTGCTGATTTTGAGTTGCTCTCGAAGCAGGGGTTTGTATTTCTGAACCTGGTCTTGCCCTGGCTCCAGTTGCATCATTTGCTTCCTCGTCTTCGTATATATACTGGCATGGAGGGACACTGCCTGCTGCACCGACGTCACCTGGGACCAAGCTCGAGTTTTCAGGGCCTGGGATTTGGCTTGCCTAACTGTTGTTCGAAACAGAATCGCCTTGTTGCACAAGTGAATTCGGAGGTTGTGAAGGGAGTCATTGGCCTGCCCTTCACGAAGAGACATCTCCAGCGGAATGAGATCGTCTGCCATACAGCGTCTGCATCGATCTACCCCGAGGTTTGATGGCAATGGGATTACAGTGAGCTCAGGGGAGTTTGCCCATGTGTCAGATGTCTCGGTGAAGTCTGCCAAGTCATCATCGAGATCATCAAGAATGTCCAAGTACAAGTCTTCAGGATCATCATCTGCATCAAATCCCTCTCCGAGATGCGTAATAGCAGACCGAGTGAATCCATCTATCTGGCCTTGGAGACGATCGCGTTGCCGGGCGATGTCTAACTTCTGTGTCTCGGTAGTTCTTCTACCAATTCTTCGGACCTCGATGAGCAATGCGATTTGAGCCTCTTCAATCGCCAACCCCATTGATATCCATGTCGCCACAGACCTGCGAGCAGGTGCTGCATTTCGGGCATTACCCTCCTCTAGTAGCCTAAGCTCGATCTCCTTTTTGCTCGGTGCTGAATGCAAAATTAATTCAGACTTTGATGGAGACAAAGTCAACTAACCCTTCTTGATATTAATCTCATATACATCCATAGCCGCAGGATTATTTATTCTGCTGGACTGAGCGATCCTCTCGCTGGCTAGCCACTCTGTCTTTGAATCGCCGGGTGCTGCTTCATTGAGTATGTCGAAAGCCTTTTCACTTTCGGCAATGCCATTCTTCGCCTGCTTGTATTTTCGGCAAAGGGTCCTTTTCATGCGGATCATCTTGCAGAAATTGGAATCATTCATCTGATAATCGAGACATTCCTTTCGATGCGGGGATGACATTCCCCGAGCAGCAGGGGAAATCAGGTTGAGACGTGACCATAGGGTCTCCATGATCTCTCCATCAATCCGACCGATGCCTTCGATAAAATTCGACGCATATCGGACATAGCAGCTGTCCTGATGTCCGTGGATGTGCCACAACCCGATTCCGGGAATGATGGTCAATTCCGGAACCATTTCGAGAAATCGGCTTCGATCCACCCGAACCCGAAAGTGCTTGTTGTATTGACAGTTGATATCATAGAAGGTGACCGCCCTGGTGATGCCTTCCATGTTGTGCCGGGCAGCCTCACAAAGGGCATAGTCCATGTTCATTTGTCTGCGAATGATGCATGGTTAACTCGTGAATATCGAATGGCTGGGTCGGCTTGCCTTTCGCCTTTCTGAAAATCTACCATCGAGTGAGGAACAAAGCAACCGTGTCTCGCACAGGCTACTCCCCCGATACCCGTGGATTCCAGCTTGTGCCGAGCCGCATTTGCTTGATTTACTGCCCGGTGATTGTTGCAGCTTGATTTTTCTAAAGTGTCGGCAGCCTCTGCAAGATGCGTGTTATACCTGTCCTTTCCCACCATGAATCCCAACCCATCTGACAGCCAAACTTCATCAAATGGCTTCATGGGATGCAGGTGTTCAGCTTTGAAATTTCCATCCATAACAAATGACCGGGTGTATTTCCACCTTGGAGTTGTTATTATTGCTGAGGTGACTTCGGTATCGAGGAAGACTCACTCATCAAGTGATTCATCCCCTGAGAAGGACACATTAATCCCAGGCTGAGGACATGCCGGGCAAAATAATGCGAGATCTCCTGCATTCGGGCTGTCGGAACAATGGCCGAAGCCATGCCATTTCATCGTCTTCAACTGCCTCCACTGTCGGGCGACTCTCATGAGCTCTCGGTATCGGTCCTTGCCCCATGCCTTGTCAATATAATGTCCTTTAGATGAGAGAGACATGGCATTACCGGTACAAGGTGTGGAAACATCCTCGAGGTCATTCGCCGGAGCTTGCTGTAATAGTTCATCGCCGAGGTCCCACATTCAAGGTTGTCCAGTAGAAAATCATCGAGAACCCTGAAGGTGAACAAAGTCTTCGGCTTGTTAAATGAAGCGGGGAAAAATCCATGTCGAAACATTTGAAGGTCTGGACTCATGGCATTTGGACAATCGCAGCATCGAACCCGGAGGCGATGAACTCCGGACTTGTCAATGATGACCATGGTGTTTTCCTTCGGCTGGAACTCGGGTCCCGACACAGATGGTAGATCTTCAGGCTCAAGCTGGTCTTCCGGTTCGTCTTCTTCGAACAAGTCCCACCTATCCGTAAGTACCGGACATTGTTTGCCCTCATGACCGAGGTGTATGACGAGTCCGACGTGAGCGAGACAACTTTGCTCAAAGAATTGACCATTCCATTGACTGATCCAATGGAAGGGATTGCAAAGATGTTGACTTCTGCAACAGCCAGTGCAATAGAGTGGCTCCCCAAGACAATCTTGACATTTGTAGACCCCATCCTGGTCGCAGACGACGCATCTCCTATCTTCTGGTGGAGCTTCTCGATCCAGGAGGTGATGCAGATATGATTTCTGCCTTGGCAGCCATTGCCTGAGGTAGTCATTCTGACTCTGGATTTGTTATACTTAGCTATCATTTGAATTGCAATGCAACATTTTACATGAACTTGCCATGGTTTTTGGGAGTTGCAAAGGCTCAAATGAGCCTTGGTCTTGCTCGTAAGTATTGTCAGGAATGTCTTCCCAAAGAGGTGGTGCCTCAACAGGCCGAAGTGTTGGTGATTCTGGGGGAGAGCTAGGCATGGACCTGTATGCACGTCTTTTTGTGCTTGCAAGTGGGACCTTGACCCAAATTTTCCTACCTCTGCTTCCCCTTGCTTCTACCCTGTGGGATCTTTGCAGTGGGGTGCATCTACCTATCTTCATGTTATTTTCTAAGGCTGCAAGCAAAGCACGAGCTCAGGAATGCGAATAAATTGTTATTGCAATGTGATCTTATGCGGGCTTGATGCGTCATTACAAATTCATTTCCAATAATGGAATTGCGTCCACTATGGGTCGATTAACCAACTGTTAGGCTTTGCTCAAAGTTGAACTTGTCACCGTTATTACTTCCACCTTGCTCATCCTCAGCCCTTTCTGCAATCTCATTCACAATGGCAAGATCAGGTCATTCCACTCAGTTGACTTCCACTTCTGGAAGACATAGGGCGCGTCAACCACAGACACAGAAGCTCACGGATAACGAAATTTCGGAGTTGAAGAACTACCTTCCTGAGTGGACTTCGGCGAAAAGGATTGAGAAGAGGGCAGTTTTCACTGCCATAGCTAGGGCTGCCAGGCTATTTGCTCCCAAGGTCGACCAAGCACAATGGAAGAAGAGGAAGCAGGTGATTCATCCTTGCTTCATTCAAAACTAAAATTTTAACATCTTATTCTTCCATGAACTCTCAGATGTACAAGACATGGTTGTTCAACAACCAGAAAAAGAAGGAGAGGAAGGACATGATAAAGTATGGGAGGAAATGGACTCCTAGGCAGGTGATCTACCAGCAGAAACGGGAGGAGGTGCTGAAGAGGATTGAGGACGAGTCCGGGGCAAAGCCAGGAGGTCCCGGTATGTTCAAGCATTATCAGGCGGCTGTAAAAAGAGTCATGGCTGAATTGTCCGATGATGAGTTGGAGAAGGCGAAAGACACGGCTGAAGAATGGTCCAGCAACTTTCCTCCTCCCGAGATACAAGCACAAGTGGCTCGTAAGAAGGGACCGGCGTATATGGAGCACTTTTCGAAGGAGATGTGGAGGCAATGCGGGATGAGAGTGTTTGTGATGTCGGCATGGAAGAATGAACAGGGAGAGGTGCTGTTCGGGATGTAAGTCAATTTTGTCATCGCAGATCATCGCAGATCTTCGATCTCAATACATTTCATGCAGGCACGATGATAACGAGGCATTAGGAGATGGGGAAAGTTTCATGAAGACGAAGGACTGGGAGGACATCGAGCCAGTTTGGCAGGAGTACGCGCAGGAACAATTCGGTGAGTGTTTGATCTCTGGCTACTGGAATGAATTGGTTGATCTTTGTCATGATAGGTGCTGGGGCACGAGATGGTGGGCGACAGGTGAATGGAGGTCGAAAGAGAATCAGGAAGCCTGCTTTCGAACTCGAAATTGATGGGGATGGGATGCCGGTGCTTCCTGACATCACCGAGACGAAACTTGAGGAGAAGAAAGCCATCGTCAGAGCATTTCTCACATCGCACTATCGTGAGTCCGTCGTCGCAACACCCGAACATTTGTTGAATGCATTTATACAGGTATCTGTTCTGGGATTGTCAAGGCAGTTGTGCCATGGAGCGCCATCGTACAAAGTCAGGATGACTTTGTGGCAAGAACATATCTTCCGGCGGATGTGGACTTGAAGGAGCCTTCGAAGTTGCAACATTGGGACACGACCGCCTTACTGAATTTCTGGTATGCTCGGCAGGAGAAAGGCGAAGGTCCAACATTCCTGTTCAAAGCATGGAGGAACAGAGATGGGGACATGGTAGCCTCGGTTGTATCCGGAAATTCACCTTCTCATCGGACTCGTAATGCCAGACGAGTTATGATCCGAAGGCCTCGGAATTCATCGACCGAAACTGACAGTGATCCCGAGGCCAATCACGAGAGTGATCCAGAGAGCAATCCCGAGGACGACACTCATCACATGGAGGATGATGCTGATGATGACACAGAGGAAGGTAGATCCCCGCAAAAGAGACCCAGAACAGAGCCTGGTCCTTCGACAGCACATGAAGGGACAGTGGTCCCACATGCAATTCCAAAGCCTCGCCCGGTCAATGCAGGGAAGACTGGTGCACTGCTGACATCGCGAATGGGCGACCTCCTGACTGGGCTGACTGCGAGAGTCACTCGCAATGTTCAGGAGGATGGTGCAACAGAACGAGTCAATAGGTCGCCGGCGCTGAAGAACATGCGGGGAAAGGAAAGCGGTGATTGAGCCATCGGCGAGGACAACCCGGAGTAAGTCAACACAGCAGCCATTGGACACAAGCACTCGAGTGACGAGAGCAAGGGGAAAGAAGTAATGGGCTGATACTACACTGCCTGCCATTACCTGCTTGTATTTACATGTCAATGTGTAACTTTCATATATCAGACCTAATATGATATGCAGAGTCCCCACTAGTCAATATCGATTATTGAGTCCCGACTATTGAGTCCCGACTATTGAGTCACAAACATTGAATCCCGACTATCGAACCTCGAGTCCCGAACCCCGAGATTCGTCAAACACCGAGTCCCGACTATTGAGCATCGAGTCCCGAGCATCGAACATCGAGTCCCGAAAATCGAGTGCCGAGTGTTGAGTCCCGATTATCGACTCCCGAATATCAAACATCAAGTCCCGACTATCGAGTCCCGAGTGTTGAGTCCCAATTATCGAATCCCGACCATCGTGTATCGAGTCCCGTTCGACACCCGGGGACATGTATTGAAAAATTCGGTAGTGTACATGATGTGGGGATGTCAATGAAAATTCACAGGTTGCAATGCAGTAATTTACATGGTCAGTTGTTCTTCAAAGTGTTCAATCATGGAATCTACTACCCTGAGCATTTCAATGCTCATCTGTTCAACTCTTTGCAACCTCTGCAGGTCTGCATCAGCTTTTTTCAGTTTGTCGGATGTTTCTGCCCAAGCAGTTCGGAATGGACGCTCGGCCTCGATTAGTTGTTGGATGGAAGGGTCAGGAAGACCTCCAGTACGGCGTTTGTAATCATGGAGTCGATCTTGGACGGATTGGTCTTCCAGAAAGATTAGCTCAAAGATAACTGCTCTGCTTTCAGATACTCACATTCTGGGTGTTGGTATTTTCCGAAAGGATGGAGCTCCCGGACCATCAACCGTACATCCTCGATATTGAGCTCCGGCTGGTCTGCAGGGAGTTCGGTAGATGATTTGTCGGCTTGGGAGATAAGATCAGTCTCCATAATGGTCCAGAATGAATGGACCCACATGAAATAGACACCTCTGAGGTAGCCGGAGCAAAAGTGGGAGGATCAGCAGAGTCCAGCAACTCATCAACATCAATGACATCATCCTCAGGCCCGAGGTACAAGTCTGGATCAATGAGACAGCTGGCATCATCAGCTTGACCCGGATGTGATTGATCTTCAAGGGTGAAGTTAGCATGCATGGTGATCCCAGGTCATCAGTAATGTATAGTCATACCGGGTATTGCAGCCGACGCATCCGGGGGTCCGGATGACATAGAATCATATTCTATGTCATCATCCGGCCCGAGGTATAAGTCATCTAAGTCATCTAAGGGATACCCGGTGAATAGATAAGGCATGATAAGAATACAACATACCTAGTGATGCCCGGCCCATAGATGAGTCATCCACATCCATAGAATTATAGTCGGTCACCGGTGGGTCATTAAATCTAACGGCTGGATGGGCACTCATGTGTGGAGAATTGGTGGACTGATTGACTGATGATCTAAAAAACTTCGAAGTTCAACACAAAGCCGGCAATTGCCGAAAGTTGAACCACGACCAAACAAACACAAACAATAAACGATTTTGTGGATCGCCCATCAAATGTCTTGTTTGTTTGAAACTTCATCTTTCTGATAACTGATTTCAATCTGATTTCAAGATCTTTAAATCTCTCAACCCACTCATCATGTCCACTCCAGTTGACAACTCTTTGACCCATCTCAAGGCATCCGCTGCCCAGATCATGGCCATCATCAGTGCCGCCCGGCAGATTCCCCCGGGTCCCAGCCACTCGGCTTTGGGAAAACAGGTTGCTACACTTGTGGTATGTATTTTGTTTGGGTGCTTTTTCTTCTCTAACATCTTGGTAGTCTGATGTAGCCAAGGAGTATGGGTCCGGGGATGGTCCTATTCCCGGCCTCATCATTTCGTGCTCCAAAGAGCTCCAGCGCATCCGCAACATGGTTCCCAAGGTCTGGCCAGACTGGCACTCCATCGGGTATGACGATCCTCGCATTCTGAGGCACGCCTGGTACCCCAAGGTCCTCGCCTGGAACGCCTTAGGCGACCAGACCTTCGATCTCCCAACTGCTGCCCCCCCATCCACAGGTCCGATTCCTGTCAACCTTCCCTCCCCAGCCATCCCTGCCGGCAATGTCGCCGGCCCTTCCACCAACCCCACCACCGAGTCCCGGGACAAGGGGAAAGGTAAGGCCGTCTTCGCTGACCCAGACCCCGAGGCAGAAGGGAGTAAGAAGAGGAAGTCCCCCTTGATTTCTGGACCCTCCTCCCAACCCCCGAAATCCGCGATGAAGAGTCACAAGCGTCAGAGGTCTGCTCGCGTTGTGAAGTCCAAGGCCATCGTGGAGTCGGAAGATGATGAAGACTCGGTTATGCAGGTATGTCGTCTTGTTCATTTTTTCATTGTCTCTCATTTTCGTGTAGCCACCTTTGGGTGGAGTGCCGGAGGTCGTCCTTCCCCGGCTCTCCACAATTGTCGCAAGGACGCCTGATTCGCCTCGCTCGCCCCGGGTACCCAAGAAGAAGCCCTTTGGCCCTGCCACAGTAAGTGTCATTTATGCGTCCGGGACTCGGGTGTGTGCTTACATTATACCAGGTGATTGCCGGCAGTCACACAGCAGTTGTGGAGCCCTCCCAGCCCACTCCCGAACCTCCGGTGCAGGCACCCCCAGTCATCCCTGCAGTTGACATTCTCATTCCCGGACCGGTGAGTACTTTGAAATATCTCAAGTGTCCATACACAAATACAACCAACAGAACAACCCATGCTATGCTTGCCACAAGCACAACTGGCCTTGCGCAACTCGGCCGGACAAGAGGACCGGGGCTCCATGTATGTCGTGCGTCTACTGCACAACAAAGAAGATCAAGTGCACCCCCGCGACTATGGGATCCCCGCCTCCTCGCGATCGTTCTTCCTCTACTACCCGGAAGACGAGGTCCAGAACACCATCCAGGGCTTCCTCCAAGACTCCCTCCAAGGCTCCCCCCGCATCCCAAACTCCCGCCCCCTCCAAAGCTTCCCCTGCCTCCCAGTCCAGGGCCCGAACTCGCAGTCAGTCTCGTGGCCGGGCCGGAACTTCTGGTGTCACTGCTGTGACCACTCCCAAGACCCAGACGCGTGGTCGCAGCAAGACTATCACTGCCGTCAAGGCACCTGCACCTGCACCTGCACCTGCACCTGCACCTGCACCTGCACCCGCACCTGCACCAGCTCGTAAGTCACCCGAGTTTTTCATCACCGTCTGACCTTCATTTTCCCTTGTAGCCCTTCCGTCTTCCAGGTCGGCAGTCCCTGCTGCAGCACTTGGGGTGCCCATGCCAGATCTCCATGCCATGTCCATTGCGATTCGAGATGGCGCAGCTCGAATCGCTCTTCTGGAGGCTCGTGTGGCAGAGCAGGATGGTAAGATTGACACCCTGCAACGCCTTCATGAAGGCCTTAGGCGCGAAATCATCGACCGGCACCCCTCATTCCCACTTCCCGACACTCCTGCCCCTGCAACATCCTTGTTGCTTGATCAATCCGGCCCCCGCACCATGTCACCCCCAGAATCCGCACTCCCTCCTCTGATTGATCTCAGTATGGAAACAATGGCTCCCACACCCGCAGCCCCGACATTCCCGGATGCCTCTGCCATCGAGGGTCTCCTGTTCGACTACAACCAAGTTGTTCATCCAGAGGATCCAGATGCATCCGGCGAAATTGTGGACCCAGGTGATCCAAGCAACCTTGTCCCAGAATATGACTCTTCCAGCAACATGGATGTTGAGGTGGAGGTGAAGGTTGAAGAGTCTTCTGTGGAGGTTGACATGGCTACATAATTGCATAGTGATAGATGTATATACAAGTTTTCAATGAATGTAACCTCTGCCAGTCCATTGATTGAGTCACTGAGTTCCGAGTCCCGAGACCCGGAATTCGGCACTCGGGACTTGAGACGACAGATTTGAAACTTGAAACTTGAAACTCGAAAGCACTCGAATCTCGGGTCTCGGTACTCGGTATTCGGTACTCGACACGATGCTCGAAACTCGTAGAACTGTTTCGAATCACCGAGTACTGACTACCGAGTGCCGAGACCCGAGATTCGGTACTCGGGACTCGGTACTCGACACAATGCTCGAAACTCATAAAACTGTTTCGAATCACCGAGTACTGACTACCGAGTACCGAGTACCGAATCTCAGGTCTCGGTACTCGGTATTTGGTACTCGACACAATGCTCGAAACTCGTAAAACTGTTTCGAATCACCGAGTACTGACTACCGAGTGCCGAGACCCGAGATTCAGTACTCGGTACTCGGTAGTCAGTACTCGGTGATTCGAAACAGTTTACGAGTTTCGAGCATCGTGTCGAGTACCAATACCGAGTACCGAGACCCGAGATTCAGTACTCGGTCTTGGTATTCGGTAGTCAGTACTTTCGAGTTTCGAATTTTGAGTTTTGTTTCCAATCTTTTGTCTCGCATGCCGAGTGCCGAATTCCGGGTGTCGGGTGTCAGTACTCGGTTCTCAGTACTCGGTACTCGGTGATTCGAGTCTTGAGACTTGTGACTCGTGATTTACAAATCGACATTTGAAACTTGTGATTTCTGAGAACAATGTGTATTATCTTATGTATTTCTGTACTCATTTCACCGACTACCGAGTGCCGAATCTCGGGTCTCGGGTCTCGGTATTTCAAGACAACAAAAATGTATATCATCTTAAATTTGAATTTTCTTAACTCGAGCCTCGAAACTCGTAAAAATGTACAATACCTAGGCCTATCTGTCTATATGATATGTATCTGGGCCCACCCGTCTATCTAATACATAATTCACCTCACCCTTGGCCCACCCGTCTATCTAATATTACCCGACGTCGGCCCACCCATCTATGTAGAATTCCCCACGTCGGCCCACCCTGTCTATCTAATATGACCCCACGTCGCCCACCCGTCTATGTAATAAATAATTCCGCTCACCCTCGGCCCACCGTCTATCTGATATTACCCCACGTCGGCCCACCCGTCTATCTAATAAATAACTCACCTCAACCTCAGCCCAACCCGTCTATGTAATAAATAATTCCCCTCACCCTCGGCCCACCCGTCTATCTAATAAATATTTCACCGCTCCCTCAGGCCCATCTGTCTACAAAATAATACTAATACGTCAGGCCCACACATCTATATAATACTATTTGCTATACATCTCTCCTCAGGTCTATAATATATGTCAATCCTACTCTACATATTACCCACATGGGCCCACCCATCTCCATAATAATATTTCTCCCGGCCCATCCGCTATCGTCGATGATATATATAACATCAGCATAGATGGGCCCACCCGTCTCCATCGGAAATAATATGCCTCCCGGCCCACCCGTCAACATCGGGAATATACATAACATCAGCCCATAATCCGCTGGCCCGTATTACACGGGATATTATGTAGGTCGGGTGACCCTGTATAATACAGGATTTGTCACTGAAGGGGCTCTGCAGCCAAGGAAGCCAACTCACCAGCACCGCTCATGACAGGCGCTACTTGATGAAAGTCGCCCAAACCGATCATTGGAACCCCGCCAAAAGGTTTGTCGTAGACATTCATGATGCGATGGCATAAGTTGTCCACACACTCCCAAGCTGCTTTGTTTGCCATGGGCAACTCATCCCATATGATTGCTGTAGCATTGCAAATGAGATCGGCACGTGCAGAGAAGGGATGTATGGTGGAGTGAAGATCTGTGCTGTCTTCGGTTATGAAAATCCTGAACATATAATGAGCTGTCTGACCACGTCTATAAGCTGTTGCGCACAACGCACTGCTTCCGCACAATGAGGATGACATGTCCAGCAGTGCGTAGTGTGGAGGCGAGCGCGTTCACCATGAATGTTTTCCCTCTTCCTGGTCTGCCTTCAACAAAGAACATGCAATCTTCTCGTGACTGAATACCGTTGCAGATGATGTCGAAGATATGCTGTTTTCCAGATCAAGAGATACAGGCATGAAACCTTCCATCTTCCAGAACCTCTTTTTTGAGTCCAAGCTATAAGGTGTAGCATTTTGAATCCCCACAATACCATGAAAGGAGCACGCTGAAGCCATGGTGGTCAAAACATAGGAGCTCAGCACTCGGATAGGAGGGGGACATCGATGATCTACTGACAGGAGTCTGTAGTTAGGAGGAGAATGAGTGATCAATGGATCTGAAAATACTCAGATGACGGCAAGCGCACATGGCGCTGGACCAATTTGGAGGAGAGGTGGAGCACTGCACGAGCTCAGGTGGAGCACAGACAGGAGAGTCACGCGATTGTCCGCAGGATCAAATGTTCTGTCCTTACAATGTGTAGATAGATAGATAGATAGATAGACAGGCTATACTGTCCTTATTATGCATAATCATATCTGGTAAGAAACTGTATGGTTATGCATGGTGGTCTCTAGTCCTTGATGGGCGAGTCCTTATGCATAATGGATTCCCACCATGCATAACACTGCTGGTAATGATCAGCTCCGCCATTTCTCATTTCGGGTACTCAGTTTGCACAGTTCCTAGCCTTAATCCCACTGTATCCCCTTCCTGCACGCCCTCGGCAGAACATGCCATATACCCCCTGGTTCCCCCACCCTGAATTGGCAGGAGATCGAGATCTTATGCTCTAATCCCACGTTTCTCTATAGTTCACTGTACTTTCGATGGGCTAGGCCTTGTCGATCTCAGCATCAATGTGTAAGGTGCTGGTTCCTGAGTCCCCGGAAGGAACTGGCACCACACATCCAGCTGAGCAGCAAGCCTGCCTCCTTCCTTTCAACCTCTTTTCTTCTTTGCTACACATATGACTTGCTCGCTCGTTTTCACCTTAGTCTCGCTCACTCTTCTCAATTTCACCCACCTTCCTCTCCCAAAAATTATTCAATCTGGCAGGCAAGTCAGTGTTTTTACATCCAGCTGAGCAGCAAGCCTGCCTCCTTCCTTTTGACCTCTTTTCTTCATTGCTACACATATGACTCACTTGCTTGTTTTCACCTTAGTCTCGCTCTCTCTCTCATTTTCACCCACCTTCCTCTCCCTAGAAATTATTCAATCAAGTCATGTTCATCACCTATTCTCTATATTTTCGTAGTTCACATTCAGCTACCTAACGCTCAGCCCCAGCCCAACCACTGTTTGTCTGACCTCGTTGCATTGCAATAGATAAAGCTGGATGCCTGGTTGTACCAGCCTTTCATTCATAAATCTCACAGACCACTGAAGTCTCAAAGTATGCAGAATTTCACGCTATGTCCTGTCTGCCTTGAAAGTCGGCCTTTCATTTCACAAATCACGAAGTCTCAACACAAAATCCTCGATATATTCAACAATAGGCAAGACATGTAGACATCATTTGACAAACTCGACAGCACTAGCATCACATAGCCTTTCTCTTCCTAGAAATAGAGTGAGTGCTTGCAAATACTAAGTGGAACTCCCACAATCACAAACCTCTTTGGAGCGATTGAGTCACCTATGTTATCGGCCTGTGCCAAACGTGTTGTCTGCTGGTGCACACGCTTCATCTTCCTAATACTGGCAGCAGGAATAACTGCATCGTTGACACTCGTAACACAATGACCACATGCCAGTGCATGGTCATTGTGCAACGCAATTTGCCTGTCAGTGGAGCCTGATGCACTACTAAGAGAAGAGAGGAGTACCGGCGGCTCCAAAACCTGGGTGACCTCAACAATGGAGGGCACAGGAGCAGGCTCTAAGTCTCCAACACCATCAGAATCGCTAGCAGAAGATACCGTGAGTGCCGGCTGAGCAGACTCTAAGTCTCCAACACCGTCAGAATCACTAGCAGAAGATACCGTGAGTGCCGGCTGTTCCAGAACCTGTGAAATCTCAAAAGTAGAGGGTGGGGAAGAATCCAAGTCCCCAACACTAGAGGATAATACTGGCGGCTCCAAATCCAGAGCTGCTCCGGCAGCTGGAAAAACAAACACCGGAGGATCAGGTGAATATGTAGAAGAATGAAAGTCAGGCTCGACTTCTAATAATATTGGGAAGGGGGCATAAGATGGCGATGAGGTAGTGATAGTGGGTGTAGTGCGGAAGCAAAGGCGAGGGGGTGTTGCAAAGGCAGGTTGAATGTACATATCTTTCCTCCATGATGTGATTGGAGTGTCTGGCATCAGTCCGGATGACAAAGAGAGATCTGGCAATGAGTCTCCCATAGTGGACGCTGGCGTGGTTGCCCCAGATGATAAAGAGTAGCCAGGTAAATCAAAATCAAAGTTAGATGCTGGTGTGCTGGTTACACTGTTGTCATAGGGATTGAGGGACAAGTAGATGTCGGTGCTGAAGTCAGTGGTCATTTCATCATCGAAGGTAAGGCCAGCGCCTAGGTCGTCAAAGGCATGGCCAGTGCCTAGTAGCGTCTCATTGAAAGACGAAATTACCTGCACCTGAGACAAGGCACCCGAGAGTGTAAGGGGGGCATACAGGGCAGTTTCGGATGCCAGAGTTGATGAGGCACCTTCCAGGGAACTAAATCCTTCATCTGAGGGAGATGAAGTCATGGGTAGGACGTGGTTTGCAATTGGGGCGACAAAGTCGATGGCACAAGACTTTCTGATATGTTTTGCTGTTGAATCCAATGAGTATGCGTGACCAACCATCAAGAGAAAAACATCACTTACGGATCACTGTTCCAACAAATTCCAAGTATGGATTGAGATGCCTCTCAATGAACTTTGGGGTAGCTTGCTTCCAATTGAGACCATCTCCATTCACTCCTGTATGGTAACTAGAAATTCTCGGGCTTGAGCTTCCAAGCGTTTTGAAAACGAGTGAGTTGAGATGCACCTCATTGCATTTAGCTGGCCACCGAGATCAGGGTCAGGTCCAGCACCAATAACAGTCCATTCCCACCCAGTCATGTCCTTGATGACTTGCAAGAACTGTGCAATGGGTGCGGTACATTCCTGGAGAGCCCTGGTAATAAGGTATAAGCAATGGGAAATTGGTTTTACAGGCAAAAGCTGAACTTACATCACATACTGTTTATTGGTAGGCGTCAATTTTTCATCTTGCACATTACAGGCAACTTTCACATTGCGCTCTTCTTGGACCTTCTCCTCACACAAAGCTTTGACTTCTGGCGGTGCAGCTTTGTATGCTTCATGTGTAAGCTTACAAACAGCAGACAACTTTTCCTGTTTAGTCATGAGCTCGCCAGACTTAATCGCATCTTGAACCTGTTCTTGTACCTCTTCCTTATAGGCAATAGTCGAAAAGATCTCAGCAGGGGTATGCACTCGAGTTCCTTTGGCTTTGTTGGTTAATGTCTTCTGGATGACTTTAGTCATTGAGTTCACAGCTGAACGGCCACTGCGCTGGGACCTATAATTAAACCAAGTCCTTATTTGCTGTTTCGCACATATCAGTATGTACATGTCATGATCAATGAGACCCCATTTACAAGGGCATGCTGACCTGTCTCCGCTTCTGAAGTGCCTCCTGCAGAATTGTATTCTCGTCACTACCAGCATGGGGATCGCCAGCAAGGGTATTTTCAATCCCTACATTCTGTTCAGGCCACCTTTTGAACCATTCAAGGTATATTGGGTCCCAATACTGTGAAACCTTGGCCTGTAGCTGTGCTAACAGAAACCCGCTGTAGTACGTCTCTAGGAATTCCTTTTGCTCAGGTGTAGTCCAGGCTGTTCCTGCCATCTTATCTGGCTACCGGTGCTGGATTAATAATGACGCGACAGGACACTGCAATCATCAACGCTTACCTTCTGGGGTACATGTTTTTTTTCAAATACCAGGGTAAAATAAGTTTTGTACAGGCCAACTAGTAGTATTGCCGCAAGCCAACTCTGAAAATTTCAAGGACCCCACGTTTCAACCGATCAGCAAGCGTGTTCTATGAAATTGGAGTTGAAATCACCCAGTAACTACTGCTATCTGCTGCCTTTTACTCACACTTTACCCATCCCGTTTCAAATGCAGAGCCCAAGGACCAACAATACGGCTCGCCGTTTGTTGACATTCACCATAAATGAGTTGACCGCAGCATTGATGTTGGTTAGGGATGAAAACAGTGAGTTTTATTTCTAGACAATTCATCTGAGTGCTTACCAGGCTTTGTGCTGCAGACCAGGGATATCATGAGGACCCGGCAGCATTCACATTGCATGAGCTGGGAGGAGCATTGACATTGATTAGTGACCAAAACGGTCAGTTTTACTATTTCAATCTTGAAACTCAATTACTCATCGCACTCTTGATTAATAGAAATATTTACTGCGCACAAGGGACATGGTTCGGAGGAGTTGCCAAGCCCAGCGACCGAAGAATGCCCAGCATGTGTTTTCCTGCGCACACCTGCAACCATTGCTATATTTGTGGGACAGCAATTGCATCAAGCCGCATCGCGACAGGCTCGGACATTAGTACTAGTAAGTGTTTGGTCCTAAGCTTCACTTAATATATTCACTATACCAGTCGCACCGACATCTGCAACAGAAGGCAAAGCTGCGCAGGAGAGAGGGAGCAGATCTTGTGACAGTGGTTGTGCAGTGTACCTGCAGGGATTGATATATTTTATATCTATGTATAGCGTTTTGTACATAATGAAATAAATGCATGAAACATCAGTCAGACTGCTGAAACTGTATCTGTAGCTATGAAATGATTAATGAGACTTACACGCTATGATTGAAATGTGTCCCGAAGTGGTGGCTGATGCATTACGCTCAAGTGCGGAAGGCTTGTCAGTAACCTATATATACCTTTTCATTCAAGTTCACACATCCTTACATGACTCGGAAACGCAAGTACAACACAACTGAGGAGTGTCATCAAGCTCATTTAAATTCCAAGAGAAAACACTATGTCAGGCAAGTCTAGTAATTTGGTCCATCCTTAGCGCATGCAACATTGAACTCACATCAACAGGAATCGGCACCAAGAACGAGTCAAATCCCACACTCGCTGGCGTCGCCGAGGTGGAGCCTCAGATGTGAGTCAAATTGTTAAATTGGTTTATCAAATTTCAATCCATTGCTTGTAGGAGACGCTTGAATTCCTGAATCGTCTGGATGATATCTGGTTCAATGCTGGTTATGAACCAGGCTCAAATCTGCGGCAACGATTGGAGTCTGAAGGATTGAATACTGTCTGTACTGCTGACCATGAAGGATGGCATTCACTAAGGCCAGGTTGTGAGAACGAAGTCAACGAAGCACGGAATCTCTTGGAGAAAGCCCACAGCTTATCCACATCGGCTGGGAGCTTAGAGGGACCTTATACCGAGCAACTACAAGTGGGGGTATGTTCAGTGACTCGCATTTTACAGTTTCACATCCAGGCATCCGAAGAAACGATACATAAGATGGATTTATGCGCAAACTCTTATTTTGAAGCTCTTCGTGAAGGAATGCTGGATTGGCAATTAGCGTTGGCAAATGATTAGTACTCTATCGCACCGGCCAGCACTTTGTATCTACACACTTTACCATCAGACGTTCCCACTTTGCTCAGACCTTGAACATTCTGACTGCTAAGACACTTCATCAAGTCACTGACTAACTACAATGCACACATAGCTGGACAACAGTGTTAATCTACTCAGTGTTGAACCCGGTCTTGAGTGTCGTGCAAAAATGGACTCGGAGTTGGGGACTGGGTGTGTAGGTACTGTTACAATCAATATTGTATATCATCAACACTGTAGTCCTCATGGGCAAAAGACGCCGGCAACTCGACAAGCTCTCGTGTGACTGGTACATTCTCAATCCAAAACATCGGGTATCTCAGCAGCAACTGCCAAACGCAGCTCTCAAGTCAGCTCACAAACATCAGTCTTACACTCTGAAAGGACCAGCACAGGTTTCGACTCAAATGGAGTACTTTGGTGCTCCAAGAGGCTCTCTTACAGTGCCATCACAATCAACTGCTTTCATTGATACTTCCAATACTGTTACCTTCAATTATGAGGCTCTTCTGGACTCTGACGAAGACCACGACTCAGCTATCTACAATGACCACTTGGTTGAAACATCACTCGAAGTGATTTCTTCACTGGCGCAATCGACATCTAGGAGTGAGTGAAAATTTATCTCACATAAATTTACTAACACGTTCTTTTGAGGATTACCCATTGTTGACTTGGATGGAGGAACGGGATCATTTTCTTTTAGAACTCGTCCGTATGGAGGGTCATGGCGATTTCGCACTCCAGGAAACATGTCAGGGTTCTGCAGGATGCACGAATGCCCCTGAATTTCAATGTGAGGATTGTCTTGGTACTGAGCTCTATTGCAAGGCATGCACGGTAGAAAGACATATAGAAAATCCAACTCACAGAATCGAGGTAGGTGGGAATGAGCAGTGCTCACTACTTTGCCCTGATTATCTTGCATAGTACTGGAATGGCCAACATTTTGAAGACACTAACCTGCGGGATCTTGGGCTGCAACTTCAACTTGGACACCCCCCTGGTGAACATTGTTCTAACCCTTCATTAATTCATACCGACTTCATTCTCCTTGATATCAACGGAGTGCACAATGTTGTACTCTGCTTCTGCGAGTGTCAAACAGCTCAATCTCGCACCACACAACTCCTTCGCATGTGTTGGTTCCCAGCTACTACACTGGAACCAAAGACTGCTGCAACATTTCGACTTCTCCACAACTTCCATATTCTTTCTTTTGAATCGAAGGCCTCCACTTTTGAGTATTGGCAAATGCTCACACGCTTGACCAATAACACAGGCCTTAACCCACCAAAAGTAAGTTCTTGATTTGATTTAAATCGTTCATTTCTGATAATGGCCTAAAGGATCGCTATAATGCTCTCTTATGGACGGTTAAGGAATGGCGAAACCTCACCCTACTCAAACGTTCAGGACGCGGCCATGACCCTGATGGGGTTGAGGCAACACAACATGGTGCATGTGCAGTGCTGTGTCCTGCTTGCCCGCAACCAGGCAAGAACCTTCCAAATGGCTGGGAAGATACACCGTCTGAGGATAGGTATGTCATGTGTTGGTCCATTCTATGTGACTTATTCACTCACAGAATGATCTAGATGGAAATATTCTTTGTTTCTCGCAATTGATGCTAACTTCCGCCTGGCACGCAAAAATGTATCATCCGACAAGGTTGATCCTGGTTTTAACAAAGGCTGGGCATACTTCGTTGCAGAGAAAGCATTCAAGAAGTTTCTCCATGACACTGGAAAGCAGCCACAAGAGGTGCGGATCATCTATCTTAGGCGTATCGCACACGCTTGTTAAGACCGTACTCAAGAAGTATCGGATCCGAAGGGCTTCGGCCTCAGCTCGTGCGCTGTGCCCCTTTCCCGAGTCTTGCCCCTTATTTCAGAGTGCTAGAGTATCGCGTCTAGTGAGACGGATAAGTATTGTAACGGATCCGTTAAGGCTTCCGGATATCGAACGTATAGAGTAACGGCTAATCCGGATCGGATCTGAACTAGAAACCAATGGGTGAAGACTGTCCGAAGACAGAGACGGATATATAGACTATAGGAATCAATCCTAAGTCTTGGAGTAGACAAGAGTATCGTACTCAAGTCCGGACGGATAACGGAGGGACTTAGAGTCCAGACAGAATGAGTGCAATCCAAGATGATACTCAAACTGATCTACTACAGCGTATGTACAAGGGTTTATATACTACGGATAACTAACGGAATGATCAATAAGCAAGGACGCGAGGCTATGTACGAAGTATAAGCAAAGTATGTGTACAGCATATTGGTAAGTCGGATGGATAACGAATCATAACCAGGAATGAAGTATAAGCTAAAGCGAATCAGTAAGTGTAGCGGATCAGTAAGCATAACGGAAGTAAAGGATAACCAGTATACCGGTGTACAGGAATGCCGAAAGGAGATGAACGATAGTTAGAGTTATATGAACAGGACATGAAATAAGGATTAGATCGGATCTGTGGACCGGACAACAGATATGTCCATCGGATCTGAGATCCGGATCTTCGGATCTGTACCCGGGAATATGGTATATGACAGCGCTCACCTACTCATCATATAGAAAAGCAACTGTGCAAGCCACAACACTGTAAACTTGGCCAAAACTAAAAACTCTTGTGGTTTGGCTGCAATGGGGGCTGGTACTGTCGACTGTTCACGCCACAACATGAAGCGTCGTTGCGGTGTTGGAGATCTCCAGAAGGGCGAGAGGTAAGCGAGAGCTTAACTAGTTATTGCATCACTCAATGTGTTCCATAGGTACATCAATATGGACTATTTATTCTTCTCCACCTTACAATACTCGAAGGATGTAGTTGCGCTCAACGTGTCCTATGATATTGCATGCCAATGGAGCAAACACATATGGGATCATATGGCTACATACCCATGTCAAATGCATGTTGAACGCGGTACCAAAGATTTTGTGTTCCTTGTTCCAAAATTCATCTTCCTGCACACGTCGCATTCTGCCAAGTCACGTACTCACACAACCTTATCAAAGGGATGGGACGCACTGATGGGGAGGCACCGGAGCGTGGGTGGGCAAATATTAATCCTGTAGCAACAAGCACTCGGGAGATGGGCCCCGGCTCACGCTGTGACACTCTCGATGATCACTTCAGAGATTTCAACTGGAAGAAGGTAACCAACTTTCGTGAGTGGAACCTACATTGTGCATTTGGAACGCCTAACTAACATTTTGGTGTCAAGACATCAGTCTATTCCGAAAGCTCGTGGCAGCCGTACCTCAGCGTGATCAGCACCTTGCCAACTTTAATGATTTCAATGAGACATTGGTTGCAGAACGACCAGAGGAAGTCACTCGGTGGAAGCTAGCTATTGAAGGCTGGGAGGCTGATATATTACAGCCAAATCCCTTCAAGGTTACAACTACAAGTGAGTTTGTTTCTTATGGCGATGGTATTCATGTTTCTCATTGTTTTGCAGCCATGTCTCTCACAGCAGTACGACTACGTCTCTCACAGAAGGAAGCAGAAGACCTAGAACGTGGTCTTAACTACTCACTGCATACAGAGGTATCACCGAGTGTTCTGATATCATCAGGTATTGAAATAGAGGACCAGCAGTAAGTTCATATTTCTGTTCTATGTATCTTATGCTCAATGTTTTTGAGATGCCGGCTGGAAAGAGAGTATGGTGCCTTGGGAGCTCATCCAACCAATCTTCAGCTTACGAAATTGCAAGAACGGAGCAATGCTCTACAGCGCAAAATCAAACAATGGTGCAAGGTCCAGGTGTTATACATGCCTACGGTTGTCCGAGTTCGCGTATTCGACACAGCTAGTACCATCAGCTCACGGGAAGAAAAACCCCACGAGGTCAAACTGTGGTTGCCATCCCAGCTCAAAGGGGCTTCAAACAAATTTTGCGAGGAACGTGTGTGCAGATATGAATGGGAGCTGCGACAGGCACAAGCATTTGATGCCCTCGATGACCTCCATCGACATCTTCAACTGCGCAGCCACTTATGCAAGTTCAAAGATAATCAATTGCGTGGTCAACAGGCCAATACACGCGCAGCGGCAGTTCTCACCAAGGTGGAGCTTAGTATCAAGACAGATGCAGAGCGGTACCGTAGGGCCTGGACTGCTCTAGTTGTCCTCGGCAACATTTTGCAGGAACATCGCTGGGGAAATGATCTACCAAAGCTAGAGGACTGAGCATGTTCGTGGAATGTCTGATGGTCACACAGGCCAATCTGAAGGTAACCGAACTCTATCGTGGATTTGGAAGGCACGCGGAGTCACTACTGGAGACAGTGAAGGAGAGACCGTTCTCGCTGATGGTAAGAAATTGTCCATTGGATTGACATGAACTAAAGGGGTGTTATATAGCGCTACACGTGGAGTGGTGTAAATCTCGGGCGCGTGCATACCGTTGGATGGAGGAAGTAGAACTTCTCCAGGAGGAGATGCGCCGGGTGTGTGCATTCTTCGACTGGCATGCGGCATGGTGGAAGGATCAGGCAAGCCGGAGGATTGGGTTGGATGTTGCCAAGTCAGAAGGCATTGGGGCATATGCCAAGCGCCAGGCAGCCATTCAAGTCATGATGCGGGACAACTGTCTGAAGAAATGGCATCCGATTACTGCAAGCTTACCCGGGCCAGAAGTGGTGGTGCCCTGAATAGGATAATGTCAGTTCTTTTGTTGGTAGCCATATATATAAACATTGCATCGGTCTCCGGGATCGCAATCTTAGAAGGATGCAGTCAGGAACAGCCGCAAATGACTAGGAGCAAGGCACAAGAGAGTCGAGGGCATTATGCATTATGCACACCAGTGAGAACACCACTATACATACAGTCGAGGGGATAATGCATCACCTCAAAGGTTAGAGATCACCATGCATAATGGCCTGTGTCTAATAAGCTATGATTATGCATTACCCGGTCAAGTACAGGTGAGATAGATAGATAGATAGATAGATGTCATAGATCTGAGATCTGTACACCACTCGAGTATCCGTGGTAGTATACGCCAGGCTGGTCACGAGCCTATGATTCATTGCATGACCATTGTGATCGCAAGCAAGTCGTTCCAGAACTCATACTGTGTATTGCAAAAGTACGTACATTATGTCATACATATGTACGCGAGGTTAAGCTTGTCACATCATGATTGTGCATGCATGCGTGAACGATTGGGCTGTGTTGTACACAGCCGCCCGTCACTGAGCGCTGAGCCCCAGTGAGAACCGGACCTCACCGTATCGACGGAAAACGGCCAAAATATTGGTGAACCAGGAACACAAGATTTCCGTAGATTTCCGTAGAGAATGGGACACATATGAGATTTTCTAGCGATGCTGTTCGACGGAGATCTCACGATTTCGCGCTGATTCTAGCATATGATATTTCCGTCGATGATCATAGATTCTCAACTGTAGTTGTACCAGGCAATAAAACTACGGAAATCGCACGAAAACGACGCTGATATACATTGCAAGAACAAGCAAATGACAGCGCAAAAATGATAGCTGGTTGATACTGCCCCTGGCATATGCTGCCCACCTGGTCCTCGCCTGTTGCCTGCCTGATGTCAACCTCTGCACCTGCGCTGGATGTCGACTGCGTTGCTATTCCATTCGGATTCATATGCCTGCAAACATAAATCAATGCCGTGAAATAATAACTGCCTGCTACCCACCTGCTCCGTTGCAACTGCGCTAGATGTCGACCAATATATTAGGCGTCGGATGAGAATTTGCTGATGATATTGATCGTGTCGCAAGTTCATATAAGCCTAAAGTCAGATGTTGCTGGAAGTTCTAGTCTTCTAGATTGACGTACCTCCTATTTGTTCGAAATACTAGATCTAGGTGATGCACAGGCACGAACAACGAGGACCCAGTGTTGAAGGTGGCATGGTAGACCAGGGGCAGTGAATACTGGGGGCTTCGGTTCATACTCAGTTATGCATGTTCGTTCAGAAAGCGTTGTGCTGCGTGTACTAAGTCAGCACTGTCTTGCACTTAGATAAGAGATTCAGGCGCATATATGCGCTATAACAGATGTTTCAGCGAACATTCGAAACGAGTTAGGCGTATCCGAGTCACTTACTGATTTGCGAGCCAGGCAGTGCAGAGAAACAGGCCGCATAGATAGTGTCCTAGAAAACATCTCGAATTAGGTTATCGAAAATATCAAAGTCGGAGAAGATACACACAGGGAGCTTTACCACTGTTCATCCAAAAACATCATCAATTTGAGGCCTGTCTGGTCCAACGACTACTGTAAACGAGAATATGCCAGGCCCCAGGGTGCTTCCGAAAGTAAGGAAATGGGAGAGGCTCCTGGACTAGACATCGTCATGGTTTGAGGGGAAAAGATGGTGGACTAGTGAGAATGTCGGAGTCTTGCTTAAGTTCGTGCAATCGATCATTTCGTATACGCTTACCAAGTCAAAAGCAGCGCGAACGAGTAATTCACATCATCTTGATTGATTGATATGTCTGCAAATGTGCAAGACATCGACAAAATGGTGTGTTTGCGTTGTGTTGATCAAACATAATGCACGTCATCTTTCTAAATATATGTGAAATTCACGATTTGCGTAGCTTTGAGCATATTTGTAAATATATCCGTCGTTTTCCGTCGATATGGTGAGGTCCGGTTCTCACTGGGGCTGAGCTTTCAACTTGTCACGGTATCTCGAGTCATTCTTCGCTCCCCTACGTCTCATATTCCCTCTGACCCATCTGGTCAAAATGCCCTCTTCGCGAGTCAAAGATTTCGCCAAGAATTTCAATCCGGGCAAAGTAATCGCAGTTCGATTGAGGCGCTTCGCAAAGAACGCACGCACACGACGCAACTCAACAACCACCCGTGACCATGAAGGCGATGACTCCATCTCTGCAGATGTCCCTAGTGAATTTCCCGCTCCTTCATCCACTCTCTATTCGAATTCATCGCTACTAGTGCACCCTGGTTCTCTAGCCAGGGATCCAGGTCTCGAAGTCTCCATTAATATTTCCTCCGCAACATCCTCCCACCGTGGCGAATCCTCTGCCCATAAAGCTTCTGACATGGCTCAAACATTTTTGCCTTTCGTCCAGAGCGTTGCAGGTGCAATTCCACTTGCCGGTCCTCCGATGCAAGCTACTATTAGTGGATTATTGTCAATCCTTCAAGCCATAGATGTGAGAGCTTATTTTGTTACCAGGATGTTTCCTGATTCCAAGGTCATCACAGAGGCGCAGTCAGAATAAGGCGGACCTAGATCGTCTGACCTTACGACTTCATCAACTAAGTTCCCATCTGTGCAACGTCCCGACCCCTCAAGGTCCCTTTGAACAATACCGGAGAGATGCCATAATTAGGTATACGCTGTCTTGATATGTTCTTGAATTTACCCGACATCGAGTCACACTTAGGATGCTGCAAGACATATCTGCCCAAGTAGCACAGTTGTACAACCGTGGTCTCGCACACACATCTGTTACGCAAGCTATCATTGGATGTTCCAGCGAAATTGACCGTTATCTAGTTGATTATTCGGTTGTGTTCTACTCTCACAGGATTGTTTGCATTTACTCACTATTATGCTTGGTTAGTGGTCATCTCAAATGCAAAGTCATCATGACATCCTCGAAGTGCGGAAAACTCTGGAGAGGCAGCAGGAAATCTTGATGAGAATTGAAAGCGTGTTCTTGCCTGGGCGGTCCTCTGTGGGGCGGATTGTCACACTTGGCTTTGTGACGCTGGTAGATGCAACAGACCGGTCACATCCGATACCGATGGACGTTTGCGACTCATTTGAGGTAAGCCTCACCGTAAATTCTGTCTTGGAGAAGCTTACTCATCCAATTCTCTTTAGCGATTCAATGAGCAGCTCCAGCTTCTATTCAAACACAACTCGGTCGAGGCTCGAATTCAGAGACAGTATATGGAGGAAGAACAGTACGATTTGTGCATCGACGACGACAAGCAAGTAACCCGACTTACAAGCTGTGAATGGCCAAGCATTGCAGCAGGCACGACGATTGTCATGAGGGTCATCTTTGAACAGAAGAAGTCCTCTAGAGTTGACTACCGTTGTCATTTTTGCGGCGCTGTCAATGACGTTGGCACTGGGTCTATTATGCATTCGCTTCAGCGCCAGGCTGGTTGCTCGATCAATTGGTGAGTACGCTTGTCTTCCGGCTGCTGACGGCGCCTAACAACCGAAAGTCGAGTGTGCAAACGACGATTTCAGATCTCCTGCGGAAGCTCCAGTGCAAAGCGGAGCACACAATCCTCTAACATTGACTGCGTTCCCAGAACTGAAGCAGAAATGCATCTTATTCGCAACTTTCACATCCAGCAGATGGTACGTTACCATGAAACTTCGTTAGCAGTCTTATACTGAAGGCTCAATGTGTCTTCTGCTTCTAGCTTGTGCGTGATCTCGTCTTTTGACCTGCGTATTGACGCTGATGGTACCGTGGCATTGTCCCGCCATCATGATGCGCGTGATCTCGTTTTTTGGCCTGCTTACCTGATGTTCCCAGTCCCGCTCTCAGTTGGTGTGTGATCTTGTCTTCTGAGCTGCTTGCTCGACGCTGATGGTACCATGGTCATGTCTCGCTCTCAGCCAGTACGTGGTCACGTCTATAGACCTGCTTGCTGACGCTAATGGTGCCACGGCTGTGTCCTGCTCTCAGTCAGTGCGTGATCTCATCTTGTGAGTTGCTTCCTGACGCTAATGGTGCCACGGCCGTGTCCCACTCTCAGTTGGTGCGTGATCTCATCTTGTGAGTTGCTGACCTGATGCTGATGGTGCCACGGACGTGTCTCGTTTTCAGACAGTGCGTGACCTCGTCTTTTGATCTGCTTACCCAATGCTGATGCTCTGACTGTGTCCCGCTCTCAGATAGTGCGTGACCTCGTCTTCTGATCTGCTTACCGACGCTGATGGTGCCGCGGCCATGTCCTGCTCTCAGCCAGTGCGTAATCTTGTATTTTGACCTGTTTACCTGACGCTGATGGTGTTGCGGCCGTGTCCCGCTCTCAGCAAGTACGTGACCTCGTTCTTTGACCTCCTTATCTGACGCTGATGGTGCTCTCAGCGAGTGCGTGATCTCGTTCTTTGACTTGCTTACCCGACACTGATGGTGCTGTGACCGTGTCCCGCTCTCAGTTGGTGCGTGATCTTGTCTTCTGACCCGCTTGCCCGACGCTGATGGTGCCGTGGCCGTGTCCCGCTTTAAGTATGTACGTAATCTCATCTTTTGATCTGCTCACCCGACACTTATGGTGCTACGGCCATGTCCCGCTCTCAGGTGGTTCGTGCTCTTGTCTTTTGACCTGCTTACCCGATGCTGATGGTACTGCGGCCATGTCCCACTCTCAGCCAGTGCGTGAACTCATCTTTTGATCTGCTTACCCAACGCTGATGGTACTTTGGCCGTGTCCCACCCTCAGGAAGTGCGTGACCTCGTGTTTTGACCTGTTTACCCGACGCTGATGGTGCTCTTAGCTTGTGCGTGTTCAAGTCTTTTGACCTTACTTACCCGATGCCGATGGTGCTGTGGTCGTGTCCCGCTCTCAGCTTGTGCGTATTCAAGTCTTTTGACCTGCTTACCCGACGCTGATGGTGCTGCGGCTATGGCCCGCTCTCAGGCAGTGCGTGATACCATCTTTTGACCTGCTTACCTGGCGCTGATGATACTGCGACCATGTCCCACTCTCAGCCAGTGCGTGACCTCGTGTTTTGACCTGCTTACCTGACGCTGATGGTACTGCGGCCATGGCCCGCTCTCAGGCAGTGCGTGATACCATCTTTTGACCTGCTTACCTGGCGCTGATGATACTGCGATCATGTCCCGCTTTCAGGGAGTGCGTGACCTCGTGTTTTGACCTGCTTACCCGATGCTGATGGTGCTGCGGCTATGGCCCACTCTCAGGCAGTGCGTTATACCATCTTTTGACCTGCTTACCTGGCGCTGATGATACTGTGACCATGTCCCGCTTTCAGCCAGTGCGTGACCTCGTGTTTTGACCTGCTTACCTGGCGCTGATGATACTGCGACCATGTCCCGCTCTCAGCCAGTGCGTGACCTCGTGTTTTGACCTGCTTACTCGACGCTGATGGTGCTGCGGCCGTGTACCATTCTCAGATTGTGCGTGTTCAAGTTTTTTGACCTGGTTATCCGACGCTGATGGCGTCGCGGCCATGTCCCACTCTTAGATAGTGCGTGAACTCATCTTTTGATTTCCTTACCCGACGCTGATGGTGCTGCGGCCATGTCCTGCTCTCAGCCAGTGCGTGATCTCATCTTTTGACCTGCGTATTGACGCTGATGGTGCCACGACCCTGTCCCACTCTCAGTTGGTGCGTGATCTCATCTTGTGAGTTGCTGACCTGATGCTGATGGTGCCACGGACGTGTCTCGTTTTCAGACAGTGCGTGACCTCATCTTTTGATCTGCTTACCCAATGCTGATGCTCTGGCTGTGTCCCGCCCTCAGCGAGTGCGTAACCTCGTTCTTTGAACTGCTTACCCGACGCTGATGGTGCCATGGCCATGTCCTGCTCCCAGCGAGTGCGTGATCTCGTCTTTTGACCTGCTTACCTGACATCTGGCTGTGTCCCGCTCTCAGCTAGTGCGTGATCTCGTCTTTCGCACTGCTTACCCGACGTTGATGGTGATCTGGCTGTGTCCCGCTCTCAGCGAGTGCGTAACACGTGTTTACCCGACGCTGATGCCCCGACGAAGTCCCGCTCTATCAATGAGGAAGCGCGTGATTTCAATGCTGGCGGTGCTTCGGCAACGGTCTATTCTCATAGGGTGTGTGATGTCGTCTGTTGAAATGTTTTACTGTTTATTGAACTTGACGCCACCAGAATGGGTTCCTTGGCCATGGCTCAACGATATCCCCCCAACCAAGTCACTTTTCATCTTCACATGGTATGTGATATTATCTTTTCAGGTGAGCTGCTAAATTTAACTTTTTCCAGATGGTGCGTGTTTCCTATATTACAGCATGTCTTTGAGCCGATTGCGAGTAGCAGAATATGGGTATATCCGCTTCGATGAGATCGAGGAAGATAGTAATGATGATTACGACGAGGACGGAATGAAATACTTACTTAGATGATGGGGAGGATCATGAGGAATGGGAGGATGGGGAGTGTTTTTGTGTCAGTCAGTCGGAATCGGAATATCTCCAGCTCAAGCTAGTAGGCTTACACTTCTGGACTAGTAGCGAGGCGTTCAAAGGTGATACATTGATGTTACGCAAAAGTAGCGCCATGCTTGCGGCGCTGCGTTGATGGTCGTAGCAAATCTTCATTGAGGCAAGGATCTGACAGACATAGTTTGCGTTCAAGGTTGTTCCTGGTCGATTGTGCACACCGTAACGATCAAGAGAACCAGCTCCCAACATTTGCTGCTGAAGACTGGTAGGACAGAAAACTCCAACGGGTCAGGCTGTCGGATCCTCCATAACATGCCTTGACTAGCGATCTTCCAGAAGTATGGTTCTTCAAGGAAATGATTGATTGAAGTGATTCTTCTACTACTAGGCTCTAGTGGCTACACTGAGTCGAAGATGTCAGAGTTGCATAGTCAAGCACTTCCCAAGCCGCCTCGAAAGGCAGTGGCATAGAGTCTGGGAGGCGCTCCGGCTTAATTGAACTCCTAGTATGCCTTTCTTCTCCCATCCATCCGAATACCCAAAGCCAAGGCAGGCTGGCTAAGAGTTACTCTGCAAAGGCAAAGCTGGCTGAAGGTTGTTAAGTATGAAGAAGAGAAAAAAATGCATTCACAAGGATGTCTCGCGTATTGATGACATAAGCGATTGTGATTGGACGATGCCTAACCGAGTCGTTCGTGATACAATTTAAATCCGAATGTCTATACTGCGATATGATTATCTAGTTACAGTTGGTCCGCAACACTGTCAAGTCCACGACACCGTACGTGAACAATCCATGGACGATGCAGGTATGTACAATTGTAAATCGATGAATCCAAAACAGCCGTAGCTTACTACATATAGAAGTAATTTCACCAAGTAAAAGTCTGCCGTTCGTTTATTCAGCTAATTTTGATATGCGGTTTAAGTCCATCAAAACTGTAAGTGCCAAGTCCCAACATTGTCTACCTGTTGCAGAAGGAGTAAATGTTCAATGAAGGCGTAACAGACCTGCAATAGCATACATACCGTTTCGACACTCCGGCATAATGGAACTACAAGCCGCATACTGACGCATCCACTTGGGTTGCCGTAACGTCCACTCTTCCCAGCTCAACGGCCGAATTACCAGTCAAGGTATTCATCGCCGTCTCTGAAATGGTGAGGCCGGCTTTGGATATGTCAACCGCGAGGATAGCAACGACGTTATTTCCGTATGCGACATTATAGCAGCTTCCGCACGCAGCGGAATTCCAGCCCGTCACGGTGTAGACACCGCCAACGTTAGGGAATGTGGGGAGTGATCCAAGGGTCGTGTATCCCATTGTCTCAAGCCCGTTGGTGCCGTCTGAACAAGCGATGCTGGAAAGGGAGAGAGAGGCGTCATCATACGTGGTATCATATGAAAGGGTTTCTGTCGTTTGCGCCAGAGAGGAAAGGACAAAGACGGCGATGGAGAAGGAGAAGAGGACGGATGAAAATTTCATGATGCAAAGCACTTTACTTGTGAGGTGTATGGAGTATAATAGTATAGCTGAGGAACGAATGAGCTCAAAGTTGTGGCCCGAGGTGAGGTTTGCTTTCAAAAGTCGCCTCCTTTTATGCGTTGATGTTTCGACTTTCCGATTGGATGCATACACCCTGAAACGTCGGCGCATGTGGCTGAAAGTGTTTTGAGAGACTCGTCGCACTCGGAAAGTCATAACCGCGCCATTTAGGTCATTAATTCGTGTTGGGAAGAGCGATGGTCAAGGCGGCGATCAAATATACGCGCGAGTGTAATGGAAGACTGAGCTTCGGGGATTGATAATAATCTTCTGATCGGCATGGAAACCAGTGTCTAGTCTGTAGCCTGCTGGTCCTAGAACGTGGTTAGCGGAAATGATGGAATCTGTAATGCCACGAGGGAACATGATGCAGAAAAAACAAGGCTTGACCGGCAGCGGCGCGTGACGCGAAAACTATGCAACTGGTGTCGATGAAATAGTTAAAAGGAGCGAGCCTGTCAGGTACGGGTGAATCAGCAGCGCTATATCCCATGCAGAGAACGTCATTAGAGGGTGAGCTCGAGAAGGCCCTGCGCACGCTTGTCATGAGCTGGCGCCTCTCATAATAATTCTTGTTGATAAGAGGTCCGTCTAACAATTTCCGTGTGCCCCTTTCTATCCGATATTAAGCCTGATGGCTAGTTATTTCGTAGCGGTATCGGGAGGGCCGTATGTATAGATGGTGATTGAGAGCTAACCAGGAGGATTTGAGTGTAAGGTCATGGTGGATTCGGAACCAATAATGGAGTAAGGTGTGGGTTGGACGTCGTCGTGGCGATGGTAGCCTCCCCATAGCTAGCTAGACAGAGCCAATACCGGCCCGGGTCATTTAACTTCCTTCTTCTAATGTGTTGGGAGGTTTGAAGGAATGGAGTAGGGGTGATGCATACGAAGATGAAGGTACTTACAGCAGATCATGTACAGATGAACGTTCAATAAGAAATATCCCCTGAGACGTGGGCTCAGTGGCCGATAAAGTGACGAGCGTCCCGATTGAATCTAAAATTTTTGCCAATGATGGCATGAATAGCAGGTAGCCAGCGCCTGTTTCGATACAGGATAGAATGAATGTGTTGCAGTGCGTTTGACATTAAGAAGCAAAAGGTAGTAGCCAGTGCAAAATGAGAGATATCAAAAGTAAACGCGTCCAGGCGCTGTTACAAGTGAAGGATAAGGAAATACGAAAGAGGGGTGGGGCCGCCGTAGGATGAAGGACCGACAGTCACGGTGCTCTTAGAGCTTCCAGTGGTGAGCACTATTGTCCGGTCGTTTTTACCATATTTTGCAAAGGGTATATGCCAGGCTC
Organism: Suillus subalutaceus; assembly: GCF_016647625.1. Lineage (NCBI taxonomy): Eukaryota > Fungi > Basidiomycota > Agaricomycetes > Boletales > Suillaceae > Suillus > Suillus subalutaceus. The sequence continues at coordinate 268,016 of NW_024540268.1, forward strand.
TAACTCTACCCCGTATTACACCAGTGGTCGCTGTTGGTTCGATCATTTATGATAGGCCTCGCCGCTGTGATGAGTTGGGAGTTCGCGGAGTCATTATTTGACGAGTATATTCCTCAGGTAATCGTCCTTTGAAGCAGCAAATCTGCATTCCAAGGGTTTTTTCAGCCGATCAAAGTTAGCACCTTTGCCCCAGATCCAAATGTAACGGTTGTCTCGGGGATTGCGACTCGGGACATGGTGTTCGCGTACTCTGAGTTAATAGCGGAACTGGTTTCGGACGAATCCTCGACATGGCCCGGGAGCGCCCGCAGAACAGCCCTATTTGGTGACCAAAAATATAGCCCGAGCTTGTGGAATGTCTTGGCCCATCAATCGCTCCTGCATCTTAGACAGGATTATCAAACATTCCTGCGACGCGGTGCACTAATCACTCCTCCTGCTGTTATATCGCCGGCAATCCCTAAACCCAAGGATCCGCCATCGACCCCTCTGATTCGAAAGGCTATCTTCAAGGCTCCGCGACAATCTACTCTTGGAAGTATGCTAGATTTAGTTTCGTTGGATTTGGAGTTCTCGAAGGCTGTCGAGCCAGTGGCAGGCGAAATGGAGGAACGTGCCAGTGAAATGCGCATTTTAGAGTTCTTCCTGTCTGGGGCGCCGTCATCTGCAGCTTTCCCAGTAGCCAATGCTCTCCTGGCTCTTGCATGGGTAGAATCGCACAATAGGGATCTCGTTGTGGGCCGTTGTCCAGCTTTGTTGAAGGAGTCGGCGATAACATTGAATAAATGGCTTTATCGAGAGCGCTTGAATAAGGTCGTTGAAACCGCACGCTTCTTTCAATCCGCAGTGAAGAAGCGGGGCATGTTCTCTGTACTCTTTTCGCAGACGGGCTACTGTACCACAGGTGCGCAAACCAAGCTCAGAGCTCACTAGGCATACAGCGTCATCTGCACCATAAATCTGATGTTGGCAATCATGATTGTCAGAGCTCACCAGGGGGTGAAAACATCACTGCACAATATGCATATCTCCATTACAGTGTTTTCTCAGAAATTTATTGATTTACTCGCTGTGCACAGGCTTGAACTTCTGTGAGTGTTTCTTAGTAAACCACCAATGACAGCGATTGACTCAGATGATTTCGTCATAGCCTCACTGTGAGCCCGGCTTGAAGTTCATATCCGTCATAGACCGACGGTTTAAGGTCACAATGATGTGGAGGTTTGCTCTGAACCTCAAACAGCAAGCGTTTCATGGACTTAGTCCCCACCATTTGCAAGCGGAGAGTTTATGGTGTCCACACGCAATAATGCTATGTGTACACCCTAGGAGTTGTCGTGCTCAGCCAATTGCGATCACATTCTGTCTCCTCCGCAGTGGACGTCGAGTCGAGCAGCTGTGCGCGATCTGGCTCGGTAAGTTCTATCGTATCTCTATGCGAACTATCACCTCCGCAGTGAATCCATCAATCTCCGCTACTCGGCCTCGCTTGAGTACGATATTTCCTGTCAATACTCCGACTACCCGAAGTCCTGGTAGTAGACCAGCTAGTGAACATGTCAACTGGCCTTCAGCCTCGAATTCCGACCAGCAAAATACTGCAGACATTGTATGAGTTACATCCCATCGATTTTCTATCTAGTCCGTTACGACAGAGTTGCCCGTGTATGTACTAATTCCCCACAGGCAGGACACCTGTTGAGCAGGCCAATGAATGCAATAATAATGTGCTGGTAACAATGTTCTGTGGGGTATATATATAACGATATACAACGAAAGCAATATTCAAAACACTTGTCCACAAGAAAACAGTATCTGTGTTGGTCGACGTCACGATCATGACAGCATTGGCTCAATTGTTCATGAAAGCTCGCATATAAATGGGATGATCATCCTCTACTTTGTAAAGCCAAAAGGGACCTATGATGCAAAAGAGCTTATGAGTATAAGGATACATAACGGACACATGTTGCATACCAACAGGATCGCCTGTGAAAGTAGAACTTGTTTAGCCTCAAATTAAAAGCTAACTAATAGGTACTTACCGTGATCATGACGGATTCCTGTCCATGTTCCTATTACTCCAAACGCACTGGCGATGCCGCCGATTTGCACCCCTTCGGAACTGAATGTTATGGTAAAATGTGTATTATAAGCATTTGGACATTGCAACATCCTACGACTTACCTCCATTGAATGTGCGAATTGGCAATAGATGCCTGGGATAGCTCAATCCATTTCGGTTTCGTATTTAATGAGTAATAATAACAGGGCTCACAAATCGCCATCGTACTACGCCACCTTCCGACATGGCTACAGAGCCAACGACAGTCGCCTCGTTACCCTGTATGCCCCAAGATGATCCAGTGAAATACAAGGTTGGGTAGTGCTTGTACGGGGAATCAGGGAAGCGGTCGAGTATGTAGACTTCAGGTATTTCCTGAGCGTCTATGAGCCTCAGCTTGAGCTCAACAAGGCGCGCAACTTCTTCAAAATTTGGAGTGTCAAAGTAGGTGCCATCTTGTTGTCCGCGTCCTCTGTTTTCATACTGCAGAATGTTTGAATATCAGGGTAAGTCTCACAAAGGAAATCATTACATTGAATGCTGATGAACATATGAATGAATGTAAGAATTCGGGTTACAAGTATGCTCACCAAACAAGTCTCTGGTGAGATACTTGAGTGCTGGGCGAATAGTAAGGTAAACAAAAGTCATACCGATAATCCATGAAGCAGACATATCTCCTCCAGTGACCTTCAATACCAGCCCAATCACCTGTTGCTGGTGTTGTGGTACCGGGTGCTGAGTATGCTCGAGTAGCTTCGAGCCCATAGCGCGGCCTTGTATCCGGCCAATCATGTGGACGGTCAGAAAGGTTCATAGATACAACGTTGATAATTGACTCTATGTGAGTCCAATCTACTTCTCCTGTTGTGACGTTGAATGGGCCCCATTCGTTGTCTTGATGGTAATTCCGTAGGTCGTAGACCTGAGAGCGACTCCTCATCCGTATCGATTTCAATCTTTCCTTCCCTTCGACGTCATCATCATCGTACTCGTCCAATGTCAGTGCAAGGTATGCTCGCAGGCGAGCCAACGGTTGGTTACCCTCTTGTGAGAAGAGTAATGGAGAGCGAAGCATGTTTGTGGACTGCAACACTTCAACAACCCACAATAAATTGGGAGATGAAACGCGTTCATGTCCCCATGTGACGGGAGCTGCGCTGCGCACGACAGAAATAAAGGTTTCGATGGCCGTCAAGAGGTCCTCAAGCGTTGAACTTGTGCGACAGGCGATTGATTGCGCCTTCATTCGCCGGTGTAGCTCCTTCCTCCAGCTGAATTGACCATCTTCCTGAAATGGGGATGAGATCCGCAGAGGGTCGTCGAAGGGAAAGAGAAGGAATAATTGACGCCAGAGATATTGATCTGGGCTCCCATAAACTAGGCGGAGTGCTTTCTGGCAGGTCTGTGAGAACGATGCAACGTCGCGAGGATGGCAAAGTGTAAGAGCATGTTCGATTATCTCTGACGGTATTTTGAAAATGTGATTCAGGGGTGTCGTCGCTGCCATTGTCGACACGAATTGCTCGTTGATATGATGGTGAAGAGTGATGTAGTACCAGTGGGAACACCAGTACAAGTTACAGCCCTTCTATATACGCTTATTTATGAAATCTAGACGTGGTTTCGGCCCGTGGGGCCAAGCTGTGAGCTCGCGGGTGAGTCACTCGTACGTACCTTATCGATACCCCAAGCTACTATAGGCCTCTGCAGGTTGCACTACGATGATATAGTACTAGCATGGTATACTGCAGCTGTTCACGGAATTCTTCCGACAATAAAGCTCGAAGTTCCGACTCCGCGCACCTGAAGTATGCAGTAAGTGGTTAATCGGCCCACACACTCTTTGTCGTCTCCCCCGACGGTGTTGTATACGTAGTACTAATAGTCTCCTTGTACCTGGTCGAACAAAGTCACTCGATCATAAATTAAGTGAAAATACGCGTATGAAACTTTAATTGTATGAAAACACGCTTTGGTGAAACTGTGTTTGTACATATTTACGACCTCGCTGTGCAGTAGATGCTTGGTTTGTATGTACTCCTACTCAGATCGAAAGTCATGCACCGTCTCCTCATATACTCGCTTTTCGTCTGCTCCAGCCTTGCTTTCCAACTTCCCTTCAGCATTCCTCTTTTCAAGTCAAAAGACTCTGCCCACATAGAACAGGCTCATGTTTCTCCAAGAGTAGCCATCATTGGTGCAGGCGCGGGAGGCTCCTCAGCTGCATTTTGGATATCTAAAGCGAAGGAAAGATTCGGAATTGACGTTGAAATTGACGTATATGAGCGTTCAGATTATATCGGAGGTCGTAAGTTTCTAGTTTCCTGTCTATCGAACAGTGCTCATCTTTATTGACAAATTCTCCCGCAGGCAGCACCGTAGTATATCCTTACAACGATACTACGTTTGCTCCGTTGGAACTAGGAGCTTCTATATTCGTCGACGCAAACAAGAATCTAATGAGAGCTTCCAAGGAATTCAACTTGACTCTGACAGCCTTCGAAGATGATGATTCGAACACTGGTATTTGGGATGGCCAGAATTTCGTACTTGTGGTGAGCTGCTTTTGATACAAATTTGCCTACAAAACTTTATACGGCATCGAAGATAGAAAGCGGCAGCTATTTGAAAAGCTGGTGGGCAACCTTGAAGGTGTTATGGAGGTATGGCTACACCGCACCCACTAAAACGAAAGCTATGTAAGTTTCTCTCGCTCGTTTAATATTCGGGACTCATTAGGAATACAGTGTCCAGTCAGTGATCGACCGTTTCCTCGACTTCTACACCCCCGACTCTCCTCGCTGGGATGATCTATCAGTGTTCTCAAAGAGGTTCCAGTGGGCGTCCCTGACTAACCAAACCGCCTCGGATTTTTGGGAAGGTAATGGCGTTGTTCCGCTCTTTACACGAGAGCTTGTTGAGGCAGCGACGCGTGTCAACTACGGGCAGGTGTGTCATACTTTCCAAATAGTTTACTGCAATATCAGTCAACTGACGTTACATCAGAACGTGGACAAGATCCACGCCCTCGGAGGCGCAGCTTCAATGGCAGCAAGTGGTGCATCTGGTGTTGTAGCAGGAAATTTCCGCATATTTGAGCAATTTCTCGAGAATTCGACAGCGAAGGTCTTTTTGAACACGAATGTTGGAGTCTCTTTCTCTTAGATTTGTGTTTGACCACTGACAATATGTTAGGTCAAGGAGATCAAACGGAAATCAGGCACTTCTTTGTGGACTGTCTACACATCGGCTGGTTCCCAGACGTATCAGGGAGTTATCCTTGCTGCACCTTTCCACCAGACTGATATTATCCTGCCGTCTGATCTGGCTGAACTCATCCCTCCGCAGCCATATGTGCATTTGCACGTCACGTTGCTAACGACACGCTCCGAACACCCCAGGCCGGAGTACTTTGGCCTCGCCTCCAATGCTCAGGTGCCAGCAACAATTCTGTCCACCTACGAGGGTGCTCGAGCGGGTGGGGTGGAGCCCGAATTTAATTCAATTTCTTACCACGGGAAGGTTCGTAAGGTGGACGGAGCGGCAGGAGACGCAGTAACAGACCCTGAGTCGACCGTGAAAATTTTCTCCAAAGATCGTGTCACCGATGAATGGCTCGAGACAGTGTTTGGTAATGTCAGTTGGGTATATAGGAAATTGGTAAATCATTACCGTTTACATGGGCAAGCGGGATGCTAACGACGTCATCAGTGGCAGGCATACCCCTTGTTGCTTCCTACATCAGAATTTCCTCCTGTCAAGCTCGATCAAGGCTTTTACTACGTGAATGCTTTTGAGCCGTACGTTTGGAATGACACTGTTTCTTTTTGCTTTTATACTGACATCAACCTTGGCCTAGGTTCATCTCGACTATGGAAACCGAGACCCTAGCCTCGCGTAACGTCGTCGATCTACTCTTGCATGAAGAATTTGGAACTGGCATTTGTGGCGCTCTGCTCTCAGGAACCGAAAATGCAACCCAAACCGCAGCGCCAGCTGAATTTGTGCTCGGCTGGGATTGTTAGATTGTCCAAGCGCCGATGAATATGCTACCAGGATGAGATATATCCACATTTCGACCCACCAGTGTTGTAAGGTGCTAGCTGACGTACTTAACTTGTTGCACAATATATTTATAGGGAATTGTACACTACCCATTTGATACTCCCTCTTCTTGTGGGTGTTGATAGCCAAGTGAGTACAGAAGGGAAGTTAGCAATATCCCAATTCCCATCATCGCGTGACGGATGCAATCGGACCTTTGAGATGATGGCTATCTTGTTGAGCCAGATTACTGGCCCTAGTAAATACTGACAAGCCGTTACACATGGAGGTCGACTCTTGGCTGCCGCCCGCCGCGTGACTGAGGTTTTAAAGAACCTTGAGGGGAAATGGGACATTCGACCTCGCAGACGGTGCACGATAAAGACAATAATACTATTTGAAGTCGCAAATTGCAAGTGTGTACTACTACGGCGTGTACAAATTATTTGGGGTGACGTGAGGCATGAGATTCGTTCGTCATAGGGTCAACGACTCCAGATGCAGCAATTAGTGGCTGTCAAAAGAAATAAAGCGAGCGCATACAATGCTTGTGATAAAAACGATAGGCGAAGGTAAATCATGGATGTTCACCCAGTGAATAATCCAAGACCAAGCCCATATCCTCATGCAATTATAGAGACTCTGGCCTCGCCCCGCCCTGACAGTACTTCTAGCTCAACGGGCTTTTCAAACTTATCCGAGTCAAAATTGTCATGAACCCGCAAATTGCGCGTTGAAATTTCTTGCGAAAGGGTTGGTTGGCTGCGTCCAGCGGCACAGGTGATCGTGTCGAGCGTTGAATCACGTGCATCTGTGTTGGCCATGGGGTTCGGCTCCAGAACGTCACGCCATATTTCGATATAATCATTCGCGTATTCACCGATCTGGGTTATCTTGTTAGGCTGAGGGAACATTCAAGAGTATATCCATGCCTACCTCGACCTCGTCGAGACCGACTGTCTCGCTCCCAGCTGCTACGCGTATGTGGAGGCCAGGGACTGTGTCGACATAATGGACAATCAGGGCAGTGACGACGAATGTATATAAGCATGTCGCGAGGACATAGGCGAACTGGATATAAAGCTGCTTCCAATTGTGGTCGACCCAGCCGCCGATGACATTCGTGTTGACGCCGTCTAAGCCGATAACGACCTCAGTGGCAAAAAATGCGTTCGTCATGAGACCCAGGATCCCGCCAATAGCATGCTCAGCGAAAAGATCAAGTGAATCATCTATTGCGAGAAGAAATTTCACTGAAGGTTGCGTCAGCATCCGCACTCCAGAATGATTCAGTAGTCTCACATTTAGTTGCGTAATTACACAGAGCGCCGGTGAAAATGCCCATAAGGATTGCTGCCCAGGGCTTGATGTATCCTGAAGCAGGCGTGGCCGCAACGAGAGCAGCAATGGTTCCCGAACAGAATCCGACCATACTGTACTTCCGCTCCAGGCGGTAGTCGATGAGGCACCAAACGATACCGCCAAACGCAGCAGCGATCATAGAGTTCCACATGGCCATGACGGCGCGCATGTTTGCACCAAAAGCGCTCCCACCGTTAAAACCTAGCCAGCCAAACCAGAGGATAAAGGTGCCCAAGTTGACCATGGAAACATTGTGTGGTCTGAAGTTCTGGAGCTCCTTGTCCTGTCTGCGGCCAAGCACCCAGGCATAGGCAAGACCTCCTACCCCGCTTCCAATTTCTACGGGACCCCCACCTTGTAGATCACAGAATATCAGAAAATCTGGACGGCAGTAGGGAAGGACTAATTAACCTGCAAAATCAAGAACACCGAATTTATAACCCCAGCCGTTTATGTTCCACGCCCAGCAAGCAAGGGGGCAATAAACCAAGGTCATCCAAAAGAATGTGATGACCATGGCTGGGAGTACCCGACCTCGCTCGGCGATCCCGCCCACCAGTATTCCTACTGTGACGCATGCGAATTCCATTTGGTATAGTGCGTACAATAGCGCAGGAATTAGAGGGGAACCAGGGGAAGGTTCGTTGAGGACGTTTATCAGGCCAAAGTTTGCCAAGTTGCCGATGAATCCATTGGTTGCAGTTGGTGAAAATGCCAAAGAATAACCCCAGAAGTACCACTGGAAGATACAGACTGCATTGCTGGCAGAAACTACCCAGATAAGCGACAATGCTGACTTTCTTCTGGATAATCCAGAATACAGAAAAGCTGGAAATAATGTGACCATAAGTCAGTGGATATAACCAAAAGTTAGAGAGAGAGAGAAATATGCGAACCGAGACCAGGTATCATGAAAAATACCATGGCAGATGCCACAATAATGAAAGAGACATCTCCACCATCGAACCTGTGAGATATGAGAGAAATATTGGGTTCGAAGACTTGTTGGCAGAATCACTATGGCCTCACGGTGGGTCACCATTTCCTGTAGGTAGTGCAAGATGACGAGTTCCATATCAGTGTCTCTGCTAAGTAGTTGTCGTTGTGGACGCACTCTTTTTCAAGATAGCATTGGACACATTGATGATGCTCGTCAGTACCATCTTGCCGAATGAGTGACGGTAGACTTAGTTGACTGTCTGGAGAGCCACGAACGGATATTATTCCTCTACAACCCAACGATTAATTTATAGTCACAGCGTAACCTTGCATGCACATATCTGGTCTAAATTACGTTGCCGAGGAAAAATAACGGGTGACGCATCGTGTGAGCAGCGGTGGTCATGATCTCCAGCCAAGGAAATGCGGGGATGAGCTATTGAAATCCGACGTGGCAGATGGCAGCTGATGAATTGTGATCACTGCTCGCACCAGGCTGCGGCGTGCCGCGACCAGAAACAACAAGGGTACGTGTCACAATGTGGTTGAAATGTGTAGTAGTACACAGAACTGTGTCGTGGCATGCATGTGGCAGCATACATAAAAGTGCGATGAAGCTCATCAGGAGGCTATACTACGTCATATTCATCAATGCAATCTCAAACATAATGGAGCAATATGTTTGTATGCATGCCTGGCCAAGATCTTAATCGATAGGCTCCTAGTAGGCCATCGTTACAGGCTGTTACAGGGCGGAATGGGCGTTCGTTCCATCATAAAACTTTCAATCACCTTAAATGGTTATGGTGTCAGAGCTGTCAAAGTTCTCCAGTCCGAGTCAGGCTGGCTGTCATGCCTCCGTGCTACTATTGGTCGTTAATCACCTGGTACATTCTTGCTGGGTTGGACTGCGTCAGCTCCTCCGTATGAACTTCAGGAACAATACTACAAGGTGATATTAGTGTCTGATTTCGTGACGATGTAGAATGTACCGACCTGTCACGCATCCAACTTTGTCTTCTTTATTTTCCTTTAAGGAGTCCACCTGGACAAAGATGAATGGGAATGTTGCCATTGTTACCATTCGTTGGCATTACGGCAGCAGAGATCGTCATATTGTCTGAACTGAAGCGAAGACAAAAGGAGACAATCTATTGAATTAGTCATAGCTAATAGTAAGATTTTGAAAGCAATTTCGACACAGCCACATCATGAATTGAATCTTAAAGCTTCAATCGTTTCAACATGAAGTCAAACAACAATCGTGATATATTTCGCAGCAAAATATCAGGAATTCAAGCATATAATTTGCAGAGATGCCTCAGCTACGAGTCGAATCTCAATGCTTTCGAAGTCCAAGGTTGACAATGCTATTAACGCCTCACTATCGCAGAATGCATACTTCTGACACGAGGCACGGGTGTCGGGACGGTTATTATGCCAGTCAACCCCTACAACAAAAACTCTCACCAGGGCTCTCCAGCATGTCACCATCCACTGTTGAGCTTTGATGGGCCCGGGCTATTTTACCGCTGCCTGTGACGCGACCGGACTCCGACGGCGGTAGGGATACAAGCTACAAACTTCGTCAGTCCTTTGTTACACCCTACTATCTTTCTAACTTTTATCCCCGAGTCCGTATTGCTTCGCGTGGGATTGCACTATCAGCATTTACATAGGTTGCCTGCTGTCTCAAGTCGAGACACGTCAACCGTCAACCAACCTACTTTTCCTTCTGCTGAGTCAAGAAGTTAACATCCTGTTTTTTGTGAATGACAGAGTTGCCTTGGAGGAGTCCCACGAATACTACAAGATATTCGATTAACTAGATCTCCGTCAACAATGAACGTGTATGTACTGCCGCCTGGGAATTGACACGAAACAATCTGATGTCCTCGGAACTATTGTATACCTGGGCAACAACATTTACAGGGCTGTATCGATATATCTGTCGGCGACTTGGACTGGCATCATCTATGAGAAGAACACTGCTGCTTTGAGTGTTGATGCCTGTCAGCGCACTTGGCTTATGGTATCTTCTATTGCGCTCCTAGCGGCCTCCCACCCTACACGTATTGTTCCCGCAACGTCGTATTCTTTGACATTTTTGTAAGTTATGACTGCCGCATCGCAGGGATGTACGTGTCCCACCCGCATTTTAGCCTCTTGCCACCACTCGACGACCTTGCACTAAGCCACAGTCACGGTCTGACCATTGAGTTAGCAGCATGGATGGTTTAAGTCCCGACAGGCCCCCCGGTGGATAAATGAGTATATCTGACTTCTTCACCCAAGTCCAATGTGTTCCCAGGATTTTTTATCGACACCCACCCGATTCCCTCAAACCAAGTGCACCCATCTTCACCAAACTAGTCCCGAAAGTTTAAGTTAATGTAGTTGGGAATGCATTGTTCCTTATTAAAATTATGACTCGTCATAATACATCACGACCCTACGAGCAATACTGCGAAGAAGGCCTGACAGGACGCGTGAAATTCTGAATGCATAGAGTATTGAATACATCAGCAGAAATTCCAGAATGCTCGTGGTTTCGATGTGCCGAAACCCCACGTGATTTACATCCTGATGTGGCTTCGTGATCGGGGAGCGTGCAAGCAAGGCAATAATCTTGGTTTTTCAGGGCCACGATTTATATATGCTCGTAGGAACGGCCGCTAGCTACGATCTCTGAGCGGTGAGTATATATATCCCAACTTGTGGGGTGTCAACAAACCTGTGTGCAAACTATTCAGCACGACCATAACCTCTAGAAATACATGGCACTGAGTTCTTGATATCCATCATAATCAGGTGCAATGCAAAGGTCAGTCCTCACACCAAGCGCAGACCCTCCAAGGCCAATGGATCTTTCCCCTCCAGCGCCTCCCCGTCCATGGCTCCATGCACGAATGCCTCCCCAATCAAGGCATACGCACCACCCTCAACCTCCCTCACCACAAACGGCACCGCTGCCCCTGGCACTACCACCACCTCATCGCCAACCCTCGCACCTTGATGTGCAATCCCAAGATCTCCCTCCTCTGTGCTGAACACTCGTCTCGCAGAACACATCCACGAGAACGCTCCCACAAACCTGTGCGTCGCCTCCAGTGGGGCCTTATCTCCTGCCGCCACAGCCACCCTCGTCGCGTCCAGCAGCTCCCGCAAAGGCATTGCACCATCCCATGCTGCTATGAAGTCGAGCACTGCAGCATGGACGTCGGAGTAGCGGTATTCTGGTGGAGCAGATCGCAGGCCTATAATGTGATCGGCGGAAAACATAAAATCGCGCACAGCATCGGATGTAAGGGTAGGTTCAGGTGGAGATTCCCCATCGGGGAAATGATCAGCAGCATGGGCAGAGGCACGGGAAGCAGTGTCAAGAGCGCGGACAACGAGGTAGGCAATCCATTGGTTAAATGAAGTGCCAAGGCAGGCAGGCGCGGGGTGCTGCTCTTCAGCGAGGTCGGCAATGAGGGTGCGCCATAGTGCTTCTGCTGCTGCTGCTGGGGTCGCAGATTTGGCGAGACGTAGAGCTGGATCAGCGAGCAAGCGGAAGAAATGTGTCATGCGCTCAAGGGAATATATCTCTTCCCCTGTCTCCGACGTACGGGAAATGCGGCCCAGTCGTGCGGCCGCAGGGAGGTACAACTCTTTCTTATTAGGGGAGATAGTGGGTCGGGTAGGTAGAGGACTGGTGAATACACCTGCAGAAAAAGGGCACTGTCCACGGATTGCGAGTGGTGGAGGGCTCGGTGGAACGCTGAAATCCGGCACCCACGAGGGGATGGGGCGAGGTGCAGGATATGAGCGGGCTTCCACCATAGAGAGGACAGAGTACCCTGCCAGACCCTCGACCAAATGCGCACTGCACTCGGCATAGACTTGCTCGACAGATTTAGTGTAATCCACGTTGAACACGCCGAGTTCCACCACTGGGGACTCCAGCGACGATCTATCCGATATGCCAAGTAGGGCAAAGATCTTGTCACGCTGGTCGGTGACTTGGTAGGTGCGACTCAGGGCAAGGTGGGTATCAAGCTGCCACAGCTTGCCGCGGTGACAGTGCTCGCGTGCAAGCAGTATCATGGGGATTGAGCCCAAGATGGTCATGGATTTATTCTTCCACATTTGGAAGTAGAAGGACCGGCGACGGACCACGTCGAGGAGCCGCGCAGCATTTTGCAGCAGACTCCAGGGGATATGGGTCGGTCCACTGTAGACCTCAATGGTACTAGCGAGAACAGTTTCCTGGATGACCCAACACCGTTGGAACCATGTTTGGCAGAAGAAATCACCGATGGAAAGCCATTCACCTTTTATGGGCGGGAGGGGTCATCTCACGCAGTGTAGCGATGGCAGCATTCTCATAGTCTGTCAGACTTTCAGACTGCTGCTCCTTAATGCAGGGCAGCCGCTCCATGAATCGAATGGCATATTCGTAGTCTGCAGGTGGCTCTCCAAGCCAGACTACTACCGTGCGTGCAGAGCGAAAGATGCGACCCATCATATTGACCTGGGCGCTGCGTTCTTGCAGATCCTGTTGATTGATGCAAATCGCATCGATCCAGATAAGCGTTTCCTGGCGAAACTGCTCTAGACGAAGCAAGCCATCTCTAAGGTTGGCAGTCACGTCGAGTTTCATCCCATTACAGTTGATCGATCCTCCAAACTCTGAATCAACTCCGGATCTCGTGCTTGATTGTTTTCCCAGATGCCAGGTATAGGACAGCGCATCGTAAACGGGGTTATTTTCAAGGTTGACCTCGATGAGGTCGTATTGTAAGGTGGAAACAAATTTGCCAATTCGGAGAAGCCTGATGGAGCCGATGGTGGATAGAGGTTGATAACAAAACTGCGTGGACATCGTGGTGAGCTGCCAGCAGATCCAGCGGTTCTTAGACTGTCTTCCTTCTTCGATCTTGAAATAAGACGATGGCCGGCGGACCTTTTACGAACTCTCTCCTGCCGATTGGGAAACAGAAGATAGCTGTTCTGGACGAATTCGAGGGAATTTCGAGCTGCACATTGTATTGTTGTGTCATGTATGTTCCACCTCAATGAGACCGAGTCCGGGAGAAGGTCGGACACGTCACGAGCTTGCTTGAACATGTACTAGCAGTACCGGACTCGTAAGGAATGACCATAAATTGTGATAGTGCGCGTGCAGCTGGGGACTAGAGTCATGCATGTCGAGTATGAACACAAATGCATCCAAGTGCGGTTTACTCACCCGTACTGCAGTCAATTTCGTAGTCAAACATTGGACGACAAACTGGCCTCAAGTTGGCTGATCTTAACCTTGAAGGAAGTCAAGCGAGTATTCAAGTAGCACCGGCATCAAATACAAGCTTCAAGCTTCAAGACTGGCACGTGCCGGAGAGCAGGGATTCTGAGAAATACGACTTATAAGGGTGACCGTTGCAGTGCAAGAGTGGAGAGCAATAATGACAATAACAAATATGTGTGCGTAGATGTAAATAACTCCAGTCTAGTTGTGTGCATCACAATCCGCCTATTGCACCTGCACCTTCGTTCCCTTCGCATCCGCGTCCGCGTCCACCTTCGCAGCACCCGCCTTCTTCCCCGCCATCGCATCCAACGCGCCCCACAAACTCCCGCTCATCTCCCGCGCCATCGCTTGCCTATCCTCCTCCAACAGCCGTTCAAACTCATCCTTGTGCGTCGCAATGTACAGCTGCTCCTCTTTATATTGCCGCTGGGCCTCAAGGCGTTTCTGCTCGAGGTATGTCAAAGGAACAGGCGAGCGCGAGGACTGCGTAATAGTAGAGTCAGTCATGGCACGTAAATAAGATGAGAACAAACTGACTTCACTCGGACCACCGAACATGCCGCTCAGCGTAAACTCGCCTTTGGATAATCCACGCGCCTTGCTCTTCCACTCCTCGATATGCTTTTGCTTTGCTTCTGCCTCCTTCTCCGCGTATTCGATAGGAATATCTTTTCCAGCATACGCTTGGAGAATGGGTACGTACGTCAGGAGATTTGTAAATTGCAATGGCTATACGAGAAAATTCGATTAAGGTTAACTGAGAAGAGTCAAAGGTGTGAACATACACTCCAAGAAGGGGATCATGGCAATCAAGCCCTTGTCTCCGGGTGCACCGGTCCATTTGGGGACGATGACGGCGTTCTCGGGATGTGAGCTTACATGTTCCGGATGCGTATCAAGAAGGATGACTTTCGAGAGGTCACGATTGAGATAAGAAAGGTCCTGGGAGAAGACAAGGTTTTAACGCATAGTCGACGATGGAGGTAAGGTGGAAGTTTAACGGATGATGAGAGTTACCTTGACGATTTTACCGTCCACTGATCGTGTGGCTTCGCGGAAAAGCTTATAGGTGATGAAGAAATTATATGGGTCGAGTTTCTCAATTATGGGCATGGCGGTCTGTTGGTTTTGAGCGTCGACTCTTGTGGTAATGGGGATAATACGCACATAATGGTGTTGGGTTGTAAATATCACAATTTCATAGAACTGAGACAGGTAGGCAAGGAAATAATCAACGCCAGGGCGTTTGGCTGTCCGCCATCCTTGCTGTCGCTGAAGAGAAATATCATCAGCGATGCTCATAACTTGAACGAGCCAACCTACATCCCAAGTTGACGTGATAATGAGATCATCCATGGATAGCAAGAGGGTGTACGGTTTTTTGATGGGGAGCTGGGAGAGGTGGCGGGAGTAGTTCTGGCCATTGGGGTTTGTTGAAGTACTGTTGACATGATTAATAAGTTTATGAGCTGGTGTGCACGGGATTAGCTGTGTCACGTACATCGAACAGCTCCCAAAACCTCGACTTCGTTCGTTCCCACCTTCCTGACGGAGCCTCCTCCACCGTCTTTTTTGAAATCGATAAGCGCTGAACAAGGGTTCCAACTATGAACACACCTGTTTTCGTTCTTTTAACTCATCCGTTTCCCAATCTCTACCGAGATACACGACTTGCACACCAAGAGCAACTGCGAGTACACCAAGAGATAGACGTCCTAAAAACCGTCTTTTTCGCTCTATACTCGAGAGCGAGTCCTTGGATGATTTTGCACCGGTGCGCTGAGTCTTTTCTGGCTCTGGTTCCGCGGGTTGGAAGTCAAGGCTTGGAAGTGACGTTGGGGGTGGAGGAGGGGGATTTTGAGGAGGTGATGGAGGTGGTGTTGAAAAGTGACGGAGTGCTGGGAGAGCGCGTCGTTGAGCTGCGCTGCGCACGATCACTGAAAACATTCCACTAGCAAGGACGTGAAGTGCTTTTTAGCTGGCAGAAGCGAATGAATGTCACTGTTTGGTTATGTTTGGTAGACGCCCGCGGGTATTCAATTACTTTCAAACAAAGTTTGTCCAGCTTCAAGCAAGCTTAAACTTGAAGAGCATGAAAGCGATTGACTAGACGATTTCCTTGTACGTCGTTGGAAGCTTTGCTTTGACTGCAAAACGTTACTTGAGATTCAGCATGTATTTCCCTTTAATCTTTGACGATCAAATGCCAGAACTCTTGTGTTACTAAGTCGCTAGCCATGGAATGCCTCGACTCCTCGAGCAAGCGCCGAAATTTCATTTTTGGCGCGTTAATGCTGATATCGGAGGTGCTATATCATTGACAAGGCTCTGCGTGCAAGTTAAGACTAGAAGGTCCAACACTTAGGTGTTAATCCCCGCATCCACTTGCAAGCTCGCCGTAAGGGCTACTGGAATGTCAGTATTCACCTTGCTCACATTGAATGTGTCATTTGACCTCTATATCCAGCTGAAGGACTAGAAAAAACTACATATGGGCTCTGCTGCTAGGAATACACATTTATATCATCCCTCGTCGTGTCTCGTAAGTTAACAAATAAAAATTTCACAGATAATTCACAAAATTATGCCTGCCGCCTCGCTCAGCAGCACCAGCAGTCGATCCTAACTATCATGTAAGCCAGAATCGAGCTCAAATAGTATGGATTAGTACCTTCTCTTCTGCCGAATCTGCGAACATCCGCCATTCGACGCCATCAACAAAGCGCAGAGCAAACGAGTGGGGGATCGCTTCTAGTTCCTCGAAACCCTCGTACCATTCTGCAAGCGAATCGATCTGTCCGTCCAGAGGGAGGGCGTCGAGGGGTTTAACAACCTCCTAGACATTCGTGAAATTAGAACGAAATGGGAATAAATTAAGCTCACTCTTGGATTTCCGTATAGCAGCATCTTGGATTCTGCATGGCCCAGTTCAAATTTGTAATATCGCCTCTTCCACGCCAGCATGTTGGGCGCTTGTACCGTGACCCAACCTACCATCTTATCTGCCCTGTTGGCGGAGAATACTTCCTCGTTCATGCGAGCAACTCTCATGCGTCTCCCTTCCACTGACCTTCTACGCTCCTCCTCCTTTTCACTGCATTGGGACTCGGCGCGTTGCATCTGCTCTGCTCGCCACCGCTCCATTTCCTTCGTATATTGTAGCCTCCGCTCTTTCTCTAGCTGTTTCCTCTCTCGTAGCTCTTGCAATCGCTGTTCTTCTATTTCTCTTTCCTCTCTCTCCAGTCTAGCTTTTCTTAGCGCCGCAGCCCGCAGCTCCTCTTGCAACACTGCTTTCCTTTCCTCTTCTTCCTCACGCTCTAGGCGTTCTTGCTCCAATTTCTCACGTCGTTTCGTCTCTTGGCGTTCGTATTCTTCCCTCAATATAGCTTCTTTTTCCAACTGGGATTGGCGCTGCGCAGCTAATCTACGGCGTGCTTTCTCTTCGGGTGTCAACGGTATGGTAGGAGGTGAATATGCCTTGACAGGGACCCGTGGCGGTGTTTGCTGGACGACGGGAATTGGCTGCGAGGCAGGCTGCGGTGACCGCGCTAGTACGTTAAGATCGACATCGAACAGGAGGGGCTTCTCGTTGATGTATTCTTCTCCCAGGAACGGTCGCCGCGTAGACGCTGATGCCCGGTTGTAATCTTTGGGAGGAGGAGGTGGTGGTGCATCAGCGGCAGGATCATGAATGTAGGGCTCGACATGCGTGTTTTGATTCCTGCGGCGCAGCGCAAAGAGTTGAGTGAGGAAGCTGCCTTTGCAGTTGTGTGCGGGGGAGGTGTTCATGACGATAGTGTAGATTGAATGAGTGGGGTATCTTGCGGATGAGCTGGTATCGTTAGATGATGATAGTAAGAAAACAAGAGATGTGGAGATGGTACGCCCAGTTGCCAGACAATGCGCACGCCTATCGCAATTATTTGTCCCATATGTGGTTGCAGGTGGTTGCCAATACTAAGCTATTCTTTCCTATTGTGCCTAGGCCTGATCCCCATCGGGCAATTACGCGGTAGTGGGCGTCTTTCCACCGTAAAACTTTACAGTCCAATTACAGTACACCATGCTACGGCTCCAGAGTTCTCCAGCCACCTTACACCTTCGTGCCATTGTTTGTAGTCGATCAGCTTGCAGGTATATTTCTGTGGCTAGATGGATTCATGCAGGACCGTCGACTCCTCCATACGAATCTAAATATGCAGAGAAGCTTCAACAAAAGCACAAGAGTGAGATGTGTCCTCCTTTGTGCCCAATTTCGTGACAATATACTGACAAGTGATCCGACTTTTCCTTCCTGTTCTGTCCCCCGGGTCTACCTGGACGTGGATTTCTGATTCTGGGAATGTCGCCATTGTTACCGCTCGCTGGCATCACCAGGCAGGGATTGGAATTATCTGAACTGAGAACGCGAGCAAAAGAAGCAGCTCATCGTAAGGAGGTAGCCAGTGTCAAGTCAGCGCGACTGTCGCAGGCGCATCCGCAAAGGTTGGCCAAGTCACCTTCAGAATTGGTTCGAAGCAAGGTATCAGGAACTTCAAGTACCCGCAAAGATAGCTCTCCGGTGAAAGTAAGTCTTACCTGCGTCATAATTTCCCGCGCGGGATTGATTTGTCGCTACTTTCAGGCACTAGAGTCGATCATAAATGTTCCAAGGCTGATGTCAACCCCTCACACCGCGGAGCAAATTTCGGCTTTATGGACGACTTATCATGCCTCTCGCACAGGAGGCACGGGAAGGGGATTTATCTGTGCATCAGTACCAATCAAACTCTATGACAAAATGCTTACCACAGGAAAACAATATCCTATGTTTGTCATACCTGTCTCCCGGGAGGGCTCTTCAGCTGTATTACCTGAAGATCGAGAAAGTGCGGCCGCCCATGAATTCTATTTTCTACAATGGGATTTTCACGCTCCCCCGTTGCTTCCATCTGCCACTGGTCCCGACCCATTCTCTCGCGCCCCTCCTACTAGTAACGCATCTGCCCTGCCCCAGACGGCGACAGTCTTGTTTACACCGCTCCAGGAGTACAAGCTTCGGCAGTCGTTCGCTACCCCATATCTCATTCTAACATTCTACCCCGACTTCGCCAAGACACACGGAATAGTGCTACTTCGTGGCGAGATCACACCATCAGCAGCTACGGCGGCCGTTATTCCAGGCAAAGATACGTCAACCACCCGTTTTCTGCTGAGTCAGATCGATGCTCAGCTGCTTGCAATGGGCGTGCAAAAGTTTTATTTGTGGGGCGATGAGAGTGCAGATAGTAGTGAGAAGGGAGATCGGCGCGCTGAAAAGCTACTCAGGCAGTTCCACGAACACCCCGAGGAGTTCAATTGGGCGGATCTACTTGAACATGCCCGTCTTACCTAGGAATGACACTATCTTTGCTAACATTATCGCGCAGAGATTCGGATCATCATGGAGTTATATCTGGGCAATGGATGTACAAAGATTTACGATCATAGGGATAGTCCTACGTTAGTCATGCAAAGATTGAAAATTCATAGGGTCAAGGCAGTGTGATCAATGGTGCCTTCTTCACCCACTCGTTGTTCTCGAGTTCTTGCACAACAAATAATGCGAACCCTGCTCTTGTTACCCGTATCCCTGTATTCCCGTCTCCCACATAACCTACAACAAATCTCTTGTCGTTTGCCCCACTTAGGATAGGTACGCGAACGATCGTCCAATCCAGATCATTTCCTTGGGTCCGAATGGTTTCACCGATGGCTACAACATCTTCGTATGCCGTACGTGCCAGGGTGGCTACGCCATTGACTATTATGGAAATCCGCAAGCTGAATTTGTCGTTCGGGTCTGTTATACTTGGTGTCCCGAGGGCCAGCAGCCGACGCACACGATGGCTTTTCATAAGTTCAATGATCAGAGAATATGCCCGCGCAAGAGGTGTGCCCTTCGGGTGCATAGGTCCGCGCGAGACCGATGGGCCCAGAGCAGAAAGTACGGCGTCAACGCCCATGATGGCCGATGAAAGCGCCTCTCTGTCATCGAGCTCCCCTTTATGGATTGTGACGCGGGGATCATGCTTGGTCTCCTCAGGGAGTTTTTCTGGGGTGCGCGCGTATACGACCACGGTGTGCGATGCTAGGAGCGCTTCCTGGATAAGAAGCACACCTGCGGCGCCTGTTGCTCCCAAAATTAAGACGTGCATGACAGTCTACTTCAAAGATCTAATTTTGAGGTAAACTGAGCGCTCGAGTTACACAGAGTTTTCCGATCAACCTACCTTTTGGCAGGAAGGTTCACTAGGATCGTCACGGTGGGCTGCGGGTAAGAACGACTATCTTCTTTCGTTTTTAGAGGTCTGAGTCAGCGAGACCGCTCGAAGCCCAACCCAGTGGAACTACGTATCCACATCGGATCATCCTCTGCGTCACTAGTCTTGAAAGGGAAGGCAAATGATGTCGATGATGAGGTGGGTCCTGGTGGAGCTGCAGTGGCGATACTATTTCTGGTCCACTCCACTCCGCAGCGGTCTCCCTATGGACGTACGAAATGAAGCCATCTGATGTTGCAGTAACATATTTGAACGCGTTTCAGTTCTGAGTTTGGAGTTGAAACGAATTTGGTTATGTTCACAATTGTGTGATTCGGCGAGAAACCCATTGGATACATGAATCCGCGAATAAATATTCGACTTCTGTCTCAACAACGGCTCAGCCTGAGGCCTGAGGTCCCAGCTATTTGATACCACTTAGATGCCCCTCATAATACCATCTTATAATTAACCGGTGTTCGCTGTGCGGTACGGATGAGTTCCGAAGTCAACTCATTCACCGTCAGCGAGTAGGCTTGAGGTTGTTAACAGCATTGCACTGCGAGGCTGGGAGAAGTTATAGCTCTCAATACTCACAATATACTTTCAGCTGGCAGGCTGCTTAGCAGCATACGTAGACGATATCACGCACTTGTAGATGTCATAGTGCATGGCGGATGGAAACGATCAACAGAACTCCCGGTCGTCTGCAATGAACATTTCCGCTTCTATAAGTTCGGGGAAGGTGCCCTCAACCATTCCCCAGCAGCTAGTGCATCTTCCTCTAGTGCAAGAATAGCCTCTCCAAGCTCACCAGCGTTCTGGGGGTATAATTTCACCATATCTCTCCCGTATAATGTACCAAACGCATCAACAATACCTGGCACAACATCCTCCACCCGCACATTCTTTCCTTTCGCTTCCGTTATGCACCCAGCCTTGACATCAACTAATCCACACGCCACAACTTGTCCAAACCACTCCAAAGGCTCCTTTGTGACGTTCATGGCAAATCCGTGCGTCGTCAGCCGATGGCGTACTTGGACGCCGATACTTGCTATCTTTGTTACAGGGTCCAAAAATACACCAGTGTGGTCCGAGGGTACATGGTCAATCCCGTGCGTACGCAGCAAGTAAGATTGTATCATCTTTTGCATTATGCAAATGTAATCACGGATGCCAATCGGCGGAGATGTGCGAGCGAGGTCTAGAAGTGGGTAACCGACGAGCTGGCCGGGTCCATGATATGTTAATTGTCCACCGCGTGCTGCTACGGCAAATTCTGCGCCAATCGATGTCAGACGTGCACGTTCTGCGTGCAGTTCTTGTTCTGTTTGTCGGCGTCCAGATGTGTACACTGGGCGGTGCTCGAGTAGAAGTAGAATGTCATGATGAGATGATGAACGACGAGCAGCAAGCTGAAGCTGATGTATCTTTTCTTGGAGCAGGAGAGTTCGCGTATATGGTAGCGGTGTGGAGAAGTAGTGGTACAAGACGGGTGGTAAGGGCATCGAATAGAACCTCGACTTCTATTAGTATTAAGGAGAGTACTGCCAGTGACATTGTCAACGCACACGTGACGGATCAAAACATAGGTAAATACCCAAGCCGAAGTGTCAATGATTCTCACCCAATCAACGTTAATCAACCTCAACACCCAATTGCAAACACCCAATCACCGCGAAAGAAATTGTCTCAAAAATTTCACCCTACATACGGGTACCAACGCTGCTGTTTACGATATCTGGAGTCCTTCCTACATAGTCCTTCGATGCCATTATGTTTAAACGTCTATGATCGGTAACGTACTAAACTATTGTGGTCATGAGGATATTCATTAATGCTAATTTTCATGTCCGTTAAATGTCCAGGCGGACCAGGTCCCCCCTCAAATCGTTGCATCACATAACATGAAAGGAATGATTCTTCCTTCTATTGGGTCCGCGTAGACTTGCCTGGCCTAGCCCATCTTCTGCCATTTGGACGATTTTTTTGCGGCTGGTACCTCCCCAAGCCATGTCATCTTCATCAAGATATTCTGCTTGGACCTAATGGATAGTTAGTTAAGGTGAGTTACACGATCATGAAATGCAGCGTACGCCGTAGATGTCTCTGCCTTCAAATCCAGTTGCGGCATTTTGTCTTCTGAGGTAGTCTCTTCTAGAAGGCTGTGAACATGCTCCATGTCAGTAAACTCACTAACTGTATACTATGGCTTGGACAAACAGTATCAGCACTATCAAAGCCGTATCCAAAACATGACTTGAAGGCTCCTATGATTTTTTGAAGAGGCGGGGCTTTTTCGTTTTTACTTTATGTTCAACAAGGCTGGCGTGGAAATCGTTACTCTGTCACTGATTAGCCATCACCCCACTATCGACAAGCTCTGGCTACTACGCACATATTTTCGTTGCATGACAGTTAGTGCAGAGAGAAAACTTGACAATGAATCAAATAGATGTGTATGTTAGACGTAAGCCGATGGCGTGGAGTGTTAATGCAAGTAAGTCATGCACTATCAACTCGGTTCGTGAAGAGAGTCTTGATTTGCACTGTGATCTAGGGTTCGAAGAGAAAGAGGTGCCACCTTATATCCCATCAAAAAATTGAATACCGGGGCCCTTCCGTGGCCCATAATAGATGAGTGAGTGTACAGCATGCAACTGCGCCGTCTCAGGCTACAGTATTATTCCCGCTTTTTCTCACCGCGTTCTGCCTTGTGTTACCATATTCTTCCTCGGTGCCTCGTGACAATATGGATATGCGACATGCAGCGAGTCTGCTAGCTGATCTATTTCCCTCATATGCTCAGTTATCCGAGTTCGTGTACCTGTCTCGGAGTCACGAGCCATGCTGATAATAATTTCATGTAGACGCGAAGCAGAATTCCATGTGCTTGCCAGCTTCGGAGCATTCTCGCGAAGTGGTACGTATTTCTGGACTACTGTGCGCAGTTCTCCGCTAGACTACTTTGTGTGCTGACGAATTCTTACTCTCATCGAGTAAAAGTCTTTATGAAGACAGTCTCACTCATTTAGATCATCTGGGAACTAAAATTGCAGACGAAACCGATATTGTTGGGGTATCAACGTCATTTCTAGACCTGGGGAAATTTTGTCAGAACTGAACATTCTGAACTTGGGCCTTCTACTTTGAAAATGACCAGTCAACATCTTGACCTCTAACGCAGTGAGTGTCATACTAACTATTGACATGTTTTCGTAGACCAGTGAACAAGAGGGTATGTTGAATAGCGCTATCTGAAGTGTCCGAGGGAATCCCGGGGGTAAGCACCGTAGATTACTGATACGCAGGTACACAGTCGCGGGTATACCTCTCCAACAGGTCACAAGCTTGTTTCTTCTTGGGCTAGTCTGGATTACACCGGCAATACGACTAGCCTGATCTCTGTAGGTGTGTCCCATGATTTTCTTTAGACGCGTATGTCAGCAAGAATTTTGCTATCCCCGTTCTCGTCGTGCGGAACGCCATTCTCTAGAGAGTATCTCACATATCAGCTGCCCACTTGTGGTACTAATGACAATTTTTTTTTATTCCTCTGCGTATTTGATCGTACATCCCTTGCTCGTCATTAGTGTACATAAGATACCGTTAAGTTAGGTGTGGTTGAATATGCAAAATGACGTGTCCCTTTAAAAGAGAGACCTTTGTCGGCGCCCTGACCGGCGCACGCCCCACGACATGTTGTCGTCATCGAGCATTTCGGCCTAATGACAAAATTGTATGAGTTACTTTCCCGAGGGAGCTAGATATAGAACTTACATAACCGTCCACAGCAGGGGTCTCCTCAAAAGTTGGGTAGGAAGGCGCTGCAGGAGAAAACGCCTGATGCACTCGTTAAAAATGATAAGTGAAGAGCGACTACAGAACGTACGAGAGCGTATGTGATGTCCATGGGTGATGGATGTCCCTGAATTGAATCACGGGTGGACTTGGAACTGTGGGAGCTACTGCGACGAGAGAGCTGGCAATGGCCGGAATGTCATTGGTGGGGCGTACTTCGGCGAATTTCTGAGCCACATACCTTGCTGCTTATGGACAGTCTCTTCAAGGATGCGAAAGGTCCAGGCATTTTTCAGAAGAGATGTAGAACAAAGAAGTGTTTGAAGTGTTTAGCGGAGGAGGTCGATTGGCACCAGATGGTTAGAGTGACAGGGATTTGGCAGCATGCTTTTATACCACACACAGGCACCACGTTAATGAACGGAATTCCGCATTAGACATCATGTCGTGCTTTGTTCGGATCTATGGCCTCGCAAAGATCTGACAGGGAGCATAGGGGAACATTTAGATCATGTTCCGCCGCGTTGGCCCGGGCTAAGCGCGGCTTTGCAATGGATCGTAGTCAAGCACGGCATCTCCATTCCAAGCGCGGGGAATAGCATATCTCCATGGCCTGGATGGACATCGGACAGACCGTGTCCAGAATCATACATTCCGAGGAGGCTGACTACTCGTACCAGGATTTCATTACCATTCGTAGTATAATAAACAGGTCACGTTCGTGCTCAAGTTTAGTTTCATCATTGTCAGCTCCTTGAATTCTCACCGCTCACACATTTTGTCATATTATGGAATATGCATTAATTTGGGCAGTTCTTCATATCTAAGACATCATGCTCTATTTTTTGACATCTAGTCCAAGCGCTCAGATTAGCATGTACCTTTTCTCGTCAATGTCAACCGCCACTTGTATGATTCACCAGTGTCTAATGATATATACCCAGGCCTCGGTCAGGCAACTTCAGGCAAGCGCCAATAATATTTATGGAGTCAATTGGAGTCTCGTCTCCCATACTCTCTCATTAGTACTTTCAGATCACTTATTTCCTCTTATTCGACTTCATCAAGTCTAGTCAGTCCCTATTATATCAACCCTACTCAATAACAGTTTATTTCTCCACTGTCAGGTAAAGTTCGTGTGATGTTCCTGTCGCGGAGAGGGAAATACAAGCCGACTTGCCGCGAAGGAAAACCCAGTATACGCGGTAATTCAGTGCATCAACAACATCAGCGCCAGGGAAGCAACATGAGAGAATCCACAACAAACCTCTTGGCGAGTGAGATCTTGAGAACTTCGGCTGTCCAGCTTCGCTCCAATAGTCACTCATGCTCGATATCGGTATGTTTTCTTTGTTTGTAATCTTTGCACTTCCACAGCTCGGCACACAATCACTCCGACATCTTGCCGACGACTTCACATATGAAATAAACTAGCAAATAAACTGTAATTATTGAGCAGGGTTATAATTGCCTTCATTTACACCGAAGTACCAACCGGCGGGACCCGTACCACATAGGTACGCGACTCTAGTAGGATAGCTGCGACGTTGCACTTGAATATCGCGTGACTCGAGAGTCAAATATTACTGGCCCAGCATTGTATTATACGTGGGGTTATTAAATATCGGCATCCTGGCGCAGAACTTCGACTTTCGCTTGTCATAATAAATTCGCATTAATATTGGTATATAGCTGACGTGACTAGATATCTCCGACTTAAATAAGTTAAACTCTATTCCCCCACACCACATAGCTGTAGTTTTTCCGAATGAAATCTGTGAACTTCCTTGTCAGAGCTCCTCTGTGAATATATGTATGTGAGTGTTTTCATCCAAATCGCTCTTAAGTACCATATACATGTTTTCATCACTGTCAAGCCTACTAGTACCCACCTAATTCGGGACCGGGACAATACCAAAACCGTGGCCCGGCGGGAGAGCGAGGGCTTCCACCGAACTAAGGGTAAGTGTTTGCTGGTGCTGCCTGGCAGATCACAATGTAGCGAGGTAAGAAAATCACCAGCGTGCTACACTTTAGTCCGGCGCCCCTGACATTTGCATCAAACGCCTCCGTTCCTGCCCATAACCTGCCTCTAGCCTCGCACCGCTGAGCAATTCCGCGGGTGTACTGTGTACCATAGGACAAGGACCCAGCGGACAATAAACACTGACAAAAAAAATCCGCGGGTCCTTCAGATGATATCGAAGTCTGATTGGCCCACCACTCAGCCTGAGGTCTCATAGAGCTGATGATGTTGCTCAGTGTGTTGTATTTCATTTCGGCGTGTAACAGGTGCCTTGGGGTACTATGATATTGATATCTCTGCTTTGTGCAGATCTGGGAGAACAACGGTCCCTTGGTGACCTTCCTTGTAGGCAGGTGCCATGTACTTGCTGTTCAGGCCCACTAAGTTCTCGAGAGTGGGTTTAAACCATCTTACAAGTGCGTCTTTGTCTGCCTAGCCTTGGCATCACGACGACCAAGAGTTACCAAAGTTGCTTTGTTTCCGAACCACCGCTTTAGTGCTCCCGCCAAGCCACTACAGGCCATCACCAAGGACGGAGCCGAGCTAAACCTACCAATGTTACTAGGGCGGCATTCGATATAATTCTCTCAAGCTTCCCCACAACCCACACTAGTAACTACCGGCTCATTGAAGTGCGCAAAACCGCGCATTCAGTTTCCAGCAAGCTCACAATCGGCACCGAGAGATAAATGCGTACATGGTCTCCCCCGGTGGGCTTGAGTATAGCTTACCGTAACCAGATAAATATCACTCCCCCGGACTTTTTGTTTATTCTTGCGTGTCGTACCAGAGCTTTGGACACTGAAGGCGGTGTCCTTGGATAGATTTACTGCCTACGGACGGGCCTGGAGGCCCCAGGCATTTTCCGCCTCCGGAGGTTGCCTGGAGGGCTGAGATCTGGCACCTAGGACTACCCCGCTAGCCACCCCCGAAATATATGGACTGGTATGTCTGGATATTAGGCCAGACTATGGAACACCCTCGACTGATGATACAAGCAATCTTACAAAGAAAGCTGAAAGGGCGTCAGTATGTACTGCCTTCAGGGCAATAACACCGTTGGGAACAAATTTGTCCGGTACTCAACGACTCATTATCAAAGCACAGGATGATCAAGACGTCAGTACAACATGTGCAGGAGACTGGGCAAGATCATATCGGTATCAGCCTGAGGCAGTGTAGCTCAGCAGGGGCAAGCGACAGTGATGTGACCAGTACCAAGCGACCGTGAGCATATTGTGTAGCGGTTTTCAAAACAACAACTCCACGTCAATGAAGTTAAGTTCGAGCATCAAGCGTGCACCGTTCCTGATGGGGTGAGAATCCAGCTATTGCGAATCGACCTGGGTGATTCCCTTGAATATAATAGCTGACGGAAGCTCCTCGATTCATGGATCCTAGATTGCGGCAAAGGCCATAGAAAGAAGACAGTCTTTTCTTCGCAAATTTAGGTTGTTGTACTCTTGCCACATTGAATGGGATTGTTACTATGAGCGAGGTCTCCCTGGCCTTCAGTGGTTGAACTCGCAGCTTGCTGTATTTCTTGCCAATCCTTCATTTCTAGTTTTCCACGAATAGGAGTCTCCGTGAGTAGTATGAGCTGTGTTTGGTTCAATTGAGGTTTCCAAGACTTTTAGTTGGGGAGCGGCCTTTGAGTTAATTATAAGTACCTGAGAGTCCTAAAATTCTTACAAACCTTTTCTTTGGGATAATCCGAGGGGACTTATTTGCGACCGGTATTCACTTGTCCTGGTTTGCCGCCCTCACACAGAACGAACATAATTTTCCCACCCGAAGATTCTCCAGTTTGTTCAAAACCAACTTTGAAAGCAACGATGAATAGTAAGTACTTACTTCCAACTGAGCGGGCTGTTGGCATTTTTTATAGCAATTTTGTGCAAAATTTGCGAGGAATGTGCAGTGGTAGGTCCCAGTTCAAGTTGTTGTGTTGTGATTGGAAGAGGTCGATCCACTGAAAATCATTGTTCATGACGAATATGGACTTGATCAGGCACATGCACACGGAAAATGGACCTGAACTTAAGCTTGAAAGCTTGACCGGTCAACAAAATACTATGCAGGTAACGTCTATACTACTGGCATATATATTGCGCCTGTGCGCAAGTCCGTGCGTGTCGCTGCAACACGTCAAAGGCACGAACACCATCGTTGTCAGAACGTGGGTCGGCGACCGTCACACTTACCACTTAGTTCTAATCTTGTCACCCTCAGGCTGCTACTACTGGGACACCCTACACCTCCAGACTGAATATATTGTGGTGCGCCTTGTGATTGGAATCCGACTTTCGCATGATACTGTGAACTGGTCGCTTCTGCTCGAGTTACGCGACGCGTCACAGTTCAAGCTTTCAAATTTCAAACTTACTAAGACTTCCCAAGGCTATCGCTGACGTTGACCGATCGGTGATCTTTGAGTCTCTTCACAAGACCGCTGCATTTTGATGGATGCCGGATGCGAAGGATTAGTCACATTGGCCGCCAAATTAGTAGGTACCCAAATGCTTCCACGATGCAGATGAACTAATGTTTTCTTCTGTCGCAGTGCGTTGAAACTCTACTGTGTTTGCAGAACTGAGTCATTAATCCATAATCCATAACATTCAATGTTACTAAGTGGGGTGGACGACAACTCCTGTGTACATGCGCCATGCTCTTGTGTGGATAGATATCATTAAGGTGTGAATAAGGTTCAACCTAACTTAAGTACGTGCTGACTATGCATACGGAACAGCAGCGGGGCAGCGGTGGTGTGATTACTTTGACATCCTACCCTTCACGTCATCTTTAGTTTCTCGCGCGCTAGCAGCAGCCTGAACAGAGATTAGTAACTGACAACCCGTTTGTACTGCAGCGAATAGTTCACCTGGTCGACCTTTTGCTTGGCCTGCTCCGTGGTTTTCTGGGTAGTTTTCTTTGCGTCTTCTGTTTTCTGCTTTGCCGAAGCAGTTGTTGAACCTAGTACAGGACCATTATAGACAGATTCTGCGTCGTTGAACATTTACTTACCGAGTGTCTCCTTGGTTTTCCCCGCTGCTTTCTCGCCCGTCTCAATGGCCGATGCAAGACCTTGGCCGACTTTCTTATTTACCTTGAAACAAATAAGCTTGTGAGGACAAACGGGCGAGCGGTGATATATACCTTGTCAGCTATTTCAGACACTTTCTCGGTGACCGTGCTAGCAGCGGGCGTGGCATGGATAGAACGGGTATATGATACAGTACAAGCGCGCGCGTTGTGGGCGATAACGTTGCGAAACATGATGGTCTGGTGAATGAAGTGACCGTACAGTACTTGCTTCGTTTATGATATACCGCACCAACCAGGTTATGACGTCGGGAGGCCCATACTGATGTCATCGCACGTGCTCCGCGGTGGTGCGTATGGTCACCCAAAATATTCAACGTTGCGACGGCCACCTTACCACTGCTAGAATATTGCTGGTACCACTGTCCACATGGTGAGCAGAGCAGCTCATAGCGCGTGATGTAGCCGACACGTAGAACAGCTTGTTCCTAGATGCATTGCCTTGCACGACCGTTACTCAGGATACCGGCAATTCTCGGCCACGGCGACAATAGTGGCCTCAAACGTCACGCGTCACGCGTCACCTTGCGGAGCAAGGTCAATCTGTCAGTCACCTGATATGAACATCATATGTAAAAACCAAGTAACCTAGATCTAGAAACTTAAAACTGTAGCAATTGCAGAAATCCAAATTCAAGCACTGGTCAATTACTGCATATCAGATAACCGTCGGAAGTTCGCAACCGAACGCCTAGTTGCTATGCGTTGTCTCTGATTCTCGCCAATGCAATTGTAACGTTCAAGTTCCTTCCGCATGTCACATGCTGGATCCGCAGGTGAGAGCAATGCAGCGCCAATCTAGCAAGCCAGAAATATCTCCATGAAGATCGGAGTAACGATCGGCTGGAGCACGCTTGCTTAAAGGATATGACCCTGCCAGAAGTGCAGATAAGGGGTAACCTGGGGTAACGGGAAAGACTGTCAGCGTGAAGCCCCCTTTGGCTGGGCAAGATGCCTGATGCGGCTGTCCCTAGCAGGAATGTCCCGAAAATGTAAGCTACTACTCAATTAATACTCAACCGTCAATATCCGTCTTCATATCACTGTACGTAGTTGCCTGGGAATACACCTTGGTTGCCATTAAGACGACCTGTCCACCAATCTTCCTGACTCTCTGTCTTGGTCATAATTTCGATGCGGTCGCCAGTTTTAAAAGAAAGATCTCCTTCAGCCTGAAACGAAGAGGTAAGCAGACATCCATTCAAGAGATCAAATGGATACATACCTGGGCATCGAAATCATACAAGGCTGTAACGTACTCTACTGCTGGCTCTGGCTTTGGTTTGGGTTTCACCGGCGGAGGTGGAGGCGGCCTCTTTGCTGCAGCTCCCACATCATTTGAAGGCGCAGAGTATGGGGGAGGAGGTGCGGGTGTCTGGCCTGGCGGTGGTGGCGGAGCCTTCTTGGTAAAGGAAGATGTAGGCGCTGCTCGGGATGGTGGCATTGAGCGGCTGCTCCCACTGCCAGCACTTGCGATGCTGGGTGAGCGACCGATGGAAGAACCAACAGTCAACGAATTGCCACCAGTGGCGCGATTAGCTTGCACAAATTTCGCTGGTAGTGAAAAATTATGAGTGAAAAATATGACGGGTGAGAGCTGAGCGTACAGGTCGATATGATGCGCTTGGTGATGTTAAGATCCTCAATTTGACTCCATGCATCCGTTCGCTTCTCTTCATAGTCAGCCTGGATTTGAGCGCCAGGGGCGTTGGTAACGTCGTATCGACCCTCCGCGAATGAATTCATTTTCTCAAGGAAAAGATAATAAACGTTAAGCCTGTTGAATTGTAAAATACTTGCAAAGACTGGTGGTTCCGACAGCTAAAGACATACTGCATATAATAGAATGAATGGAAAAGAGGGTCGATGAAATGAGTTGCGAAGTTGCATGAACCGCGGGAGATCTGTCTTGAGCGCGTTGTTAATGTAATCATACTCATTTGTGGCAATCTCGAAGTCTTGCTCAAGCTGATCATACAAATGTCAAACGTGTCACTGACAAGAAGACACTCCGGCACCTACCTTGAACAAGTTCTTCTCATCACTTCAAACTCTTCTCTTTCTTGTCCCTCAATTTAGTAAGTGAGTTATTGAACCGATCATAATCCACCAGCTTATGGTCGCGTTTAGTGATGCTCTTCCTGATCAGCTTGAGGACACCCTGGAACTCTTTCACGGGCGCAACAATTCGTGAATCGATGAGCTCGAGTTCAGGGGAGATCGCAGAACGAAGTTCGTCGAGAGCAGTTGCGTACGGAGGAGTGTTTGTGATAGTTGCCTCGCAGGAGGGATGCTTGCCTTGCAAGTTATACTCGGCAGCCAATGGAGAGAATATAAAATTGAAATGGTTGGCAAAACCCGCAGAAGAAGTGAAGAGGGCTGAGAGTATACGTGAGGATGCGGTAATAGATGAGATGGACATAATTGACACACATATGACGTTTTCCGAGAATGCCCTGGTATCTTTAAGCAACTTCTCTGTGGCTTGCTCGAGGCTGATGAAATGGCGATTGTAGTCGTCGAATTCGGGATCAGAAGACTCTGGCAAACAGTAGATAGTTTGAGTGAGTGGTTGATCACAAAGATTAGATCTCACTCTTCGCGAAGCCAACTTTAGATGTGACAAGGTGGGGCGTGCTGTAGACGATCGTGAGTCATCTCCCTCCACGCCGATGCTCAGGCAGAAAGATGCGACAAACGCCACCAATTGTTAGCATAAAACCGAAAAAGGATGAGCTTACCGCTTGATTGCTTTGGTGAACCCTTTCATCTTGCAGTGATGATATGGATATTATCGGGCTCCTGAATTGTCCTGATGCGGCTAAGAAGTTCGTTTTTGGACAGAAGAAGAGTTTTCCGAGGGCGTTTTGAAGTACTGCGGTGGGTTGTGTTGTGGTGCACCGCCCAATCTTGGACCAGACACTGATCGGTGACAGGCGTGACAACACCGAAGCTGAACAAACAAACGGATACAATGCGTCATTGTCACGCATTCTGCCTGCTCCCATCACTTGTTTATATCACCCTATTACATATACATTGAAACGTACTGTATCATTGAATCGAGATGCCTATCCAGCAACCATCAAATCAAATAAAGTCAGTGTTGAGCTGACAATGTCTTGGGGTTTTACGCTGACGCAACGTGAAGCACAGGCTCACAAATGTATCTATCGTACGCTTGAAGAAGGGTGGTAAACGGTTCGAGGTACAGTGTGGATATCCGACATACTAACATCGTCTAATGGCCTAGCTTTAGATTGCCTGCTACAAAAATAAGGTGCAGGAATGGAGAAACGGAGTGTATGTGATCATATCCATATGATAGCTCCGTAGCTAATGCAAGATCCTTGCGCAGTGAGACGAGTTTAGATGACGTCCTCCAAATTTCGAACGTCTTCATGAATGTATCCAAAGGCGAGGTTGCCAAGTCTAACGATCTCCAAAAAGCATTTGGTACCTCGACGGTAGATGATGTTGTGAAGGAGGTCTGTCCTTTTCAACGATCTCGGTCCCTTGCTTATCGGTACTGCAGATCTTAAAGAAAGGCGAAGTTCAAGTGGCAGAGAAAGAACGTGAACACGATCTTGCTACCCTCCGCAAGGAGATTGCTACAATAGTCGCTGAGAAATGCGTCGATCCGGCCACTCAACGTCCATACCCTGTCGGAATGATCGAAAAGGCCATGGCTGAAGCAGGTGTGAGTGTGAAAGCGGGGAAGAATGCTAAGAGTCAAGTGGGTGATCGTTCGTTGACATCGTACGCTACGTTCTCATCAAGGAGCGTTAGGTAGCAGAAACACTGCGACTCATCCAGGGTCACTCAACACTACCAATTCAACGTGCAAGGATGCGGGTGCGCGTCGTTCTCCCGGCTGCCGAAGGAGAGCGTTTGGAGGAACAGCTCCGTGCGTTGGCTGAGACGGTCGAGAAAGAAGACAAGGGGGAATCCTGGGAAACTGTATGTATTATTCCGTCGCCTTGTCGGAAGACTCTGACGAGGTTGTCTAGGTTATGCTTATCGAGCCCTCGCAAATCCGCGCAATCAACGAACTATTGCAGAAGGAGTGCAAAGGAAAGGGGCGCGTTGAGACACTTACCTTTGCCGCAACCGCTGACAACAATTGAACCATTGATTATCGCATCGGTGTATCCTCCCGATATTCAATAATGCCGATCGGAATAAGTCGATGTTATCATTGCTGCGTCATTATCTCACATCCATGAGTGAATTTGCCCTTAGCAGATCTTATTGGTGTTTCTAATTTCAAAACAACCGACGAAGTCTTTGCTGTTCTAGGCATCATCATGAGGTCGTCCGGCATTTGTATCCAAAGTTATAACTTATATTGCTTGATTCACCATGTCTATCAGGTGCGTTGGCATCATGCACATTTGTAAGGGAAGTATGCAAGAATAAAGTCAGGCTTACCGGTTCCGTTGACCAATAAGCAGATCGTTCCTGCAGCGACAATATATTGACAACGGTGTTCTTTGAAGGCATGAATATGGATAAAGTCAGATTCTAATAATATGATACATACCGATGATGAATTATCAACCTAATCTCTAAAGCTTTGAAATCAACACGCAGTTACACGCAACATTGATCAGGCGCTCAGAGCTGACTCCGTTCCCTTCATTGCCCCCGAAGTTTGGACACCAATAATTGGAATTCTAGTGAGCCACTACCCCCAAGCGAGATACGAGTGTAGGGTTAGATTAAGGACATCGTGCAGCGGCTATTACCACACAGTGCACAGGCTACACTCCAGTAAGTTCCGGCGCCCTGTCTACAGCCTGTCACCTTTCGGATTTTATTTTCCCCACTCACCACTCCCTTTCCTTCGCAGTATATATTACAACTTTCTAACATACTCATACTCGAGTCCCTTAGTTACATAGTCATATTCCTACTAGTGACTGGGCCCAGGTGGTTGGCCACCCGCCCTCGGCCCCTCGCAGCTCACCTCGGCTTACTTTCGCACAGGTCGGGGTTACTATCGGTCCAGGGGCTGGGTTGCCCCTTCGGGGCTTCCGCCCGAAACACTATCTGCTTGTAACCAAGCATACATTTTTTCTCGTTCTCACTACTTACGCAACTGCACAAGAGCGCCCACAAAGTATATCGACACATCTCGTACTCGATAAATATAACCTTCGGTTGTACAGTATATGTGGCACTATCTCTTGTTGCATCCCCTCACGATGTGCCCTCTCAAAGCGCTCGCCATAAACTACTTACCACAACCATCACATTCTTCAGTAAGTCCCATCGCATCATAGCGACTAATACCCATGCCGGCAGCGAGCGCATGCATATGTCCTTGCCCGATTCCCGAGAGTGAGAGATGTGTGTGCGGCGGCGCATCGGTTCCACGTCCAATTGATTGTCGTGCACGACCAAGTAGGATATCTTTTGGTCTTGGGATAAATGCTGTATATTTTACTTTAAGCATAAAACTAAAAAAAACAACATGTAGAGTTTTCGTACCAGAACGACGGCGATTTCTCGCCACTTCACGGATGGAGGAGGGTGATAGGTTTGGATTTATGATAGGTGGCCGCAGGTGCATCGACGAGTGTGAGCCAAGATAATCAATGACGTATGGCGCGATCTCAGCATCGCCAGACGGTAGACCGGCAATGATAGTTCGAAATGCAGTCAGTAAGATATTGGGAACATCTCCTAGAACTAGGGGAGGATGAAATTCATGCCTTCCGCATCGAATGAAAGAATTACCTCGTGTTGGGAAGTCATCATACGATGATTCGAGCAGCGCCGTATGTCGTATCTCGTTAAGGTTGACTGAAAATAATGATGCAAGTAGTAAGAAGCAACAAAAATGCTAAACATACTAGAAAATTTGCAGCGGTTGTCTCGAAAGTGACAAACAACCTGTATGTGGCCAGTCGCCGAAGTGACAAATTGTACTGGAGTGGGATGTTCGTGCGCGAAGCCACAAAAACACTCCCAAAAACAGCGCCGCCGCCTTAAGTATGCTGCGATTCTGCCTGGTAGGATGCGGAAGCCTGTGGAAACTGGACTAGACGACTACGAGTGGGTATCCACGCAGAGAAACAGAGACAATACATACTATGCAATCTGAACACATTGGCCAGCGTCACGGGAATGACTTATAAGCTCGGTGTTGCTACGTTGAGCAGCGTAAGCCATTGCAAACAGCATGTTTTGAGCGGGCATAGTGATGATGTTATGCTGTGTTACATTGACAATGTTCGTTAGCATGTCCGTAATGCATCAAGTTAGAACGCGCTCATCACCAGTCCCTAGCAGGCTATGCTCCCGAGTACACTGGCTGTCCGCATACATATTTGTATTCTCTGCAGAGGGGACTGCTGGGGAAGGTAAGTGGCTCACTGGCAGCAGTCCAAAGCGCGACGCGAGCCGGTGTCAAATGTCTGCCTGTTTGTTGGAATATGCTACCAAGCCCTCGTGTTGGGGCGTCAGTCTTGCATTCGCGCCGAGTCGGTCCCGCTTCTCGTCTCACTTGCCGATCTTAAAAAAATCCAGGCCATCATGATCATACTCTGATAATGAGACATCATTTAACTATAAGTTATAGTAAACGTGCGATACCGTTTCGCATAGCGATGAGAACTGTGGCTAAAACTTTGGCTCAGGACATGGAAGATGAGGGCACGGGGCAAAGAATTCGGCGTTAACGTTGAACGTTGAAAAGTTTGATCGACCAGTCGGATAACTTACATACAAACAATTGGTGACACACGATAATGGGATGTCGTGATTGGCTATATGTAAGATGACCAAGCACAGGAAGATCTTGTTGTTCCGATGAATTGACTGCCCTCCTTCATCCCAACCGCCCATGATGCTGTCTTCACTAGGTCGTTCGTGTTCAGCACACAATGTCGTCCACTCAATACGCGCATCCGCCATCTATTCCACTCATCGTCGTGCGATGATGTCTGCCTTAAGCTCTCAACCTCAGAGACCACCGGAAGCGCATTCCAGCTCCAACACCAAGCAGCCTCTCAAAGATTCACCACCTGTTGTTGTACCCACTGCAAAGTTGCTATCATCCGAACCAGCTTCTCCGCAAGTAGCTGCTCGCCCACCACCTGTGCCAAAGGCAGAGCGACCGCGGCCAACTATTCGGTCCACCAAGGCGGTGTTAAGTATGGTATGTGCTGACGATGGATTCTATCTGTATCAATAAGATTTATCATTCATTGCAGACACCGACTGCGATACAGCGGCTGCGTGGCTTGCTTAATAGTCCGACACCACAATTAATTCGTATAAGTGTGCGAAACAAGGGTTGTGCTGGCCTGTCTTACCACCTTGACTATGTGGAGAAGCCGGAAAAGTTTGACGAAGTGGTACATCAAGATGGAATTAAGGTGCTCATAGACAGCAAGGCACTTTTCTCAATAATAGGCAGTGAGATGGACTGGAAGGAGGATGCGTTAAGGTACGTCGTTCACCGTTTTAGGTGATGCTTCACCGTAGAACTTACACGATTGATTCCTGTAGCTCCAAATTCGTTTTTAACAATCCTAATATCAAGGACGCATGTGGATGCGGAGAGTCATTCACTGTTGCATAGTATTGCATACGAAGCATATCTATTACTACCAAACATACTTTTCCGTGCTTTAGATCTGTTAGTATTACTGTTATTTACACACCGCATTCAGTGTATCCCTACCATACGCACCTCACGTATATTCAATGCATAGATGACAACATTCATCTGAGTTCCTCACTCACCTTTCATATTGACGTCGTCCGCGCGCTATCCTTACAAGTCACTGAAGTTATGACATTACGGGATAGCAGGTATTACAACAGTTTAGGATTACAGTCGGAGTTTCTTTTCCATATCGTTGTGGATGCTTAATGGTGGACCACTCTCCATGCCTATAGGACACCGAGTCAGATTACATCACTTGTGTATCTGGCAAATTACGCACCGAGGAAGAAGTCGGTTGAGTCTAGAGTCTCATCCCGACCCATCAGGATGTCAAGATGTATGTTTGACTGTGACATGCCAGGCATATGAGGGCTCTGAAAGAAATTCAATTTGCATATATTTAGCACACGCGTCCATACTCACAGCGGACACAATCTGGCGTTCCATAAGTAACCTCATAGGTGCACTGGGACCGTAGAGATTGGCCAACATGTGTAGCCTCGCGTTGTCCTGCGTCTCTTCCCACTATGAACGCCTTCAGAAAGAGACGCATTTTATAATGGAATTCGAGCACACCTTTGCAATACGGTTCTCGAACTCGCCCCCTCTCGTCTCAGTAGCGATGCTACGGATTCCATACCGGAGGGTGTCATGGAGGCCTAGACTGCCTGCAGTATCATTTATGGATGCAGTTTTGATTTGTGAAGATGGAATGACGCGGTACGAAGGTTCCTATATAACTAGATTAGTTTGATCTGTCAACCGAACGATATGAACGCGCACCATGGTAGTGGTCTGAAGGCAAGTGTGTACGCGTAGCCAGTGTGACAGGGAGGTGGTCACGAGGGTAACTACATGTCACGTCTTGTGACGTTCCCCACAACGTGACCCTTGATGCACTAGAACGAGTCGGTGACGATGATCCAGCTCGAGTGCCTATAAGTAGGCCAGCTTGCGAACGAATCACTTCCTGTTGTCAACGCCCACCATATGTGTGTTTCTCCAGTTCGCTTGTTACTGCATTGCTGATACAGTTATCGGATACAAAGCTCTAGTCTAACCCAGGCCCGTTCACTAAATACTCAGTGCCTGCATTTGTGCTAGGAACGTTATCTACACTCCAAGATGAGCAGTAGACCCGCGAGGTCATCTAGCATCCCCGTTCCACCACGGGGAGGTATTTCACCCGTTCGGAATATCGAGTCAGTCATCTCAATCCCCTTTGCACCTTCCCCACAGTCCCGTCCTCGCCTTGTGAATCCGGGATGGCCGCAACGTAGTCCTACTACAGGTATCAGTAGTATCCGTGGATCCAGCTCTATGGCTGTGGCGTCCAGCCCTCCAATGCGTTCGACAGCTCGATCATTCACACAGCCAAGTTCTGCGCTCCTTTCAGGCACAGGAGCTACACCAACTCACACATACTATGAACCGCGCGTAATCAGAGTCGACCCCACTTGTCCAACCTCTCCACCTTCTCGTGTTCGTCGGCCCAGTGCAACCGGCATTAGGGCGCCCAGTGCTCAGAGACCAGCTATGGCACACTCGAGCGTGGGCCCGTTCCCTGCAGACCCAGCACCCTTTCCTCGCCCGGCGTACCTTGACCATTCCGCGCTGCGGCATCTATTACAGACAGACAGTCCTCAACTTTCCTCGTCACTGAAGCCTGATCTTGCTGTCCTCCGTACTGAGTATGCTGGCGGAAGGAGGAGGGCACAGAGATCTCCTAGCTCTGATAGTGATGAAGAAGACACTAGTCCTCCTGGCGAAATGTCCTCCCGGCAACAGCAAGAGAATAATCCTTTAATGTCATCCGCCCTCTTGCGCCTCCCAACTAGGTGGAGTGAGGAATATCGAAGTTCTATGTTAAGTGTTTCCGCAGATGGAAGGGATCTCACCTATCAAGGTCAGTCATGCTAAGGCAGCAGAATTACCAAACACGTTACACTCATTGAAACAGGATCTCCAAGCAACTCCGACAAAGATGCTGCGGCTGCGCGTACGATTTTCCCTATTCCTCCTGCCTGCGGCATATACTACTACGAGGTCGAGGTAACCAGCAAGGCAAACAGCAACAAGGGGTGAGTGCCTTGTGTACGGAATTTCTGATGTCTATATACTCAAACGCAAATTCAGGCATATTAGTGTTGGGTCCGATTAAAATTCGATGATTTGAAATTAATTTCGCTGACATCCCTTTGTAGTCTCGTGAGTCGCGACTTTAAATTGGTTCGCCTACCGGGGTGGGAGAAGAACTCGTGGGGATATCACGGTGATGACGGGTCGTCGTTTGCGGC
Organism: Suillus subalutaceus; assembly: GCF_016647625.1. NCBI lineage: Eukaryota > Fungi > Basidiomycota > Agaricomycetes > Boletales > Suillaceae > Suillus > Suillus subalutaceus. The sequence continues at coordinate 306,913 of NW_024540268.1, forward strand.
TGAGAAAACGGGCACACCATATGGTCCCCAGTTCGGAGGTCCGTTTACTTCACGATGCACCTGAGTATCTTAACTCACTTTGGACTAATTAGCCGGAGATGTCATTGGCTGTGGTATCGATTTTAGCCAGAACCGCGCGTTTTACACGAAGAACGGTGCTTTACTTGGTGCGCATTCTTCCCTCCGAGGACTTCTTTTATTCTGAATTCCCACAGGCTCTGTTTTCGACAATATCGGCAAGGACTGTGATATTTATCCAGCAGTCGGGCTTTGCCATCCTGGAGAATCTGTGCGGGCTAACTTTGGCCAGGATCCATTCAAGTTTGACATCGAGGACCACGTGCTTCAACAACGAAACACTACATGGTCGCGCATTCAATCTGCGCCTTGGACGTGGCCAGTAGCTGACGGTGACAAAGATCTTACTTCAGCATCGACATCTACCGCAGAAACCCGCGTGAAGTCCCAGATCAATGATCTCGTTCTTTCGTACCTGTCGCATCACGGATACGCACGTACGGCACGAGCGTTTGAGGCACAGTGTTCCGCTCGAGGAGGAATGTCAACATTGAGATTGTCAAGCATGTTCCCTTCATCTTCCACGAGTCGTGTGCCCGACCATGATCAGATCATGGATATGGACGGCGTGCCCCAAACCCCTACAATCGCACCTGCACCTATAGATGATATCGAGATCCGTACCCGTATCGTGCATGCCGTGCTCATTGGTGATGTCGATACTGCGCTGTCCGACACACGAACACATTTTCCTCGAGCGCTTGATGCGGATGCAGGACTCGTGCTTTTTAAACTACGATGCCGTAAATTTGTGGAGCTTGTATTGGAAGCGGCAGAACTGAAAAAGCGGAAGTGCGCAGAAGATGCAGAGATGAATGTAGAGGTTGATGGAGAAGACAAAGGAACTTCGGACGGGATGGGGATGGACGTTGACGATGAAGCGGATATCTCCAGTACTGAAGTGACGAATGGTTTCGGCGGCGGCAGCAGCAGTGCAATACCTATCAAAGGCAAGCGTAAGGCATCGTTCGCCTCTTATTCGCATTCGGGTTTGTCAGGTGTTACTGCTGCCAAGTATGGGACCGCTCTCGAGCGTGCGGTTGAGTACGGACAGGAGTTGCAGTCAGAGTACAAAGACCGCCCGGAGATGCGCGCCATTTTCAAGCGCACGAGCGTAATCGTGGCTTTCGAGGATCCGCTTGGGGCCGGTGGGGATGCAGCGGAGGTAGCGGGGCAGGCAGCAAGAGTGAGTCTTGCAACAGAAGTGAACCAGGCGATTTTGTGTGAGTTTGTCCTCGAATTGACTCGGTTGTATTCTCACTATTTCCCGTAGTATCACAAGGGCGTCCTGCCCATCCGGCTTTGGAGAGGATATACCGCCAGAGTGCAGCGTCCCTCACGCAGCTTGCTCTGATTGGCAATGGGGCTGCTGCTTTCGTGGACATGCCCAGGGAGCTCCTGGATGCTTGATCATAATTTGTCAATCATTATTTCGCTTCGCCGAGTAATTCTTGCTATTGTAGGTTACATATTCGAAATCAGGTCATGCATATCTCAGATTGTAAGGTATCATTGAAAATTGAAGTCCTTTTAATTGCGTTCTTTAGTATACCATGAAGACGCATGGCTCAGAATCGCGTCCCCCACTCTGACTTCGCTTTCAATTTCAAATGACTATCATTTACACGAGTTACTGTGAGTTCCTATGGTATACAATTCCATTACAGTGCACTGGTATGAAGGCCAGCTTCTGGTACTCGATCCTTCACATCATATAAGATGCCTTCACAATCTCGAGCATCTTGCCCAGAGCGATTAAACCAAAGCTCTGAGCTCCAAACATCCTCGGTTCTTTCTCAAGCGTATCTTCCGCAACGCACCACGCTGCCCAAGAGCGCTTGAACGTTTCTCCCATACTTCGCTGTTCCGTGTCATCAAATTCTTCGCGGAAGGTCCAGTCATCATAATCTTCTTCTTCTTCATCGTACGTCTCTGTCTCCGTCGTCGCCAAATCTTTAACCAGGAGCTCTGCCCTGACCGCACGGACGAGCTCATGCGTCTGAGATTATCGTTTAAGAATTTGTGGCACATGTTGAGCACTAAGCTTACCTGCAAGTTCATCGCAGTGACTGCGTCCCGCCGACGATGATGGTCGGACCAATTTGCCATGATAGTCCCGCTCACCAATTCCGCTTCCGAAACGTGGCTGTCCTTGCTTTTCAAAATTGTGTGCGACTGCCCGATCACCAGCAGCTGGTCACAATATGCTTCGAGTAGATATGTCATCTCCTCGACTAACTCTTGAGTTGATTCGGGTAATCCCGAAAGACCGAGATTACGGAGGCTCACGTGTGAGAGAGCGTCCTCCACACGGGCTCCATCAGATGGAGAGTAGTCCTCGTTCCAATCTTGAGGAATCCACTTCTTCACTGGCACCCGACGGTAGAGTTGTCCAAGCAGCTTTTTGCTGTTGTAGTACTGGTCGCTGTGGAGATCAGCGCCTTCTTTGGCAAGAAAATCAGGCCTGGGTTGATTCCTCGACTTGAACCTCGGAAGTTGGGTAAAGTTGACAGGAGTGCCGCTCTTCGGGAAATCGACTGCGTGTGAGGCCAATTTCGCGAGTTCCATACACTCTGCGCAACCTGGATCCTCCAGGTCAGAAAACCTGAGATGATGTATGGCGATGAGACCGACAAGGTCCGCCTCGATCTACATTTCATAATTAATTTTGCAGGTATTGAAAATCCGAATGAGACTCACATAGTCAAATACGAAATCCACGACATCGGAGATGGTACATGGGGCTTCTGTCCTTTTGATGGGTAATGCCTGATACTCTCCGGGTTCGCCGTAATGCGTTGGCAGCAGTTTTGACTACAGAATGCTCAGACATGTTGAATGTATTAAAATTTTCAGGCTTACATCACGGATTAGGTTGAAATCGTCGCCATCAAGATCACCCCCACCTAGACATGATGCAAGCGCTCGCTGACCCCTGTCGACGATATGAGTCAGCGTGCGTTTGTCGCGAGCCATCAAACAAGACTTACTCGCACGAAAACACAATGACATTCTTCAGGTGCGCCAACTCTGGGCGGTGTACGGCCCTCACAACCTGCAGATCGCCTGGATGAATCTGCGGGCTGCGGGTTACGGCGACATCGCCCAGGATTTGCTCATTCAATCCCGTCCTTTCATCAAACACGACTGCGTAAACTTCTCCCTCCTTAAGGCAGCCCCATTCATCGGAAACACCAAGCAAAGTATACGAGTCCGGCACTTCTATATGTGCGCGATACTTCAGCTCTCGCAAGATCTGCGTTTCGGCGCAATGCAGGGAGCTTTCTATGAGCTCGCTTGTCCACCGTGACTGAGACGATTCGTCCTCCGTATTCCCAACATCCAGCCGCAAAATGGACGACAAATTTCTGAAGAGAGATGATAGATGGAATGATCCTCCCAGTCCGTGTTGCTGGATAACTTTCGAGGCATCAAGGGATGACGATCGGACGGATTGAGCTTTGGCAATCGCGTCGTCCTGCAGTTCAATAATTCGACTGGTGTCCACTCCTAAGAACTCCATGAGTACGATGAGCGGACGATTAAGGAACATCGCTTTTGGTTTCGCTGATGTCGATTGAACGTCAAAAGTGAGGTTCTCCTGTGCATCAAATTTAATCTGCGATGGACGAAGGCGAACGAGGTTGCCTTCGATTGTCGGATCTTGGACGACCATGCCTTTGGCACCACCGAGACGAAATTGGAAAGCGGATGGAACATTGCGTAGCTTGGCGGGTCGCCTCTTGCCTTTCTGCAAAGACTTCCATATGTCCTTTGCAAGCCCGACAGATATGGGGCTACACCCATCTGTCATAACATTGTCAGAGGGCGATTTTCTGTCAGGATAGTGATAATCGATTTCTTCGGGAAGAAGTGTAATAGACGGATCAGTGCCAGAAAAGGCTTGAGACCACCTTGCAGCCAAGCGAGCGGGTTGGTTGACGAGTTTCGAGAAATCGCCCTAACAATTGCGTTCGGTAAAATCGACCAGGGTCATTAGCGACTCACCAGGTTGCGCCGGATTGCATCTGCATCCAGCAGTGTCCCGCTGTCATCCGTGAACGGTGTCATAAACCACACCGAATGATCTCGGAGACCGCTCATTGAATATCCCAAGAACTGGAATTGACGTCCAGCGACGCGATAGCCTTTGAGTAGAATTGGGCGATAACGCTCCTTCAGAAGGTCGGTGATGGAAGACTCTAGGTCCCGACGAAGCTTGGATCGATTCTCGTCCTGAAAAGTAACGCGCAGGAAGCACTCGTGATTTTTGTATTTGCGCAAGACACTATTGGACTGGTCTGGGAGAGGTCCCTCTAAGATGTATCGTGTTGGCGTTAGGATAAGATGGTAGGACTGGTATACCCCACTCTGCGGTGCCGGAGCTAGAAGACGGAGGGGCCTTTGATGCTCTCTAGTGAACTCGTGGATTACTTGGCCAAGAAGAGAAGTTAAATCTTCTTGGCTGGTATGCCACTGCGCCCGGCGTTTGCGGCGTGGTCTACGACCCGCGTTGTGTCCTTCGTACTCGGTTGCAAAGGACTGGAAAATTTCTGGCGCATCAGGGCCATGTTCAGTGTGCAACGAGACAATCGCCTCCTTCAGCGAAAATACCTCCATTGGAGTAAAAACAAAATTTGCAACGGTCTTTTCCACCTGGAACCCGAGCTCGTATGGTATCTCGGAGAGAAATTCGTGGAGTTCCTCGACAGGGCTGCTATTGGAAGTGTGGTCATGGATCCGAACATGGGGCGTTGGGGAGTACCGCAGATGAAGGCGATTGCGACATGCGAACATGAATGTATCCGCATCTGACTGGCTGCTGAATACCAGCATCAGACTATGGCTGCCGGGAGGCATGGGATGGTAATGCGTCAAGCCCGGCAGACGTCGAGGGCTTGTAAGTCCAAGTCCACCGATGTCATTATCCATGGAGAACACCGGGGGCGCATCGGCACGAATGAAAAGAATGTGGGTATCATCATCCTGGTTACCCACTAATGCTGCGATTTTCAATTGTGCATAAGACGCAATGGACGTCGAGGTCCAAAGGAGGTCGTCATTCCCATCATAAGGCGTGACAGTGAAGCGTACTTGCCGACGCTCTAGATCGCAGGAGACATTTGCAGTGCCAGGAAGGCTAAATTCCGAAGAAAAAGAACCATCCCGAGTGAAGCGTCCAAATGAGTAGCGAAGGAGCTGGAAAGGCCTCGATTGCTGTAGAAGCCTTTCCTTCTCCTCTCGCAGTTTCACTGGGTCAACCCAAGGAACAGTATTCAACCTCAAAATACGGGCATTGTTATTCGGTTGCGTGCTCTTGCTGAGGAGGATTTGGCGGCCTTTGACGACAAGCCCTGTATCACCATAAGCACGCAAGAGAGTGATGCCAGCATCCACTGTGGGGAGAGCAAGGATGCCTCGCTTTCCATTTGGGTGTGTCTTGTAGAATATTTGGATTTCAAAATTAAGAAGTGGATCGGATGGGAATGGGGGTTTGTGAAGAATCTTAGCGAATTCGAGTGTCAAATCTTCTTGGGTAACTGCAAAGGCGATGTTTCTCAAAAAAATATCCATCTAACATAGTCCAGGTTAATACAAGGTGGGATGATTTGGGATCGCTCACTGGCCAGTAATCACCTTGTGCGATTGGTATCAACGGGGATATGATTGGGATAAGATGATTGCTATCAGCTGGCCATCTGCATCGGCAGTACTAGTATATAAGTGTTGCGAGTCACTCCTGATTAAAGATATTAATAAATCACAGCATGCTATACACGTGAAATGCTGCGGAACCCTTTCAGACCCTTTCCTACCAATGATGACTCAATATATAACGTATATGTATTAGGGCAATGTACCAAACGATCAGGTAGAAAATTAGTCCAGACGCCGCTTCTTCTCCCTAAAACCATCATGGTCTCTTTCCGGCGGCGTTCTCCGTCTGTTATCATGGCCTAAACGACTGCGATAAGGTGACCTTGACCGTGATCTTCGGCGCCCAGTGCCAGAATTGCGATAATCGTGATTCTTCTCCCGCGATCTATCGTCACTGGTGAAGTCCTCCCGGCTTGGCTTTCCCTCCTTTGAGCGGCGACGATCAACTCTATCATCGGGCCGGTCTCGCCACGATGATTGCTCGCCCCATGCGCGTGATCTGCCAGTGGCCGCGTTAGCACCAGACGCTAAAGAACTGCGGGCCCCTGGAGGTAATTGATTATTTTGAGGACAGTCTGCCAAAAATTTTGAGTCTGATAGGAGGACCCCTCAACACGCATGTCCTCACCCTTCTTGAGATGCGGACCGCCACATAAGAAACAACCACCCCCTTCTGTGGATCGACCCCCTGTTTGTACAGAACCGGCGCCTCCAAAACCTCCGCTCCCCTGTGTCGTGTCCTGATCCATAAGGTGGGTATACTTGGTTCTACTGCGTTTACCGAAGTTCTTAACTCGCATGACTTCGGGTAACATCGAGACATCCACCGTAGACTCAGTTGCCTCTGTGTAGTCGTGTCGTGTGAGGATTGCGTCATCCTAATTAACGTGTAAAATGATGGGACGACACAGATGAAAGAAGGTGACATACCTGGTGGAAAGCACCCTTATGCCAGTACTTCTGAAGGAACTTCTGCTGGCCTTTAGGCTTCTCCTCTCGTAGCTTGTTAGCCCGTTCAAGATCTTCCTTCAAACGTTGTTCTTCTGGAAGGGCACGTCTCCGCTCAATCTCTTCCCTTTCCTCTTCACGTCTAAGTTCTTCCTCCTTTTCCTTCTTGATTCGTCCAAGCTCTCGCAGCCGCCAAGCCTCAAATTCCCCAGTGGGATCCACACCGTCCGTATCATCCACATCAGGTATTATCTCTTCCTTCTCCTCTTCAAAGTATGTGAGTATAACAATCGCGACGGATGTATAAGAACGCACTTTCCAATAGTTCTCGTCGTATACTTTCTGCGACAAGGTCATGACTCTGCTTCTTCCGTTCTTCAGCAGTTTCTTGTTTCCGCTTCTCTACTTCCTCGGCTTCCAGAGCTATTGCATCACGCTCAGCAATCGTCTCTCGGCCTCGCCTGTAGGAACGTGAATAAGTGACTCAACAAAAAGTGTATTTGAAAAGTACTTCGGAACAAAAACAGGTCGGAATAATGGCTTTGAAACTTCTTCCTCAGATTCACTAGACTGGAGATAATTCAAAAAAATAGTATATGCCTTAAGTAAACATACCTCGCTCTCATCCTCTTCTTCCTCTTCTTCATCCGGTGCTTCCTCCGACTCCTCTTCCGACACGAGATCTATAGCATCATTAAGCACGAAAATGAGTCAGACCAAGACTATGGCACGCACCCTCCTCCAGTTTGGTCCGTCCAGACTCTTCTCGTCCCGCAACAATGACCTTGCCTTCCTTCGAGATATTGACATCTTTTAGAGTAAGATTCATAGTCTTCACCACTCTGCCCTGTCCCATCTTCACTGGAAGCGTCGTTTCCTCGTCCTCATCATTCTCGACGATGTCTTGCTCCCCACCAATGAGCACGTCTCCTTCTTCCTGAACCTCGAGCTGCTCCTCATCGTCTTCATCTGAGTCGGATGGAAATTCAGCAGCTCCTTTCGGCGCTTTACCCTTCCAATATCTGCCTGCCGCACGCGTTGGCTTTGATGCGTGTTTGCGAACTTGAGTCGCAAGTATAGTTGACATGATGACCGTGACGAGAGTTATTATGGACGCGTAAATAGGAACAAATAATCTTCATTTATCTCTTTGTCGAAGACGGCAACACTATGCAAAGGAATCAAATCTTCTTTCGATAGCTCTGGACTCTTGCTAAGGGAAATCAATGAATTCACGTCTACGAGAAACCATCAAGTATAGTAGTTCCAAACAGGGGAAAAGTGAGACTATTTCCTGATTTAATGCATCTTTACCATGAGCAGGTACCGCAAGCGGATCTGGGATGGGTCATAGACGATGTACTAGCGAAATGTGAGCTAACGCGGGAACGTTTTGCCGCGATCACGAACCTCGTTGTACATAAGAAAGGCACCAGGGGGGTTGACCATCGATGCCTCTCCCTTGGGCATGTAAACGCCCTCAAGTTCTTTGTGGCCAAGCGCCATACCAGCATCTTGCCAATTGGTAGGTTGTGTCGTCCCTACCCCTTTCGTCGCCCTGGCGTCACGAACAGCATGAGAAGCATGCATACGGAACAAGTGAAGATTGCACTTACAGCTTCTTGCTTTTCTTGCAATCTTCATTGGCAGTGTAATTTGCATCGTTCATCTCGAGGAACGGCTTTACAGCCACCTCGCAGAGGAGTAACACGCCAATTTGATTACTCAAACTATCCATCAAGTTTAGTGAGACGCCATTCGAGAATGCCGCATTACTCACCTAGCATAGCAGTAGCCTGCAGACTGAAATAGGACGGATATTGAAAATTGACACTCAGGAATGCCCTTCCGAACTTACTTTTGACATCATCTAGGAAACAGGTTAGTTTATGGTATGAAATAAGAATACTAAGTCACTCACATCCGCGAAGTAGACACCTTTGCCAAACATGTAGCCTGAGTTGTACGTCAGTACACTGTACGTGTAGAATAACTCTTCAGCAAGCATACCCGTAACAGGCGCCTCCGGAGGGGCGATTCGAAGGCCCTGTTTAAGGATACCTAAAGTAAAGCAGTGAATCCATGATCTGCGGTATGTTTCGCACACTTCTTACCAGCGAAGTTGGTCGTCCTAGAACCGTGCCACAAGAGCATCCGATCACCAGCAGGAAGCTTATCGTACCCCTTCGCGAGCCATGCGGAAGTCTCTGTGCCCCTCTCCACTCTAAATGCATGTACAACCTCCGATCCTGAAGTGATGCTGTCTGTCCATGCGTGTCGGAGATGTAACGTGTGAGAGCCTTGAATTCCGAGCTGTTTCGAACGACAGGGTCCATCGATTTGAGACCAAGCGAACGGAAGTGCGCGTCCAGCGGGTTAAGTGCCTTCCCGTCGTCGTCAACAGTTGGTGGAGGTATTTATGAGTTTATGGGCGATTTCCTGAGATGACGTGTGGTGAGCAAATGAATATGCACGAATACGGTTCGCATACCATGTCACCCAGAGCGTCGACAAGATTTAGTTCCTGTGTAAATGTAAGCAATGAAAATGGTGAAGAAGTCGGGTGTATTACCCTTTTCAAAAGATTCCTGGTTGCTGATTACAGTGGGCCTCGTGCGCCCGAATACATGGGGGATGATGCTGCCAGAAACTCGCATCAGAGCAATGAACGATTACATTTCCACTTGACGCACGAATAGTATTCCGAAGTAAGCGTTTCACAGGCGGTTTGGAAGCCACCCAGAGACTTCGCCATGTCGCCATCCGGATATTCGACCACTTCTGCAAGTTTCTGAAATCGTTTAATTGACTCTAGACAAATATTTTCCTGGTGATGAACGAACCTTCAATGCCGCAAATCCATTGAGAATCGTTGACTTTGCGAGTTTGCCTAGTTTGGTGCAAGACTGTAAGTAGCTGACCTACTCACATCAAAGAACGTGATATACCCAGGGGAAGCTTATTGGCATCGTAATTCATCGACGACAGGTGAGCATCGATGAGTCTAGATTGATCAGTTGGGAGCTGAGGATTTAGGCTACGCCACTTACTTGGATGAGAAAATGAGGTTGCAGAATGCCTGCCATAATTGGTTGTATTAGCGCAGATGAGGAGATTTTTTTCTTGAATTACCTGCAACTCAGGTAGTAACTCGGAATCCGGAACAGGTTCGTCTTCCTTAGAGTTGCTGCCACTGCTTTCCGCCTTGTTGTTTTCATCCTCGAATACACGCTCTGGAGAATATATCAGGTCACACCATCGCGTTTGAACCTACGAATGCACCTACCTAACCATGTATATTTTCCTGATTGTCCGGTGTTCATATGAGGGTTGGACTGCCAGAAAACATTCACTTACCCTTCGCAGCCACCATGCCAAAGCGTTGGGGCCACGCAACGCCGGATTTCGACTTGAACTGCTTCTTAAACTCGATAATAGCAGAAGAAGACGGCCATGGTCCCTGGTATAATCAGTTCCTGGTGCAAAATCCAAATGCTGGGACCAACCTTGATTTGACTTGCACCATTCTCACCAACGCGACCCCAACGCGTGTAGAGGGAGGATTGGGCGTCATTTCCAATAGGATGCAGGAGTTGTATCACATAGAATCTATGTGCTTGGATAAGAATAAAAAATTCTTCATGCACGCGTGTGCTCACTTATTTTTGTTAGAGCCAACCTCTGTTTGGTTGAGCATTGCGTCCCAAACACTTTCAGCACTCGAGTAAACTTGATGTGTGTCTAGACATTCCGGTCATTTCTACGCTCTTAACGCATACATACAAGACTTACTAACGAGGCCAGACATTGGGTCTACCGGAGCAGCACCTCGTTTCACAACAGTGACCTGGAAATTGAGAGGTGAGCATCTCGCTGTATAAACCACGGGGCATCCGATACTCACCATCTTTTTCACTTCGTTATCCGCCTCATTGTCACTGGTGTCATCGTCCTTGTTCAGCCTGGCAATTTTAGAAGGGACAACATCCGAGTCTGCCTCATCGTCGTTGCGGACGCGCTTCGCCTTGGACGATTTTGGTTTGGAGACGGGTTTTGCTGGCTGGGATACGGGTTTTGCTAAAACTGCAGTAGGAGCAGCTGCAGCGTTTGCTGCCTGCCTCGTGCCAGCCCTAGTGGACCGCGATGACACTGGCTTCGCAATGTCTGCAACATTGGTGGAGGGGACAGCTTTCTTGCGAGGCATGGCAAACTTGGGAAGAAAAACAAATAATGAGAGTGGAACGGAGGTGTTTTAATAATGCGCCCCTATCACCGCGTCGAGTCAGTGAGCGCGTGTGGAACGGTGCCATGACCACGCTCTACACCGCCCTGAACACGTATATGGTCATATCCCGACACCTGCCCTATCACGTGATATAGGGGTCGTTCCTGATTTAGAAGCGCTGTCTCGGTGGCGAGACCGAAACGTGAATTACTGGTGCCATCTTCTGGAATATTCAGTACACGTTGTAGTCCATTGAAACAAATCACACAAGTCCCTGGGCTTGATTATATGTTTTCATGGAACGGCATTATCCGGACCACACGGTGAAAACGTGCTACAATGGCTTTCTAGAGAGTAAAGAGATCTGATCAAGACCGGCCCCATTCCCGGACTTCTTCAATGTGGAGCAGAAATTCTCACTGGCCCTTGCCAAATGCGTGATGACCCTTACACTCGATGTGCAACGTGCCCCCGGCATCTAGCGAACGCTACTTTACTAGATATCACATATTCTATAAGCGGACACTAATTGTGATCACAACGAGGGATGTCGGTTCAAATGGAGACTCGGATATCACGATGTGACATTGTGAAAGTGTGAGCATTAATTTCACCTCCAAGTTCCGCCACCTCCAATATTACAGTCCTGATTATAAAGGGCTGATATCGATACTATGGTTTCCAAACACTTTAACACCCTACTTGGATCCCACCATCTGAGATGCCAGTTCCTGACGCGCACATTGTTCAGTTCGATTTGAACTCCATCTCATCTTACGGTGCGTACAATAAACCCTGTGGTGGTTTTCGCTCTCTCGAACTGATAGTTTAGCATATACATCAGATCTCTTGGATCATAACGGTGATCCAGCGTATAATTTCTTATCGCCTCCCCAATTTGAGAGTCCTCTGGTCCCCCTTGATTTTCAATGGCACCGAGTTGAGTCAGTATCGACGCGCATACCTTCTCCTCCAGAATCAGTGTCTTCCTCATATGCTTCCACTTCCTCGGCACCAGATATACATTCTGCAAAGCTGAATTCCGAACTTCCCTTCCCATCGTCCTTTCCTTCCTCCGCCGCTCTTGCGAGCATGCCTATACCATGTTCTCGTGGCTACTCGCGTAGCAAAGATCCAGATCACGTCCCACGTCCGCGCAATGCTTTCATGCTCTTCCGCTCTGCTTTCTCTGCCGCACAGAAAATCGGAACGAATATTGAACGTGACAATCGACACATCACGCGCATAATCGCCCACTGTTGGAATCGCCTCTCCGAATCAGAGAAACAGGTTTGGCGTAATAAGGCTGCAACGGAGAAGGCCGTCCATGCGATGAAGTACCCAAATTACAGGTTTCATCCTGTCCTGCGCGCCAAAAAGCCTACCAAACGAAAAGTTCAGAGGAATGGCACGGAAGACAAGAGACGCTGCGAGCAAGTCGCCGAACTCCTTCTTGCAGGCAAGCATGGCGAAGAACTTGAGGTCGCAGTCAAGGAAATCGACGACACTATGAAAGCCACAACTTCCACATCATCCCCTGATCCAAGAAGTTGGTCAGCATCCAAGGACATACAACCTCCTTGTGAAGGTGACTTTGACGCATGCGAGATACAACCATTCCGCAGCCCTCTTTTACCACCTACTACCAAGTCAACTAGTCCTTCGGTCTACGACTTTACAGGTGCCACTCAGTTTTCTCCACCGGTGCGCATATTTTCTCTCGATATTTGATATCATCTCATCGTTTCCATGCAGCTCACTATGGTCAAGACCATTACAAAATCCCACGAATGTCGCGAGCAGCCTTACCAAGCACCATATGATACCAATCAACCAACGTCGAGTACTTCTCCCACGCACCCATTGCTCCTTACCCAGCCTGATTTTTATCCTCTGTACCAAAGTGCCAGGCTCTCACCACTGCCTGTGGCACTTTACAGCGACCCTTCAACCTTGTTCATAGACTACACAGATAAGAACGATGGCGACAATATCTCCGCATTTACTCCCTCCCCTCCAGACTTTTCTGCCTTTTCATGGGACACATTTTCAACGTCGTGCTATGATACCAATTCGTCTCACTTGTACACAACTTTTCCATCCTACTGAACGTTTTTTGTGATGCAATACCATTACTCCACTCAATCCAACAAACGCCTTAGATCCATCCTAATCACTCTCGCATTCATCTGTAGCCTTTTAGCTTTACTCTGATACACATCGAACCATCGTGGATGGACATACAGATGTCGAAATGTAATCTTTACCAACAACAAACCTATTCACAAGTTTCTAGACAAGATCTCAAAGGCTTTGACGCCCTCTTTTCCCAACAAGGTCGCACAACCTACAATCTGGGCACCGGCACGATTCATCCGCTGAACAGCTTCTGGGGATGTCACGCCCCCAGCGCCAATGATGACAATTTCCCGCATCGCCGGGTCATCTGACTCCGCAAGAAGTCGTGAAAAGGTGTACACATTCCCTAGGGAGAGGGAATGAATAGCCTCGCCTGCGAGCCCACCCAAACCTGGAGGCACGGCAAACCGGGACATGCCCGTCTTTGCTTCTGGATCTGGGGTGGGGGTCTGATCAGCAAAGACAAGGCTGTTTCCGAGAGTGTTTGTACACGTGAAGTAGGCGATTGGATTTGTGGGGCTATCAGAATCGGTGCGGGTGTAAGACGAAATGCATTCGATGACATCACGAAATTGGGTTGCTATGATATACGGCGGGAGCTTGAGCCCGATTGTAAGCGTTGAGTCATCCTGGAAGGCCTTTGCGAAGACGTCAAGATATGGCTTGAGAGAAGGGAGGTGGTATGAGGGTGGAGGATGGTCTTTGATATTTGGGCAGCTGGAGTTAAACTCGACAGCGATGCGGGAACGCCATGTAGAATTTGACGCGCGGAACTGTTGTATCGCAACTAACATTTCAGACAGCCTCTCGGCGCTAGACTCCGTGATGCTGATTATGAACGGTTTGGGAGACGGTCCTTCTCCTAAGAACTCCCGAATCCATGCGAGATATTTGTGCAATGGATGGGGGGAATACCCGTACGAATTGAGGGACGAAAGAGAATCCTTCATAAAAGCTACCTGAGCGATCAACCTCGTCAGACATATGGAAGGTTATTGGAACCTTGTCTGCAGTACGTACAGTATGGCTTTCATCTTCTTCAAAACCGTCCAAAGTGGTTGTTCTCGTGACCACAGCACCTGTATAAGGGCAGTGGTACAGTCTACTGAGCTGTTGATAGTCTGATGCCCATGCACATGAGCAGTTCACCATGGAAGGTGATACATCAATGCTGCGAATCAAAACCATCGAGTATCTTATCAAGATCAGTAGATGTCTTGGATCAAATAGAATTAAGCGTATCGACACTTTCTTCCGTGTTAGTACTATCAGTCGAGAAGACCATGATAGTGCCTATTATTATGGACGTCCTGCCTCAAGCGGTCGACTTGGCTTGAGATAAGCTTGATAAGACTTTACCAATTAAACAGAGATATACCGCATGCATGCCAGTACATAGCTATGAAAAAAAACTATCATCAATGAGCTGATCAGTCAAGGACGCAGTCCATTTGGCTCCTCGACAACCTCTTCTCCTTCGGCAATGGCACTCTCGGTGCCCGTTCGCTATTGTCCCTTGCCAAGCTGTCTCTCGAGTATCTTCTTTGATTATCTTTCTCACCTTCTCCCACAACGGCTCGATATAGTGCCAAATGAGGGCATACCATCCTAAGGCATCAAAGGGAGCCGCCAGCCAACGATGTGTCTTGCTCCATTGTCTCCTTTCGTTTATGCATTTTAGGAACCAATTTCGAGAATACAAGACCATAACTGGGTCCGAGAACGCCCCGAACCAAGTCAGAAACGAGAAAATGCAACGGTCAAGCTGTCTACACCTCCACCTGACGTTCAACCCGTAATCAAACTCGGCATGGTGTGTTTGGTGGACACGAACCATCGGAGCGATCTTGGAACGATAATTCTGTTGATGATATGGTTCTTGCCGCCCCAAGTTGACATGAACAAGGTGCTGAACGAAAGGGAGTAAAATGCAGCCTTGAGACAATCTCTGACGATGTTCGTGCAGATCTGCTCGAGTTTGGATGCTCGAGGAGCTGTACGAATGATGTTCTTGGACTCTTTGCTGATGATTGTGAGGTAGTTCGAGTCACGATATGGATCTGAATACATTCCTCTGGCTGGACCCGTGAAGGGGCAGCAACTTATTCAATGATGAGCTATCATTGCAGGTTTCTCAGTATGGGGTATTGCTATTGATCGGTTACACACCAATACTTATCGTGCTTCGTGATGAGAGGATGGAACATGGGAAGACTGCAGTACATGTTCACTTGAGGATTTCTTCCCTTTCCAGTACAGACTTGTCAAGTTTAATGAGTATAGTCGTACGCAACGGAAACTGCTGTGTAGGGGTATGATGAGCTGTCACTCGTGCAGGCTGTGCGCACATATCAGTACAGAGGTTATCCGAGAATGAAATACTTGCCAATCCTAGTCCGTCCAAGACGGCTTCTACGACCCCAGCAGTGAATGAAGAACAGCTAAGCTGGTTCATATCTTTAGGTACAGATATATGACGTTCGATCGGAGGATCATTGTCGATGATCATGTCTTGAGACGGAAATCAGTCAGCAATCCAATAAGACGAATGAAGTGATCATACATTCATCTTCATTCTCAACGCTCTTCTCTATTGCATCTGCGGGGCGTCCAAAGACTGCTCTCCACACCTGTGTGTGAATGGACATGAGAGCAGGTAGAAAACGAATTTCTCGTTTGGGGGCTTTGGATGACGACTCTGCCCGCCAGACCATGAGCTCAAGGACTCGAGTTCCGGCGCGATAACCGAGGGTGTTTAATCTGAGCCCCGCCACACCAAGTTTATTCAAGGGAACATAATATAAGTGCAATTTGGACTTACCGCCGTTCGAGATCATTGATCCCACTTACGCGTTTCTGAGTATATTGAACAACCTCAGAGAAAAGGAAGGCGAAAGCAGAAGTAGAGACTTCTGATGTCCGTGTTTTATTAAGGTTCCTGTCGTAAATATTAGGTCTAAGGCTTGGTTTTGGTGTGCCAAGAGCGGTGTTTATGGATGTCGCAGAAGGTAAAGAGAAACGTGTTGAGCTTGCAGTTGGAGAAAGATGTTCTGCAGAAGAGAGCGAAGAACCAGATAGAACAGAAAAACGAGGATGAGGCTGTTGCATGGTGGAATGAGGTCGACTAGTGAGTCGTGACTTGCAGTTTTCGGCTGTAATTACGTGCTTGGCGGTCTGCCAAGTCAGCTCAGCAGTGGAGTGTCCTCCTGATACATAATCATGACACTCCTAACAACTTCAGAGGCTTCCTCAGCTCGTGTATTACACGCCTCTCCTTCTCTCCCAGACCTTTATTCATCCCCCCATAATATCCATAGACTGAGACGCAGTGGCAGCCCGCCTATGAACACTGTAGCATTCTCCTCTGTCGATTTACAGCAACACATCTATAACTCTTTACTAGAGTCTCGCACTGCAGATGTCTCTTTGCATGTCCGCTGGCACATGGGAAGCGATCTACAAGTTGCACAGAGTAGTCCTCATACAGTCGGTTTGTAAAGCGCTCGTTTCTCGTCTCCAGGCTAAGTTGCTTACTAACTTACCACCTGCAGGAGTTCTTCAGCTCGCTATTCACAGCAGGTTTCCTCGAGTCCTCACCCAAACCACGTAGCCGTCTACGAGGACCTGAGGAAATTGACCTTATTTTCGATGACCGCAACATCACTCGTGCAGGTGCGTTTTAACCTCCATGGATATCGATAGCTCCACACTCATGACTTTTCAGCTTTTGAGTGGGTTATTCACAAGTACCTTGCGACCTTAGATTGACAACTTTCAGGATATGCGTCGCACGACTATATGGTGGTGGTCCGCCCCTATATGTCCCAACATCCCTCATCCCAAGCACATCTCATCCACTTACTCCTTCCTTTTCTGGCCCCCCTATACCTTTCGATACACCCAAGGGGCATCATACTGCCAGCCCTCAGTTGTTGCTCTCACTTCTGGCCACAGCAGTCTACCTTTCTATACCCTCCATGGCATCGCAGGCCGTCAACTGCATCATGAACACGGTCGGACCGTATACCGTCATTCCTTACCTCAATTTCTCTATTGGTAAAGCTATCGAAGCTCATCCTGACCGCAAAGCCGAAGCAGCGGTGGGCTTGGAGAACATTGCACAGTTAGTTACCTCCGAGAGTCGCGCATCTAGTACACCGTGTTCTCCTCTACGCACATCAAGCACCAAGCAGGATCCTGCCGATGATTTGTCCGATAAATTATTGGATCTAGATGTACAGAAGGAGGATCCTGCTGAATCTGATGAGGTAGAATCTGAGCCAGGCGATGGGCCAATCCGCGAACCTCATTTCCATTATGGACTGTTATCAGACAAGATTGGCGAGGCCGCGGCATGCTGGATCGCCAGGTGGGGCGCGGATATGCTTATTTACGAAGAGAAAGCATCTCGTGGTCCAGGACTCCCTGTTACCCCAGTTCCCGTTCCTGCGCAAAACGTGTCGTCGCGCAAGAGAGCCGATACGATGCCTGCCAAACCTTCACCTTCCAGTGAGCCTACCGTACCAGAACCGCATGTAACTCCCGTCATCTGGGCAAGGGGTGGCTTAAACTCGAAGTGGGTGCGACAGATTTTAGGCTCCGATTTGTTGTTTGTGAAAGGGGAGAAAGAACGATACGATATGGCTTGCACTATCGTCGAGCTTAGGAGACGGCAGGGTATTGATGAAGAGGAGGAGAAAGACTGGGAAATGTTATTCCGTGAAGGCATCTACTATACCAATCTGGTAAGTAAAGATATTTCTTTTAACCGTTCTTTGTGGCAAAAACTGACTTACGACTTAAAGCTCATGGACGATATCATTGCAATATCGCAGCATATCTCTCCTACCACTGGTCGACCATTTGTTCCCCTTTATGTTTTACAGGAAGCTCATTGGGGTCAGTCATTACTTCGATGTCAAATTACAACCAAACCAAACCCAACCTCTCCTCCATCATCTCCATCCTTGAGTCCTCCACCTTCGCGAGAGAAGGAACTTGGATTGTCCATTACGACTGCCGAGATTCTTGCTCGACTGCCGGCTTCGAACCCTTCACTAAACTCAGTAGATGACAAAGACAAGCCATATTATCCCGTCGGACACGATTCATCCGTACGCATTGGCGATAGTGGGAGCATCGAAGGTGCTTCTATGGACCAACTCTTTGAATCACCTCCACCATTGTCAAGTCCGAGCACAGACAGCAAGGCGCCTGTTCGTGCCTCAACTACTGAGGCTGATTTCTTCGGTCTTAAGTCAAACAGACAAACCGCATCAGGCTGTATAGCATCTGACGCAACCGGTAAAGCGCGGTGGTCACCCTACCCTCCATTCAGATTTGCAGTGGAGTTCTGGGATATCGACGCACTGAAGGAGAAGTCCCGCTTGCATTCACAGACGATTTGGTACGCAGGAAGCTTGTTCAATGTATACGTGCAAGTTATTCGGAAGAAGGGGATTCAGCTTGGAATCTATCTTCACCGACAATCGAACATCGATCCTATCCCTGCCGCTTCGGCGCCATTGTCACTCAATCGTACAGGACACACACACAACAACAGAGTGCCATCATTACCACTACTTTCTGCATCGCAGTCCTCACCCTCTATGGCTACGCACTATTCCCCCTCCATTCACCCTATATCACAAAGCACGACGCCTGGTTCATCCCCACCGACATCATCCGGCCTTTCTACGTCCTTTACCTCTTCTCCGAGCACCATTCCGGCTACATCGCCTCCCATTGCTCCAGTGCAGTCATATCGCGACCCCCGGCCTGCTGTTGCAGCTTACTTCACTATCTCTTGTGCCAGCTCTACTGGTTCATCTATTACGCGATTCACGAGCGTTCCGGACGTGTTTTCAGTCAGTCAAAGCTGGGGTTGGAAGTCGAGCTCCTTGCGGACTGAGCACCTAGAGGTTGGCCCTGACGGGCAACCTGCCAAGCCGATAATTCCAGCCCCAAGAATGAGCAGCCTTCGCGCCACCATTGTTCTGGGCATCGTCTAGTTCGGGTCGTCCCTGGGTTTATGAGGCGTTTCTCTTATGTACATTGCTATATTTGCTATCAATACGTATATTTCCTTCCGATATATCATGTATTAAGTTAGCAGCATTGTTCCATCGTCGTCCGGTATGGAACAGTGCATCTACTTAATAGTTATGCTAATGATCATTATGACATCTGTTTCCCGGTGGCCCCTGCCAATGTCAAAGCGGTAGAACTTCGGCGAATATCACGTGATTTCCGACACCAGGGCGGCTTCCCGACTGACAGGGACCGGGTGTCAGATCTTCAGTTTTTATATCCGAACTGCGATCATGTCCAAAGGCAAAGGCAAGCAAGTTGAGCCTATGGTGCTCCTGCCGCCAATGCCCAATCCATCTGCAGGCAGTGCTAATCCCTCTGCATCTCTATCCTCCCTCTGGGGATATCTACTACCAGCACTAAACCACATCGTCCGCTCGCCCACAAACTTGACTGAAAAAGCGCCCGTTATCGACATTTCATACCACATGGGTATACACACAGCAACCTACAACTATTTCACTATGCAAGTTGAAGCTGTCAGCAATAACAAGGAGCGCGAAAGACTTACACCAAGCGGGACGGATTTGTATGAGCATATCGACAAGTACTATGCGGAAGTCGCCCGGGAACTGTTACTCGGGGCCCCAGAGGATGATTCATCTCTGATACAGTACATCGTCCCGTGTTTCAACCGCTATGCCGCTGGCGCACACTCCGTGAACCGTCTCCTCAATTATGTGAACAGACACTATGTGAAACGCGCCGTTGACGAAGACAGAGGCTGGCTCACTCTGAGCGATATTTTTGATGCTGTTGCGAAGGCTATACAGGACGGGGACACGAAAGAGAGGGTTACGAATAAGTTGAAGGAGAGGCGGACGGAGGAATTGAAGAAGTGGGGGTGGGATGAAGGGGGGACGAGCGAGCAGCTTGCGCATGCTGAGTCGTGTGCGGAGGCGGCAAGTCCGCTTGACCGTGTCGTAACACTGTCTGCGCTGGCGCTTCGACGGTTTAGAACGGAACTTATGGAACCTCTGCTGGCTGTCCCCAAATTGAAAGGGAATAAAAGGAGGAAGCCAGGCGCTCATAATGGGAACGCTCCAAATTTACCAAAAGGGCGCCTTGCGAGAGCTGTCAGGGAGTTGCTGGAAAAGCAAGATGTGGATGTGGAGGAGAGGAGGAGACTAGTGGCAGAACTTGCAAACGCAATGCGTGTTACTGGCGTACGCGACGGACATCCTCTTCGGAAGAGGCTGGATAAGTATTTATTGACGGGGACTGTATAGATTTATTATCACTGTAGCTTGATCTCGAACAGGTGGACTCGAAACACAACAGCGTATAATTGGGGTATGACATGATGAGTATCCAGGTGCACTAATGACCAGCAATATCTATGTGCGAGAAGGTAAGTATATGTTGATGATGCAGATATGTATGTAGAGAGTTCTCATCAATAATTTAGGATCTGGCTGATGCTACTGCCTGCCAACTCGCTGCTAGTCAGGTCAAAATGCACGGTAACACTGCTCTCCCCTCCCCATTCACAAGGCCCTCCCAGTCCGTCATCCACGGAAATTTTGAGGGTCAAGTGCGATGACATTCGTGAGGGATCAACCACAGTGATGTTACCCGTGTCTATGCGGTAGATGAAAGCGGCATGAGCACTTGATTCGATCTTCATGGATCCGTAAACCTCGTCGGTGAATGTGAACGAACCGCCCGCTGCGTCCCAGAAGACACCAAAGACAGTGTAGTGGTCTTCATCCAAAAGAGCGCTCACAGAAGCGTCATTCTGGACCTCCGTCAAGTGAGTAAATGCGTGTTTGAGAGCGAATGTGCCGTAATCAACTGCAGGGTAAACAGCATAGGAGATGGGGGCGCTGAGGTCTTTGTGGTGCAACCGAGCAGCGAACAAGTTGACTGTTTCTTGACCAGAAAATATACCTGTGCTGGACCAGTCACCTGTCCTTTTGCCCCATTCAAGGGACAGTTCATATGCTTCGTTAGCTCCTCGGAACTCGTACCCGACGTCACCGTGCCACAGAGTGTGGGGGTCTGTGAAGTTCCCCCCGAGAGTCCCCATACCATTGACAAATACGGTAGGCCCTCTGAAACGTCTTTGGTCGAGAACAGAAAACACAGGGGCATCCGTCTTTGAGGAGATGTTGGCGATCATCACGTATTGAATGTCGTCCTCGAGGAAGAACCATGTCTTTTGCCACGACAAGGACCCGGTCATAGGGTTGGTATAACGCATGGCTGCGACGCCGACTTGTCCATCGCTGACACCACCGACAAATGCTTCCTTTCCGATATAGTTGGTATGTTGGCAGTCGAGGGCCGTGGCATTGTAGTCGACGGTGATACCTGGGATGAGGTTCCAGTCCCAGACCGCGGCTATATCTTCATACTCATCGCCTTGGAGGTATGTGTAAACGACGCCGTCGGCGAGATGGAAACCAAGAAGCTGCAGGGGGTAAGTGTGATAATTTTGATGGGGGGGGCAAGGACTCACGTTCTGTGAGTTCGTACACTCTGTATTCCGGGTTCTTGTTGAGTACATCTTGAGAGATGTAACATAGCCAGAACCCCGAGTAACCTAGGAGTTTTTGAATTTGAATTTAGGGTGCTTAGGTACTGGTCGGCCTACCATGTAATCATTGTTATAGAACATACGGTTTCCGAGTAATCCTCCCGCGTTTGCATTGGTTGTGTTCGACGAAAGACTTCTCGCAAAGTTAACGAGAACGTCCGAATTCCATTGCTCGCCAAGCTCTTCCACCTTTGAGAAGTTCGTTAGGATACCAGAACTTGCTCTATGTCAAAGGAGGTCAATGAGGTTGGACTGCATCAAAAACCGACTACCTACTGGCCGGCGGCCACTGGTGAGCTTATGAAGCGACCCACTGGGCTCTACATGTATCCATGAGAGATGGTCAGTAATCGTAGCTGAAACTTACAAGATCCCAGTGCAACACCTTAAAATGACCATTTAGCTTTTGCTGGGGCAGAAAATTCATGCACGAACCTGTGTTTCGACATTAAAATTTATCATCCATTGGTTTCCATCGATCAATGTCTCGAGGGCAGCCCTCGCCTTAATGCCAGCCGCGAATGCAGTCCCGGCTGCTGCGGTTTCGAAAATGAGAACGTCGTTGGTGCTATCCAGTAAATTCAAAACATGCACACAAAACGAAACGAAAATGCGTGCGTACAAGTCATTCCCGTAGTTTCCATTGTAAAGTAACCCGCGGTGCTGACTGAAGGAGCCGTCCGATTGGATCTATCAAAGATATTCGTTCAGAAATCGAATACACTAGGACTTCTGGAATACCTACTCCATCAGCCATTATGCTGATATTTTCCTGTACGACGATGGTGTCATGAACTCTCCTGTACGCGTCCGAGAGCAAAGAAACATTGGACACAAGAAGACTTTGATCCAAACCGGTTTTGGCCATGTCCAAAATGTTTGCTCCAGCCTCAAAGCTGTATCCGTGATCGAACGCGCCATACGCACGTAGAGAGATATTGCTGCAGTTGCCTAATTGTGTATGTGTCAGGGTGTCGTTGAGGAAAAGACACGACTCTGCAACGAGACCGGGGATGAGGATGACCTGTGGCAATATCATCAGGCCTCGGGAAGCTGGTATCAATATTTAGACGCACGTTGGAATACCAGTTCGTGTTCCAGTAACCAGGTGTGCCGCATGGACAGCTGCCGGTGCCTCCTTCAACGAGACAGCCGACGTTCGTAAAGTCATTATCGAACCAGTAGTTCATGGCGTTGCCTATGGCAGTGAATAGCGTCGAACTGTTGACGTATTGATCGTAGCCTTTGAGTCCCCCGTGCCAAGCAGCAGCCATCGTTCCTGTGGAGAAGGATGTGTACACTGAGTGTGGGTCACATCAAGTTGGGTGTCGGGCAACTGACTGATGCGAACCCAATGATTTGCAGCTGGCCAGCTTGCTCTCCGACCATCACAGCCAGCTGTGTAATCGATGTCAGAGTCTGGCCATTTACCATCTCCCTGAAGATCTGCGATCCTGAAACGGAGTTGGCTTCAGCGTACTCGGGCAGCTTGGCGAGAGCAACGAACCAAGTTGCTATATCACTCGGGGTGCCTGTGATGCTGTCTATGATTGTGTCCAATCTTCGAGAGTGAATGATGGCGATGTCTTGTAAGGTGCTTGAATTTAGTGCTTGGGTTGGATTGCTAGCAGGTGCGCTTGTGGCGGACGTGATAGAACTCGTAGATTGAACACCTGGGGAAGATATGAGAGACGCCGAAGGCGTCGCGACCGCCTTGGATCCGAACGTCGACATTCCGCTGCTACTGAATGCTTGCGAAGCAGAAGACTCAGATGCATGTCTTCGTTTGCACCGTTATACACCACTGGAAGAAGACGCGGCATCAGACTGACCTCGCTACCTTTGGTGGCTGACCGAATTGCCTCGGCTTTCCTAGATGACGAGCTACGTGTCGATGAGAGGACCCAGGAACTTGAAGGCCATGAAGGCCTTCTGTTGCTTCCGCAAGGTTCGCTACGCACAACAGGGAAGTATAAACGAACGAACGAACGACCACCATGACCGTCCGCGGAGACTCGCTTTGGTTCTACTGCTGTAACATCGAGCCCGGACATTATTTTATTTTATACACTTACGAGTTCTAGAGTGAGGTGACGAAATGTGTGAATCAACGGGTGTGGCTAACTGGTAAGAAGGTCACTCATTAGGATAAGTGGTGGCTAGCGATATGAACAAAAGCTTGTCTTGGACCATTCCGATAGCTCGCTGTAGAATCACGTCTTATGTCATCATTAACTTGGAAGGTTTAGGCAAGCTGCTAACTGCAAGTGAAGAGCTACTCGTGATGAGTTCATGATGATGGTTTTGACCCATCAGAGTTGCCCCCGCCCTGACCCATGGAATCCAGCAACGCGTCCATATCCATCAAGTTTATATCTGTGGGCCGATGGAAGAAGGTAGGGTCGAAGTTGGCAAGATCAAGAGTGGACAAATCGAAATTGTTGTCCCCACCCGGAAGCTGGTGACTGGTCCCATCTGATTGAGAAGTAGCGAAGCTTGCGAGAATTGCACTGGGGGAAGGCGCAACATTTCCAGGATGCGCGCTCTGGACGCCAAGCGTGGAATGCTGTGCAGATTCCAGCCCATTAGAATCTGATGGTCCGAACACGTCATTGCTGTGGTTGTTGTTATCCACTGCTGATAGTGCGCCGAGCATTTCCATGTCAAGACTGCCTTCTTGAGACTCTTTTGCGGGGTTTGAAGCCCCGGAATCAGGGACGACAGGGGAAAATATGCCTTCTACCCCACTGTTCTCTCCCGAACCTGTTTCAGTTCCATCTCCAAAAAGGTCTGTCATGGTTGACATTTCCATGTCGATGGAGTCAAGATCGAGCTCAATTGGCTTGTCTACTGAATTTCCTAGGGACGCGTCGATGGGAGGTAGAGGAGAATCATCCTCGACAGTTAAGTCAATGTCAACGTGTTGTGAAGAACCGGCAGTTGCGGACGCAAATGCAGCCATGAGGTCTAACTCCGTTTGAGCTGAAGGACGAGCTGATTTGGGCGCAAGGGATACTGGAGAGGGTAAACTCTGGGAAAATAAAGCGGCTTCTTCTGCGGACATTCGGAGGGAGGATGAGGAGAGGTCTAGTTTGAGAGGGAATGGAGGGCGGTGCAGGGATGATAGGGAAATAGTTGATCCGCGGCGAGTAGGATTCGCAAGACCTTGAGGAGGAGATGCTTGAACCGGAAGAGCTGGTGGACCCATGACGACATCTGTGTTGGCCTCCAGTGGAGGTAAAGGAACTTTGCGTGTGGTTGGAGATTCTGATGTGGATTTAGAACGAGTGCGGGTGGCAATCGCGGCATTCTCGGCTTCGCGATCGCGACGTTGCTCACGGGCTAGGTCTCGTTCTAGCACAGCGATCGCTCGAAGCTTTGGACATTATTGGAAGACGCACCTCGATTTGAAGAAGGTGGTAACTCACCAAACGCGATTCCATCGCATCATAAAGTTGATCGAATTTTTCGACCTCACGTCCGAGTGAATCTGTCAAAGAACGTGGTGGATATGGAGCATATTTGTTAATACCACTGCGGATAGTTAGTACGCTGTGATAGTTGACAACTATTGAGCCACACACAGTCTTCGGGAATCGGCATGAAAGGAATAAATTTGACCGGTTCTTACCACCGCGTTCTATCAAAAAGACTTGAATAGTATTAGTCGCAATCTAAAAGGTTTATAACTTACCTTTAAGCAATCCATGAGCGCATTCATTTCAGGCTCGAGGATGGCCATGGCTTTGAGTGGCACGGGTGGAGGAGGCATGGCAGAGACTGATAAAGCGTCTTTTGACTCTGTGAACTGGGAAGACGCGCTTTTTGGCGCCTTTACAACCTTACGTTGTTTTGGTTTTGGCGGCATGAGAAGCGCTCTGTGCTATTTCTGATCTGAAGGCAGTGAAACGGGTCAAAGCTTGATATGTTACACCAAATTGGAAAGTCTGAACAAGCAATAGCCTAGTAGTGACAAGTACTCCGACTCGTCACATAGACGGAAGCGCTCTCATTGACCTTATATACTTACAGGATATGTCACACAGCGTCCACGATATAGCGCCAACGACGAGCTCAAACAGCGTCAACGTCGAACACGAGGTACGTTTATAGATATTCCTTGCCCTTCTTCCCTAAACGTCGCACAACCAGGAATGTTTCCAAAGACGTTTGCGTCATATAAGTTCCATCCAAGTTCGCAATCTAACGCCTTTTCCTGTCCGAGATGCATTTGCTTCCGCTCTCGCTCGCCCAGCTGAACACTCTCAATTCACGCCTCTGGGAAACTTCTCTGACGACCTTGATATAACGCTTTCACGAAAACGCTCACGGCGGATCTCCACAACCTCTGTCAATACCCTTCGTAGTGCTCGCATAGATGATCATGCACCAATACTGGACAATGGCGATGGGAGAGGTCGTCGGAGAACCCACTCTAAAGTAAGTTTCTCAGGAGGGAGCGCAGAGCCCACGCAAAGGAGCAACGCCATCTCCCGCACCATTTCAACCAGTGCTACCACACCTACGATAAAACCCAGTAATCGGGCACGCACCAGCTCCATGGTCTCGTCCCTCAGTGTATCTACGACCAATATTAATACCCCTTCCTCGACCTCGAATACGCAGGCGCCTTCGACCTTGACTACTGTTTTGTCTTCATCATTATTCTTCGATTATTCGCAGAGGACCTTGGAGAAAGTTGTCCAATCCCGTCTTGTGGAGACCTTCATTTCAATCACTGTTCCAGACACTCCAGATATTTTTCCGTTCACGTCTTCCTCGCCCACCATACAACGAACTCACGCTGAAAGTGCTCCACGCGCACGCTCTTCCACACTCAATGACCCTGTACCTCCTAATTCGGTAGCAAATGTGCGCAAAGTTTCCAAAACGTCACGTCCGAACAGTGCGGAGGCCCCCAAGGCTGCATCATTATCCCGACCGGAACCTTCCTCCTCAATCCGCTCTTCCACCACCCTCAGAAAAGGTACACCGCCAGTCAGAACAGCAGGAGCGTCCCTTACGCCACGAATAGTCCCTAAAACACATAAGTCCTCGGCTTCTGTCCCACGCATCCTCACAGCGAGCCAGCTGCCATCACCTCCAGCTTCCCCAGCGTCCCCAGAACCACCTCTGCTTCGCACCGTGCCAAACTACATATCACCCATCCACCAACCCTCGACGAACCCTTCTTTCGTGATTGATGCACGGTCAGGATTTGAGTTTGCTCCGTGGACAGATTTAAGTGCCGATACGGTGAAGATTGAGCTATGGGCGAAGACTTGTGGGCATTTTACCGACGGAGCTCCACTCGAAGGCAAAGGAAAGCAGAAGGAGTTAATGACTGATCCTACGAGAGAAGGACCCGAGTGGACTGTCCTCGAGCAATGGAATGTCACCCTTGCAGACCTTGTTCCATTGAAACCTGAGGTATGCGTGATCGAGCCTGTCCACTCTTTGATTCTAATTGCTTCATTAGCTCGAGGCCCATCCGTCACGCCTCCCGTCCAACACCCTTTTCATAACATTTTCCACTTGCGCAGAAACATTTTACTTGTCAACTCGTTCAGTTTCGAGAGTCCATTCACACTCACGCTCTCCTTCTCCGTCTGCGTACAACTCTGAACCGGAGATAGGAATTCGGAAGTTCGGACACTTTGCCGACCAGGCTACACCGGCACATTTTCATCTCACCCGGACGCCTTCTGAACGGCCTAACAGATCGCGCAGATCACGCAGGGCAGATGCCAGAACCGCGAGTTTGCAAGATTTACTTCAGTCAGTATAGCTTATGATTGAAATGTTATGCTCCTTTTAACATCGCCGTTCAGGTTCGTTACGCTCCGGTCATGCATCGTCGACCACGAGGAGTCGCTTGCGGATGTGATCCGGCAAATAGATACCACGTTGGACAACGATGTCGTTGCGATATTGGTGCGTGCATTATGGTCGGATTGTTTCCCGCGAACGGTTCTAAATGAGATTCAATAGAATCGGGAGGCTTCGGAACGTGAAGCGCGTATCGAAGATCGACAATCTGAAGCGAAAGAGATCTTGGAACGGACATGTCTGTGTGAGACCCTTACGCTTGCCGATATGTATCCCGTGCTTATTACTTTATAGTACGCGGAGATATTGCTTCTCGCCGAAAGATGTTAAAACAGCGGAGAGACATACTTGCGACTGCTAGGTCGATGTATGCTGAAGACCAGGCCAACCTCCGGCAGACTGTTGTGGAAGTTGCTGAGCAGAAGTTTGTCCTCCTTCGTGCTAACGTGAGCAGAAGCTGATCAGTAAATGTATAGGCGGTGTCTTGACATCCTTCGGGCTCGTCTTCTGGTTATACGAACGTCCCTGATCTCAACGCTGTCACGGGTATATCCTATTGAACTGCTTTCTTCTTTAGAGCTGCTATTTACGATTCTCACCGTTCCGTTACCTATTCCGTTCAACTCTACAGAGCCTGCGCCACCATTGTCGCTGGCCTCGCACAAGGAAGTGACTGAAGATGCAGTAGCCACCGCATTAGGTTTTGTTGCCCAGCTGGTACAGCTCCTTGCCATCTATATGGGCAAGGGCCTCACGTATCCTATCACCTGCATAGGGAGTCGGAGTCTGATCAGAGATAACATCTCGGCCATGGTTGGTCCAAGAATGTAAACTTAATGCCTCGTGCATTGCATTTCTATCAGCTGACTGGATAAATTAGGTTTCCTCTATTCTCGAAGGGCGTTGACACATATCGATTTGAGTATGGTGTGTTCCTGCTTAACAAAGATATCGAAATGGTAAGCTCGATTGTAGGCTATGTCTGTCGATATCTGACCCTACCGACGGTGGCAGCTCATGGCAGATCGCGATTTACGAGCGCTGGATATGCGACACACGCTACCTAATCTGAAAAACTTGCTCCTGACACTTACTGATGGTGAATGTGCAAGCGCTAAGTGAGTCGAGGCTTTGCAACCTGTTCTCACTACCTGATCTGTTTATTAAAGCAACTCTCGAGTTTTCGATTCACCAGCTTCTTCTGGCCTTGCAACACCCCTACGGGCACACTCGCTGCCTCCTGCCCTAGTGCTTACGCCAGACAGTCCAAAAGCTGACCATAGTCCGCGTGAGTTACCTGCGGATGTAGAGGCCGAGAGTACTACTTCACCCGAGAGCGGCTCGACTACGCCTACGGCAACTGTACCATTTACCGAAGGTAGTACCTTCTCTCGGTATTCGAAACTATCAATTGGCTTCCCGCCCCTGCCCGGATTTTTACGTTCGCGGAACGCTTCTGCTATCGGTCGGGCGTCGGTAAGATTGGACCCTGAGACCGCTTGGGAGGCGCAAGATGGGGTCCAGGGTGCCACATCAGGGTTGCCGGCTCCGAATTTGAGGATTGGGGATGATGAAGATCGGCGGACTATTCGGGGTGTTATGATAGAATGTGAGGAGGATAAGGGTGTTGAGCCAGGGGAAGTGAGTGTTAGTGAAGGGGCAAAGGAGCCGATGGAGAAAACTATGGACGGTGCTTCTACCACTGCGCCTTGCACTGTTGTTTCGCGTGCTTCATGATAGGGCCTTGAAGGCGATGTCAGGGAAGTGGAGATGCTGCGATGCGTTATATGATTGCTTGATATCTTAATGAAGGCGAGCTTTTACAGGACTTTAATGGACAGATTTCGTTTTGCCAAGCGCGCTGTTTTCAAAAGTTTGACAGGTGAGTGGTCGGACGCTGGTCCGACCTCCGCAAAGCGACCGCGGGCGGCAAACAAGGATATGAGCCCTTCTATTGATTTGTACAACGGCAGAAGAGCCTAGTCGCGGTTGGGATAAGTTACGTTTGGTCTAGCAAAAGCGTATATTTCGATCGTCGTAAAGGGTCCAGGTAATGGAAGTCGAGCTTCTAAGGACTGAGACCGAACAAACGCTTGTATAATGTAAATAAAATAAGATAAAAAACAAAAAACAAAGCACGTCTAGCATGCATATCCCGGGCTTATGATTGTGCTATGAAGGAATACATTTGGGACTCGAGGAAGACTTGGTTGAAAGGACTCAGTTGAACAACTTTTTGGAGGATCG
The DNA here is from genome assembly GCF_016647625.1 of Suillus subalutaceus. Taxonomy (NCBI): domain Eukaryota; kingdom Fungi; phylum Basidiomycota; class Agaricomycetes; order Boletales; family Suillaceae; genus Suillus; species Suillus subalutaceus. The sequence goes on from NW_024540268.1 coordinate 336,666, forward strand.
GCGATTACGCAAGATTAGGTGTTAGTGCCGTGAAGATTGAATTCGCTGCCGTTCGCATCGGACTTTGAAAAACGGGGGTCCTTCATTTTTGCTCTGCCAGTTCACCCACGCCGGCTAGCGAAGTGCCTTAAATACGCTGCTCATAACTACTCAAATTCAAACTTCACCGTTCTCCCTTTCAAGTTTCAGTTGTCAAAAAAACTGGAGAATTGAAAAAAAGGTGCTTGTCTTCATTCTACACGACGTTCCACTTGCTCTCTAACTTATGAATCATTCAGCCCACTAGGTAGCTTTGTACCATCAATCCTAATAGACAGGCTCAAAATTGGCTTGCAGGTCGGTATTTACGACGCGCTTTACTTTCATTAGGTTTGCTTGACTTATATTTTCTTCATTCAGGATCTTTGTGTGCAACTAGGCTTATTTTCCTAATTCTTCGTCGCTTTCCTCGATCTGTTTTCTGTCATTCACACCTTTGGAAGAAAAGCTGTCGACCTTTTTTGTTATTCGCAATGATTACCGCTGAAAACACTAATACCTCCACCGATAATCGTTCCTCAGACGGGAGAAAGCAGAGCCCTCCTGCTTTCCTCGATCTCGCAGACTCGGTAAGTCCATTTTTCTTCTTTCCGTTGTCTCGTTTTTTATTATTGTGTCCTCTAGGCTGCGAGACTGGGTACTAACATGCCTGATATGTCGGCTGTGAGTCTTATTCACAATCGTCACCCTTGTTTTTTTCCTTGTAATTAATCTTACGTCCCGAAGCGCGTCGAGCTGAAACGCTTGGAGCACGAGCGTCAAAGGTTATTGCAACGGAAAATGTTTGAGGATCAAATGCGCGCACTCGAACAACAGCAGGCGCAGGAGTTGCTTAGCATTCCTTATGATCCCACTGCCTCAGCCCACCTCGCGGTCTCTGCACCCACTACCCCTCCAAGAGTGAACGCGGTTTTGAATGGCGACAATCTTGTTAGGGCAGCTCTCTCACACTCTTCTGTGGATGCGGAGACGCTTTCTAAGGCTGTTGGTTCTGCGGTTGCAGATAAAAGAAAGTCGGTCACTTATGCGCCTTCCGTTCATCGGTCCCCAGAACTTGGGTCTGGTCATGGAATGAATGGTCATTATGGACGACCTGCTGGAGCTAAAAGCATGCCAGCCAGCCGTCGTACTTCTGCTAGCAGTCACGACGAGGAGCTTGCTAGTCATTTGCAAGGTCTCTCCTTAGTTGGAGAACGTCCATCTCGAGCGACGCCTAGCCCTGGCGCCGTGGCTCATTCGCTTTTGACTCGCGGGAGATACAGTGATGAGGAGCGTCCTCGCGGCCAGCAGTATAATGTGGGAATGATGCTTGACGAGCAATTGGATCAGGAAATGCACAGTGAGTGGTGTCTATGTCTGGTTTGCCTTTCTCATCTTTTCTAGACGCAATGAGGCATCTCCCAACCTCCGACGAGGACAAATTCGCATCCTATGCTAACAGGGTACTTTACTTGCGTTCTGTGTGACTCTAGACTGACATCGCGATGCAAGATTACCACCTCGTCTGCTGCTCTGGATCTCGCTCATCGCTCCCAGACATCCCCACGGAATTCATTCTCTGCAAGAGGCGACAAGCACTCTGAGTGGCCACAATTCTCCAACAACCCACGTGTACCCGACGGCTTAAGCTCCCGTAACGATCGCCGCACTGTCACCAATCCGACTTTGACGCTGACGTCTTCGCCTATCGATCTGTCCGCTGCTGGGACCCTTGGCGGCGCTGCGACCCCACATGCAGGCCAACATGTGCAAGCGTCTCTTGGTTCAACTGGGCAAGCACCTAGTTCCAGGCGGGGCTCCCCTGCCATGAGCACGACGCGCTCAGTACCAGCTACGCCTCTGTCTATGGCAAACGGTAGCAACGGGCATCTTCTGCAGACTCCTGGCACTCCTCATACTCCTGATTCTCAGGCTTTGAGCGGACGACTTTCTTCGCAAGGTAGTTACCCGATAATCGAGGACTCTGGCAAGAGTGACATCCAACCATCTCTCTCTCGCATGTCATCCGGCCAGTACGACAATGTTTCAATGGGTTTCGAACAGTACGGCGTCGAAGATGTTTATGGGTTGAACGGTCAGATGGACAGCGGTCGGTTTAATTCGTATGAACTCGACTCGAGTACCCGGTCCGGTAACAGCGTCAATGGTGCGAGCGGCTCGACCGCCCTTTACCACCACAATGGGACGCGATACGGACTGCATATTGGTCGTGGCAATGGCGCTGATGGAAAAATGAACGGTTTACACGGTCCAAAGCACAAGAGGGGTGACATGGATAGTAAGACCATTTGTCTCCTCAAGCTAGTTGTTTTTCACTTACCTTTCAAGTAGTGAACCGTTTCGCTGGCACACGCCTTGAAGACCTTCAGGGCGAAATACCCACACTTTGCAAAGACCAGCATGGCTGCCGTTACCTGCAAAAGAAGCTGGAGGAAGGTGTTCCTGAACATCGGGACATGATCTTCCGCGAAACATTTGGTCATTTTGCGGACCTCATGACTGACCCCTTTGGCAACTACCTGTGCCAAAAGCTCCTCGAGTTCTCCACAGATGATCAACGAAATGTCATTTGCGAGTCCGTTGCTCAGGATCTCGTTAACATTTCGTTGAACATGCACGGTACGCGCGCAGTACAGAAAATGATTGATTTCTTGTCCACTAGACGCCAGGCAAGTCGCTTTCAGCGGATTTTCATCTTCCAGACTTACAGTAGAGCACAGACTGATCATAGATACAACACTCAGATTCACTCTATCATTCTTGCGCTCAGCCTTCATGTTGTAGTGCTCATCAAGGATCTCAACGGAAACCACGTTATTCAAAAATGTCTCAACAAGCTTGCACCGGAAGATAACCAGGTGAGGAGTGTGGCGGTGTTGCACCGTGGTGTTGGTAAACTGACTTTGGTGCGGCAGTTCATATACAACGCAGTGGCTGCCAACTGCGTAGAGGTCGCTACCCACCGCCACGGATGCTGCGTGCTGCAGCGCTGCATCGATCATGCTTCGGACCACCAGCGCGTCCAGCTTGTGAATGAAATCACTTACAATGCGTTGACGCTCGTTCAAGATCCTTACGGCAACTACGTTAGTGCCCCGTTGCTCATCCGTTATAATACCTGACAGTTAGCGTTACTAGGTTGTCCAATATATCTTGGATCTTAACGACAATCGTTTTAGTGATGCCGTCATTCGGCAATTCACAGGCAACGTTTGTGCGCTTTCTGTCCAGAAGTTTAGCTCCAATGTCATTGAGAAAGTGAGTATTTTTTATCTCAATGATCGTTCTCATGTTGATTGGGACTAGTGCATCCGTGTGGCCGAACATAGTACCAGGAAAATTTTGATTGAAGAGCTACTCAATCGCTCTCGCTTGGAGAAACTTCTTCGTGACTCGTATGGCAACTATTGTGTGCAGGTACTATTTTTATTTCGCGCATTTGTGATTTGGGCTGGACATTCTTGTAGACCGCGCTAGACTATGCCGAGCCTGCGCAGCGTATGCTCCTTGTTGAAGGCATTCGCCCAGTCCTTCCTTTAATTCGCAACACTCCTTACGGCAAACGGATCCAAAACAAGTTGCAGCGGGAACAGGCCAACGCTGAGAACTTCGGCTACCATGCTCCTCAGGGCATGATGCCCATGGGCAACCAGGGTCATCACGGTGGCAACCCAGGTCATCATGGTCACGGTCACCACTCCGCAGGGGCCCGGCACATTCCTCAAGCAATGCACCCTACTAGTGTGGCTGATGTTTATGCCCAGGGAGGCTTGTATGGCATGCAAGGCCAGGGCTCCTACTCCCACTCTCACCTCGGCCCCCAAATGCACGGCCTTCAGGCGCGTTCAATCGACGGATATGTCTTACAAGGCACCTCTCCTCATAGTGCGAGTCTGACACCCCCTCATACCCACGCCTCTGGCTACACGGGCGTTGCCGGATATGCTAACGTGAGCCCTTTTGGCACGGTCGGTGTTGCCGGGTCATTAAATGATCCTTATCAGAGCTACGGCTATGGCATGTAGAGCGGGCATATTACATGCCGCTTTGGACGTTTCTGCTCTTTCGTTCCTCGCGCACCTGCGCATTCACTCTTTAATGGTTTCAATGTATATTCTATGTCCTTGCGTTCGACGCTCGATACCTCACAAGCACGTCGGCTCGATCTCACTATCTTCCAGGAGATTTTTCAAGCATGAGCAAGGGCCGACTTCTATCATACCACTGCGCATTTGTACTTCCGCACCGGCATATTCCAACCCCCTCATTGCTATTAGTTGCTTTCTGATACATCTTTCTTATCTGCCACACCCCATTTGTATAGCCTTAATCTTCCCCGTCATCTAAAGCAATGTCTGTTTAATGGTTAAACCGTCGCAGCACTACCTCTGTACTTATTGTCCAATCTATGACGTCGTTGTTTTCTGGGTTTTATGTTCGAGCTGATGTTCCCAGCCAAGGGTGTATTCACGTATTAGATACCCTTACGTCAAGCACTGAACTACTCGATGCAGCGGTGCTTGTTCAAACCAATAAGATGACCCATTTGTGTGCTACAACAAGCATCGAACCTGCATCTCAGTGGTACGAGGTCACGTCTTCGCATTGGATGGTAGGTGCATTTCATGCAAGTCTTGTTGGCATATTATCATAGTGGCATACAAGACGACCAAATGATCTGGCAAGATGAAGAAGCGTGACGAGAGAATGATGATATAAGATGCAGGTGCGCGACAGGATACATTTCACCGGTTCTATTCGTCGAACATGAGCTGCTGCAACACGCTCAAACACTATGGCGCTCACCTTCACGAAACCAATGGCAGCTGACTTTTCACGGAAGCATTGACGGCACAAGTCAAGGCCGTATTTGCGGATGAGACCGGCCTGGTGCGCACAGAGGCGGCTAGATATCCATCACTCATCAACCCATGATGTAGACGACGCTGCGTAACTCACCACTGGCGGGCACCCTTTCCGTACTTTCTAGGACGAGAGAACCAAACAGCGTCGTGGGTCATTTTAAAACTTTTTGCTTGAGGCTAAAACGAAGGTTGGATTGCGTAGTGAGAAGGTGTAGGCTTTGGCTTACCTTGCCGGACTGTTGCTTGCGTTGAAGGCCTTGCTAATCAGAAATCACCCGCCATAGCAGAGTTGCCGTGTTTGGAAAAACTGTACAGTGGCTGAGATAAGGTTCAGTGTCCTACGCTCGGTATTAGCCGTGGCGGCGCTTTTAATGGTTTGAATAGACGCCCTGATATCGCCCGCCTAGCTCAATCGGATAGAGCGTCAGACTCTTACTAGCTGCTAGGCGATTGTGATCTGAAGGCTGCGAGTTCGACCCTCGCGGTGGGCTACTGTTTTTTTCTTTTTTCTACCACAATGGTCTGATTTTTGGGCCTGCGATTTCTGGTTTTCAGTGCGCCGATGTTAACTGTCACGTAGACTTGGTGCAGAAAAGGCTATCGCAGATTCGCAACAGACGTACCAGCAGCACTAGCACTAGCACTGGACTAGTGTAGGCATCACGGTCAGTATGTGATTCTGAATCTGATGTCAACACTATCCTCAGGCTCGTGCAAGCAGTATAGGCGGCTGCATCCTGCAACTTCAAGTTGTCAACGGAGGGGGACAGGCGCCCACGCCGTCACGATTGCTAGTACCACAGCGTTTCTGCCACTTGCAGCTAAGGGCCCGCTCTCCTTCTCCACCATTGTCCAGGTCGCTTTCTACAACACGTTGGTCTCAGGAATCATTTGACAGTACCGAGATATGACTCTCGATGTCACTCTCGTACGTACTCGTCCTTTTCCTTTTCTTTTACATACGCAATCGCTCCTTGTTACACGCCTCATACACATTCATCTTTGATTCTCCGTCTCGATCAGCATACTAATTCTTCTCTCCGTCGAATATTCTTCTCCAGTCTTTTGATCCAAGACTGAGGTGAACTCTCTTATACACAGTTCTACATACATTTTCCTGACTATTACCCCACTTAGTCCCTTTCCCTAGGTATCCATAGGACCATGGCTAAACGAGTCTTTAATCCAAGACTGAGTCCCTTTTCCATTCCTAGTCCGAGCCTCTTCATTCGTAAGGGACAGGGCAAGCGACCCCATACCGCCCGCCTAGCTCAATCGGATAGAGCGTCAGACTCTTACTGCTAGGCGATTGTGATCTGAAGGCTGCGAGTTCGACCCTCGCGGTGGGCTATGGTTTTTGCTTCTCTCAACCTGACCTGCCAGTGACTACAGGAGACTACGAATTTCTTGTCTTCAGCGCGCTAATGTTATCCAAAACTACGTCAATGGGCGCGTTGTAAGGCTGTTGGTGTGCAATGCTCCGGTTGGCATCGCTGTCACTGCACTCTGGCGCCAGTTTGAGTCATGGCCACGAGACGCGCATCACATCCCTGGGTTATTGGTTCAACGTTCCAAGCTTTATCTGATAGTGGACCTCAAGTTGTAAGTAATTCACCTTGAGACACAACTATAGCTCTAGACTATGCGCCTGTGGATATCATATGTCATTATAATCCATCCTTGCTCGTATATTTTGCTATTCGTTGATGCTCCGGCCGAAGATTGCTCCTCCCACATAGAACAACTCACTCTTATCCGCGATACATACAAGCAAATATAAGTGTCTCTACTTGAGTGCGGTAGTAATTGGGTGGCAGATAAATATTGGGGACCGGCTTTGGTCGTGTGAGTCATTTAAGATGGGCATGTGGATGGGCATGGACATTGAAGGGACTAAAGGGACGGCGCTACTAGTATGGTTTGGCAAGTAGGTGTCACATTACCAGTCCATTTAGCAGGTCTAGACGGGGTGGGCTGCGGTACCGAGGTACTCCATATAGTCTGGGCCTCAATGTACCATGCAGTTGAAATAATATGACATCAATGGTACCGCCTGGCAAGATCGCGGAGACTATATGGGGAGAGGCGATTAATGATTGCCAATGATATGTAAATGACGAACTGGGGTACCGATATGGATTGCACAGCTGCGGGTCAGGGTCACGGACGCTAGAAGCCTTTATTCGTAGTATTTCCTACCAGTATCCAGTATTTTCAAGCATTCGACCATCGACCGTCTTCTGCAGCTTGCATATCATAAGAGAGCAATCAACGCTAAATGAGATGATGAAAGATGAGCAAGTAGGTTGATCATGGATCTAGAACGACGCTATCTTCCTTCTATATATGGTCTGACCAGGGGAGACTCGCTTAGGCAGTGCAAGCCCAAACTTTACGAGCACTGCAGACACGGTTGTATCGACATACCGGCGTAGCGGGTTATGGCAGCCGAGGTTACCCGACCAGCTTCTCGTACTGCCGCGTACAAACACCCAAACTTGATTGGACGCAGCCTTGGCGTTATAAAGCTCCATTAATTCCTACTACAAATGCCAACCAGACTTATCCCGCTTTTTCTTCTTCTCTATTTCACCAACTCTGAGGCAGGCTGGCACTTGTCACTCTTTAAGCAAGGTAGCGCCCCATATAATAGCCATGATACTTACATTTATCGAGGTCACGGGCCTCTCCATGCCGCCTGATCGTATGCCCGCCGGCCATTATGTCCATGTCTCTACTCCCTATGGCCAGTATAACACCATAATCAAGGCGGCAATGACCGACTGCAGCGTTTCTTGGAACCAGACCCTCACCATACATGAACGCCCTCAAACGTTTTCCAAGTGGCTCAGGTCCATCTTCAAATCTAAAGCAGTTCACTTCGAAATTCGCGCCTCATATGAGCCTGGACTAATGCTCGATCAATATGAGGTTGTGTGCGCGTTTGATACGACTTTCGAACAATTACTCGCGGAAGACGGACAGTTTAGTGAGTCCTCACCTTCAGCAATGTCATCGTCTGCTGACACCGATTCCGAAGCATTACTATTCGGATGTTGACGATCAGCGCATATCCCTCAAATTGAAAACGGGTGATGTCCAAAGAGGTATGAAATTGATCCAAGGCCTTACTGATCACCGCTAATTCAGTCGACTTTTCAGAGCGTCGTGAATGGTCAACTTGCACACCCCCTGGCGGCGGAGGTGCGATTGTCATCGAACAAGCTCGAAGTACGTGCTCTACTTCTTGACTAGCATCACCGCAAAGAAAGTTTATTGATAAAATGTAGGCAGACGCATCCGCGGGAAAAAAAATGTTGTCATATTCGGCGAAACCGGCTCAGGCAAAAGTTCAATCATCAATGTTATCGCGCAAAAGCAGATCGCGAAGACCTCCAATGATGCACCGGGATGTACCCCAGAATCTAAACGCTACTCAGTAGACATTTCCGGCCAGAAATTTGCCCTGTTTGATACCGCGGGTCTCAACGAGGGGAGTGCAGGCACGGTGCCACACAAGCAAGCGAAGAAGCAGCTGAAGAGCTTGTTGAACAAGCTCATGAGCCCCAAGTCACCATCGGATGGTATCGACCTTCTGGTGTATTGCATGCACTACACGACTGCCCCTCGCCCCGTCCTTGACACCTACAATACTGTTTACTCTGGGACCTGCCGGAAGAAGAGAGTCCCAATCGTCGTCGTCGTCACAGGATTGGAGTCTGAGACTCCCATGGAGAGCTGGTGGGATTCTCACAAGGAGATATTCAACACCATGGATCTCGCAGGCCATGCATGCGTCACAACGATTCAGGAATATCCAGGCATTCCAGAAGACCTTACTCGTCGCGTTGCACAGTCAAGCAAGATTCTGCACGACCTTATCATGAACAAGTGCTCGGCTTCAGCGGTCGATGACAGCTTGCCCGCAGGAATGAGGTGCTGGTCGCCGTTGTGGTCAATGAACTGAATGGTTGCGAATAGCGCCGCCCATAAGTGTCGAGCAATATGTCATGCACGCTGGTACGGGACGTCTATTTAATCCCGCTGGAGACCTCGGAAAGAAAGGCAGAGCAGGACTTGCGCGATCTTATTAGGCGCGCCTTTCTTACCGGAAATGAACAAGATGGTTACAAGCTTCGCGGGACTTTCTGGTATATATCTTATTGGTTGTGAGTGGACGAATTTTATTCCATCATTTATTCCGACGTATTCCCCGTGCGCATTACTTTTATTTGTCATTCATGCTCAATTCTCCTCGTTTTGTTTTATTTTCGTTCACTATCCTTTTATTCACGTTCTCCCGGAATCACCTCGTCAGTGGTGAACACTTATGATTATGGGTATACTACATATTAGTATTAGTATGCAAACAATGACATGAAGATCAGCTTGGATCACCACCATCGGGAGTGGGGGTGAATACCAATATGATATCTGATGGCGTGATGATATCTGATGCCATTCTGAATGCCAATCACGCCATCATTGAAGGAGCCAAAAGTCCCTGTTGAAATCAGGAAAGTATTTCTTCTCATCTCTGAGTCTATGTTACTCACTAAAGATTCGAGCCCGTCCGGTACGAATATCTCAGTCTTTTCCGACTGAGATGTGAACAAAGGTTTTTCCCTTACTTTGACGAGTCGTGTGGAATGTATTCCAACTAGCTACTGGTACACGTACAATAAGTCCTTTCCGAAGACTGAGATAATACATTCTTACTATAGAACTCTTCCTCGTCGTGGGTGCTCCCCTCTATTCACCCTGCAGAGGCCCCGTGTGGATGGAAGAAAGGAAGGAATGCAAAGAAGAGGAGACAAACGAACAAGAATAAACGCACAGCGAGCAACAAAGCACAACATCGTAAATGGAATCACCACCGAGCCAACAGTTATTCGTGCTTCCGGTGTGTATACAACTAAATTATATCACAGTAAAATGCATAGCCAATGATCAAGGCCTTGTGTCGTTAGAGCTAGAGCTAGCAATAGCAGTAACACGCTCGTGACCGAGATGACCCTGAAGCTCAAAACATGCGCAGGTCAGATAAATGGTCGCGCATAGCGTAGGATACACACACCTTTGCAAGTTTCTACCCTTCGGATAAAACAACGAGGCAAGAACGCAGGCCCTTTAAAGACCACTGTCTTTCGAGCCAGGACAGGAGATGACGATCCCAGAAAAGTTTGAATATGTGGTTGAGCGAGTCGTCCCGTGGATTCGGAGCTCGCGAGAGATGAAAGGCCCAATATTGACATGCATATTTAAGAGCGTCGGGAGCTGATCGACTTCGTTCCCGTGCATTGTTTGCGAAACTCGCAAAGGCGTTCATGGCACAGATTAGCTCGCTGTCCGGTAAAAGGCGGCCCTGTGGTACTTCGGAGGTGGAATGGTGCGGGTGCTTGAACGCCAGGAATACCGAAAACATCAAGAAATGTGGGAAACTCTTGAACTGCTGGATTGCTTGAAAAACTGGCAGTAAAGGAAAAACTGGGATTGTGTACGCCCGGACTGCTTCCAATGTGCCTGCGAATTCTTCCATTGTCGCCCAGATAGATGCTGCGGGAGTCGACTGCCATGCTCGACCATGGGGTGTCTGCAACCACTCTTGTCCACTCTGTGTCTGCAGCCACTTTCGCCCACTCTGAGTCTGTAACCAGTCATTCCCACCCAGGGTCTGTATCCAGGCATGCCCTTTCTCGGTCTGCAGCCACGCTTGCGCGACCGGTGTCTGCAGCCACGCTTGCGCGACCGGTGTCTGCAGCCACACTCGTCCACTCGGTGTCCGAAGCCACTCTCGCCCGATCAGGGTCTGTAGCCACTCTCGCCCACTAAGGCTCTGCAGCCACTGCCGTTCGCTCTGCGTCTGTAGCCACCCTCGTCCACTCAGAGTTTGGAGCCACTCTCGCCCACTCTCGGTCTGTAGCCACTCTTGCCCCTTAGGGGTCCGCAGCCACTGTCGTCCGCTCTGAGTCGGTAGCCACTCTCGCGGGCAGGTTTCTAGCCACTCTGGTCCACTCAGGATCTCCAACCACTCTGGCCCACTCAGGGTCTCTAGCCATTCTCTCCCGCTCGAGGTCTCCAGCCAATCTTGCCCGCCTTGCGTCTGCAGCCATACTCGTCCGCTGGGGGTCTGGAGCCACTCTTGCCCGCTCTGGGTCTGGAGCCATCGCTGGCCCTTTTGATTCTGCAGCCACTCTTGCTGGAGCCACTCTCGTGCACTCGGGGTCTGCAGCCATGGTCGCGCGCCTGGGTTGTGCAACCATTCTTGTCCACTCAAAGTCTGTAGCCACTCCTGCGCGGTCGGGGTCTGGAGCCACACTTGGCCACTTGGAGTCTGAAGCCACTCTTGCCCTCTCCAAGTCTGCAACCAGTATTGCCCAATCGGAGTCTGCAGCAATACTCGCCCATTCGGGGTTTGCAGCCACTCTCGCCCATTCGGGGTTTGCAGCCACTCTCGCGGGCAGGTCTCTAGCCACTCTCGCCCGCTCATGGTCTCCAGCCACTCTCGTCCGCTCAAGGTCCCCAGCCATTCTCGCCCGCTCGACGTCTGCAGCCAATCTAGTCCGCCTGGGTTCTGCAGCCACACTCGTCCACCTGGGCTCTGCAACCACACTTGCCCCTGGTTGGTTTGCAACCACTCTCGCCCGCTGAGGCTCTGCAGCCACTCTCGCTCGCTCTGCATCTCTGACCACTCTCGTCCGTTCAGGGTTTCCAGCCACTGTCGTCCATCCGGGGTCTGGAGCCACTCGCGCCCATTCTCAGTAGGCAGCCACTGTCGTCCATTCGGGGTCTCCAGCCATTGTCTTGCGCTCTGAGTTTGAAGCCACTGTCGTCCACTCGAGGTCTGCAGCCACTGTTGCCCACTCAAGGTCTGTAGCCACTGTTGCCCGCTCGGGATTTGCAACCACTCTTGTCCACTCGGGATCTGCAGCCACTGTTGCCCGCTCGTGGTCTCTAGCCAGACTCTCCCGCTCGGGCCCTGTAGCCACTCTCTCCCACCTGTAGTCCGCAACCACTCTCGCCCGTTGGGGTCTTTCAGCCACTCTCGACAATCCCAGGTCTGCAGCCACTCCCATTCGCACCAGGTCTGCAGACACTCTAACGGAGTATGCAGCCAGCCTGGCTCACTCGGGATCTGCAACCATCTTCGCCATCTCCGGGTCTGCATCCAGCACTGCCCGTTCCCGGTCTGCAACCAGGCTTTCCCACCCGGTGTCTGCAACCAGTCCTCCCCCGCTTGTGTCTGCAGCCAGACCTTCCCCGTTTGTGTCTGCAGGCAGGCATGCCCATCTGGGGTCTCTAACCAAGGTTGTAAATCGGAACTGCAATCTCCCCGAAGCCACAGAAAACCTAAAAGAACTTGCAATGGCTCCGGTGGTTGGACAATGAAGGCTAATAGTCGTTCTAGGCTCGGCTGCGGGAAGAGGAGTGGCGTGGTTTGACTCTGCCTCTTCAGATCCGAGAGCACATCGAGGAGGGCCGTGCTTTCCGGAATCTCTTGCATCATCAAGCGAAAAGAGGACTGAGCGAGTAGGGTGTGAGGTGTGATACATTGCGTCTGAGAGAGTGCGCAATTCGATGGATCGGAAACGTAGTCACGAACGGACGAGTGATAGATATTCACGGGGAGACTGCCGTCAGTAGGAGTATCCATGAAAGACCGTAGCTGTGCCAGCACTGTCTCTACGTCCCTGCCCTGGCCAGGACCAAGAAGTTTCGAAATCTGTGAAATTGGCAGAGGGTCCCCAAGGGCAGCAACAATAGACAAGTGCATATATGCCCGCTGCGGATCGGCGCATGTGGAGAGGATACAGTCGTACAACTTGTGTACTTCTGTTCCTGGTAGCAGTGCACTTGTTAGCTCGAGCATGAGCTGAAGCCGATCCCGAGGATCATGGTCACGATCATCGATGAATTTCATCATCGTAGACGCCACGATGAAACGCCTGCCCGCTCGGCTCGCTACCCGCTCCAGTTGATCTCTCGGTGGCTGCGGAAAATCAGGATGACGAGTTTGAAGCTCTCTGAAGGAATGCTCCAAGAAGATGTAGATGTCATTGTCAACATCTGCGCCGTCTAGCGAGATTATGGCAGCAACGCTCTCCCCGGAAGTATTCACTGGTATCATACATACCAGTGGGCGTACCTCTTCTTTCTCGATGGCTTTACAGATGTGCGCTTCCGGACGACTCGTGAGCAGAATGTGGATGACGGGAAGATCAGGTTCCTGAAGAGCCCGTGCAAGGAGAAGGATGAGATCGGTAAGCTCTGTTTCAGATGTGCACTCATCAAGAGCATCAACAACATACACCAAAGGCGGACATCCACGCAGCCTAAATTTAAGCCTCCGGAGAGGTCGTAGAAACAGCCCCTCCATCTGGTCGCGAAGAGACTTATCTGGGTCTAAAAGGGCAGGATTCCCCAGGATAGCTGTTTTCACATCCTCCTGGACGCTAGGAAACCTGCTCGCAAGCTGGTAGGCAAGCGTTGGGAAGAAATAACCAGTCGTGCAGCGTTTCGTGTGCTTGCGGGAGAAAAAGAATGTTCCTGCGAGCCGCATTTCAATCTTCGTCTGCTCTGTCACTTTCAGATATCTCATCCTTTCAGCTACAGTGAACGCGACGGCGGACTTTCCGACGCCGGCCGTGCCATGCAGCCAAACGAGTTGACTCGTGTCTCGTTTGTCTAATAATCTGTAGATGTAGTCAAGAAGGTTCACCCGGGTCCCTTTCAAGCATTTCGGATGGGGCTGGCGTTCCCTGGAATCGTGTTCAGCTCCCTTGACAGCAACCTGGGACAATTTCTCCCAAGTTCCATCGGATGATCGATGATTACCGGAAACTGTCATGATATCAGAAGGTGTACGAGAGAGCATCAGAAAGAAATACTGACACTGGTCCGAATTCATTAGATCATTTACCATGAGGTATAACGATGTTTTTGGCACCGGCAGGTTTTCCACAGTACATTCAGCAGTAATGACTCAGAGCTAAGGCAGCGAAACGAGTAATCTGTGGGCTGAAAGACGTAGAACTCTCGAGTTGATGAAGACTGCAGGTGCAAGGGACACCCGATGCTGTGGTGCTAAAGTTGGTATCAGTGGAAAGGGCCACATGATGCTACAGATAGAAGTGCAAGTGCCAAAAACTTCTGCTCACGAGTCAAGCCATCCGTGAGCACCGGGATGAACTCTCCTACTTTGAGTAGAAGATAATGATAAATTCCAAGCTTAGTTGGCAGTGGGCACTTGTCACAGGACCCAGTATTAGTACGTACCAAGACTTTGTTCTCCGCTGCAATACAGACATTCAATATTTGCATGTCTCTCGATTTCTCTCGACGCCCCAACGTTAATCATTTGAGGAGGAGGAATGACTGACGGTCTTCCTTTTTGGCAGTAGCCTTCTACTAGTGTGACTCTCATGTGACAGATGATTCTGATTTTGATGGCGCTCAAGTCCATGATTCCCCAACTCGTCAGGTTCATGGTATTATGGTCCGAACGCACTCATAGTACGATAAGACTTCAGAAAGAATTCCTTTGTGACTTATAAGCTTTCCACGACTCAAACGTTCTAGTTACTACAGCTTACAATTTAATCCATCGTACGTCGTCTATCCAAACTATTGCTCTTGCGATTTCTAACCACGCAGTCAAACCAAACTACTAGTAGCGCAAATTTTGTCACATCTGATTTTGACCTTCGTCAATGAGTCAAGATTGCCAGTATTCCCATCTCGTATTCCCTATTGTATTCTGACCTCATCAACAGCTTTTGGTGATCCTCGATCACTGTATGAAGGAACTTGGGAGAAGCTGTCACAGGTCGCTGTCAAGGGTGCGGAGTATGACTCCCGTGAGCGCCAGCCTCATCCGAAGTGTTTGCAAGGGACCCGAACTGCCCCTCTTGACCAGATCCACGGATTACTAGACAGCCGAGAGGAGAGTCGGCTCATTTGGCTGCATGGCACGGCAGGCGTTGGGAAGTCTGCTATCGCATTCAGTGTAGCTGAAAGGATGAGAGCTTTGAAAGTGAGAGAGCAAGTGCCCAACGAAAAGCGGCTCCTCGGATCGTTCTTTTTCTCCCGCAAGCACACGAAACGCTGCACGACGGGTTACTTTTTCGCGACACTCGCCTACCAGCTTGCGAGCAATTTTCCTAGTATCCGGGAAAATGTGAAAAGAACTATACGCGACAATCCTGCGCTTCTAGACCCTGACAAGTCCCTTCGTGACCAGATGGAGGAGCTTTTTCTTCAACCTATCCGGAGTCTTCGTCACAGATTGTCTCAGTGTCCGCCTTTGGTGTTTGTTGTTGACGCCCTTGATGAATGCATGTCCGCAACCGAGCTTGCCGACCTCATCTCCCTGCTTGGCCTAGCTCTTCGTGACCGTGATCTTCCCGTCATCCACATTCTGCTCACGAGTCGCTTGGAAGAGCACATCCGTAAAGCAATCCAGAATGAAGTTGCTGTCACCATCTCGCTGGATGATGCAGATGTTGACAATGACATTCATACCTACTTGGAGCATTCCTTCAGAGAGCTGCAAAGTCGTCATTCCGATTTCCCGCAGCCGCCAAGGCATCAACTTGCGCGGCTGGCAAGCCGAGCGGGTGGACGTTTCATCGTGGCCTCTACGATGATGAAGTTCATCGATGATGGAGATAATGATCCCCGTGACCGGCTGCAGCTCATGCTTGAGCTGACGAGTGACCTGCTGCCAGGAACGGAGGTGTACAAGTTATATGACCATATCCTCTTCACGTGTGCTGACCCCAAGCGGGCATACATGCATTTGTCTGTTGTGGCTGCCCTTGCGGATCCTCTCCCAATTTCACAGATCTCGAAACTTCTTGGCCCTGCTCAGGGGAGGGATGTCGAAATAACATTGGCACAGCTGCGATCTGTTATGGATATTCCGACTGACAGCCATCTCCCCGTAAATATCCACCACTCGTCCGTTCGTGACTATGTTTCGGATCCCTCAAACTGCAGCCTTCCTCAAGTACAACCTATCACCCCACCCCATACCCTGCTCGCCCATTCCTCTTTCCGTTTGATGATGCAAGATATTCCAAAAAGCACTGCTCTGCTCGATGTACTCTCCAAGTTGAAGAAGCATAGCCAAATTATGTCACCCGGTGACCCAAACAGTTTAAAAGACTCGTTGGCCTTCATCGTCCAACCGCCGGAGCCACTGCACATTCTTAGTAGTATGTTATGGCTTCGCGGACATCGCAATTCAGATCTACAGCCCTGGCTCGAGACCTTGGATGGACGTGCCTGGCTGCACACCCAAGGAGGGAGAGACTGGCTGCACACTTATGGTGGGGAAGGTTGGTTGCATACCCAGGGCGGGCGAGACTGGCTGCAGACCCGCAACGGGCGGGAGTGGCTGCAGACCAATAGTGGACGAGACTGGTTGCAAAGCCCGGGTGGGCGAGACTGGCTAAATGCCAGTACCGGTCGAGAGTGGTTACAGACCCGAAGTGGGCGAGACTGGCTACAGACCAGGAGCGGACGAGATTGGATGATGACTAGAAGCGGGCAAGGCTGGCTGCAGACCCAGGGTGGACGAGACTGGTTGCGGACCCCACGTGTGCGAAGCTGGCTGCAAACAAGGGGCGGACGGGACTGGTTGCAAACAAGGAGTGGACAAAATTGGCTGCGAACACGGAGTGGGAGAGACTGGTTGCAGACCCGGGGTGGGCGGGACTGGCTGCAGACTCAGAGCGGGCGAGAATGGCTACAAACCCAAGGTGGACGAGACTGGCTCCAGACCCAGAGTGGCCGAAACTGGCTCCGGACCAGTAGTGGTCGAGACTGGCTGCAGACACCGACTAGCCCAGACTGGCTGCAAACCCAAAGTGGGCGACGCTGGCTGCGCACTTCGGGCGGCGCAAGCTGGCTACAGACACTTGGTGGACGGGACTGGCTGCGGACTGAAGGGGGAATGGACTGGCTGCAGATAAGGGGTGGCCGGGACTGGTTGCAGACCAGGGGTGGATGTGACTGGCTGCAGACAAGTGGTGGAAGAGACTGGCTGCAGACCGGGAGAGGGGGAGATTGGCTCCCGACCGAGGTCGGGCAAGACTGGCTGCAGACTGAGGACGGGAGAGACTGGGTACAGACTCGGTGTGGGAGATGCTGGCTTCAGACTAGTAGCGGGCGAGACTGGCTACAGACACCTCATGGCCAAGCATGGCGGTCGACTCCTGCAGCGTCTGTCTGGGTGACGATGGAAGAGTTCTCGAGCATGTCGAAGGCATTGAGCGAATACATTATCGACCCGGAAATGCCAGCATTTCAAGTCATCCAGCATTTCAAGAACTTCCCAGATTTCTTGATGTTTCCGGTGTTTCTCGCGCTGAGACAACAATATTGCTCCACACCTGCAGCTCGTTTTACACCAGACGTGGAGATCATCCATGCTATGAGGGCATTTACCAGTTTCGCAGACGAAGCACGGGGAAGAAGCCAGTCAGCTTCCGACGCTCTCAATTATGCATGTCAAAATTGGGCCTTCCATCTCTCACGAGCACCTCATCCATGGGACAACGCGCTCAAACATCTGTTCAAGTCTTTCTGGAGATGTTATCTCTTGTCCTGGCTCGAAAGGCAGTGGTGCTTGACGGGTTTGCCGTCTTGCCTTGTTGTTTTGTCCGAAGGGCAGAAACTTGCAAAGGTGTGTATTTCATTGATTTTCGCGGCTCAGTACTCAACACTGACCCTGCTTCAGGAGCCTCATCTCCAAACAAGGTTATACGTCTGACACTTAGACTGTCGATTTGATTCAAAAAACGCCTTTGTGCCTGAAGTATTTATAACATTCATTCACATAGCAACGCTCTGGCTCTGCTACATAAGTATTCAGTTATTGGATAGGCAAAATGACGATGACTTGCTTTCACCACCCTCCAACTTGAAACAAGCAACATGCCAAGACGAGTCAAGCAAGCAGGCTCATGAGTCATTTTTGAAACTGAACCGGCCCTTGGCAAATTGATCACAAATGCCACTGCAAGACATCGTGTGAGATCAAAAATTATGATCTGCGCGAGGTACGCGTACCCAGCATGCACAGGTTGGCAAACAGTTTCTTGTTACTCATGCAGTCTTCCCGGTTGACTTGATATGCTTAATACGAGCCACTTCTAGATGGCCTGCCTGCAGGCGTAAGCCACACGGGTGGTGCTGACCGTACGTTGCGCTCGGCCCAGTGACCGACATATGACGAACAGCTCCAAGGCCTGGAACTTCGAAGCCTGTCTGATCAGTGATCGGGCCATTATTATTGTGAACGCAGCCGCCTGCCATATACGGGTATGACTACATAAACCGGACTCTTCCGTGTCTTCCCAGTTGTCGAACCCGCCACAGTCAAGATTAACTTGCAGTATATACCACGACCACAACAACCACACGTTCCCTACTACAAAAGTCACGGCATTCACAGCCGTCTGCATCACTTCTTCATCCCGTTTCCTAAAATCTCTGAGCGAGATATCATGCGAGCGAGCTCACGCTTCGCAGCTGGCCTTGCTCTAGCAGGTGCTTTTCTGAGTGGCGTTGACGCTGCTATTCAGACGGTAACTCGCAATGGAAGATACCTTTATACTGCGGACGGGAACAGGTTTTATATCAAAGGTGTAGCTTACCAGGAGCAAGGTAAGGACAAATCGGTAAACATCGAGTTGATGTTTGCTATCGTCAAATGTTATGTCAATACTCACAATGGGATGCAGGTGCGGTGATCGCGAGCGCAAGCAATACCTTTCTTGAGCCATCCACTTTTATCGATCCCTTGGCCAATGGCACTGCCTGCACCCGTGACCTTCCCTACCTGCAGCAGCTTGGTGTCAATACCATCCGTGCCTACAGCGTTAACTCATCGCTGAACCACGACTCTTGTATGCAAACATTCAGCAATGCTGGTATTTATACTATGTGAGTATCCATGCAGAATCCTCAGCCTACCAGCCCTTTGATACTGTCTAGCATCGATCTTTCTCTTCCTGGGAATGGTTCGATGGATCGCGACGCGCCAACCTGGACCACCAATCTACTTGACTTATACATCGAGACCATCAGCGTCTTCTCAAAATACAACAACGTTTTGGCTTACAACGTTGGAAATGAAGTCGTCATCGCAGCTAACGGTACCGCTGCTGCTACCTTCGTCAAGGCGGCTGCTCGCGATGTGAAAGCATACATGTAGGCTAAACCCGAATTTCCAGATCGGTTCCCATGAAGCTAAATGTCTTTTCTCCCAGTAATTCTATCAGTTCTAGCGCGCTCGTTGGCTATGCGTCCATCGACGGTGATGCTACATGGCTTGACCCTTTGGCTAACTACTTGTCCTGTGATCCCTCTGGGTCAAACTCCGGTGCAACTGCCCTTGATTTATTCGGGTTGAATAACTAGTCAGTTTGAATCATTGGTATTTCATTTGTCGATCGTTGACATCGTCCTGCAGTGAATGGTGTGGAAATTCAACCTATGAGGCTTCTTATGCTGGTATAGAAGGACAATTTGCGGGTTACAATGTTGCAGCCTACTTCAGCGAATACGGGTGCATTACTTCTCCCCCTCGTCTGTGGACAGAAGTTGCGGCGCTTTTTAGCTCGCAGATGACTCCCGTTTGGTCTGGTGGTGTTGCATTCTCTTACTTTCCAGCTACGAGCGCTCAGGGACAGTTTGGTATGGTTACGATCTCACCTGATGGATCCACTGTCACTACCAGCAGTGATTTCACCAACCTACAGACTCAGTATGCTGCTGCGTCGCCACCTAATTCGCCTTCGCAGAGCGGTGCCGGTACTCCCACCTATCCATCGTGCTTTCAACAGAACTCAAGCTGGCTTGCCTCCAACACTCTTCCTCCCACGCCTAACTTCTCTGCTTGCCAATGTCTCGAAAACAATCTCAGCTGCCAATTCACGCCTTCGACCAGTAACTACACAGCAATCGTTGGATCGCTGCTAGACTACGCGTGCAGCCTCATCGGACAGTCTGGCGGATCTTGCAGCGCAATTTCTTCTAACGGGACAACAGGACAATACGGCGCGGTATCTGGGTGCGACCCTAGTAAGTTCATGACGTGAGAACGCTGCATAGCGCAAGCCCTGATCATTTCTCGTAGCCATAATGTTGTCCTATGTGATGAGCGACTACTACATAGCAAACGGGGCCAACGCTCAATCATGTAGCTTCGGTGGGAACGGGACCGTCAATAGCAAGGCACCATCCAGTGCCAGCGCTGCAAATACCGTTGCATCGTCCTGTCTCGCGAGTGCTTCGGGCACGTCCGTCCCCACACTCCCTGCAGGAGCCCTGAGCCCCTCTGGGTCATCATCGAGCTCCAGTACAAGTAGTAGTTCACCTAACGCCGCATCAGTTGTTCTCGCTGATGCCAGGACCCTGATGGGCATGGGAGTTCTTGTTTCAGTTGGTATCGCTAGTGGGCTCTGGACCATAGCTTGAGGTGGAATTTTATTTACGTGATGGACTTTTGCATAAATGGACTATTTTTTCTGTATATCCATTGATATACTACCACAATACTACCCTAATATTTGTAGTTATATTCGCTCCTTCGCCGTTCCAATTGTGTTTGAACATGTTTTGTCTAAGTGTGGCAGAATTTGTTTGTTTATGACATGTTCTGTTGATCCCCTCTCAGAATATTTTTGCCCCAAAACCTCCAAGATGGCTGCATCACCGCTAGCAGCGCAAGACACCAATGACAAATGGGGCTTCGGTGAAGACCCAGATAACATGGGACCCATGTCCAGTGCTGACCCCCTCGTCGACGACGCGCCTCTGGCAGCAGACGAAACGACTTCCGGGCAAATGGCCAGCGGCTCTGGTCATAAACGTACCTCCAGCGGTGACAACGGCGTTTTCTGGCAGCAAAACCGACTCCGGTCGCGAAAAGTTATCCAAGGTGCTTAGGTCTCCTCTTATTCTTGATGAATCCTCCACTAGCTTGGATCTCTACCGCCTGCGCAATGATCTTGTCTCCAGACTATGATACTGGGCGATTAGTTGGTTCTGCGACTAAGCGGCTTGCTACTCCTGTCCCTGGTCGCTAAACCCTCACGTCGAAATTTTGCGTGCAAATTCCTCTGTTCGCTGGTCTTGCCCTTGTCTTCTCGCTGTTCTGATTCGCTTCATTGTCTGGCCTCATGTTGAACACATTGTGCTGCACAGCCGAACAAAGTATACATTGGCGGTTTACCAGACCATACACGCCAAGAGGACCTTCAAAGTTGTTTTGGAAAGATTGGAAGGATCACACACATTGAATTGAAGTACGTTCTTTGATTCCGCTTGAGGAGTTGGTTTTTATTTAACGTCTGTCATGTAGAATTGGTTACGGTTTTGTCGTACGTTATCACTGCTTCCTAGTCGCTTGAGTGACCTCATGAAGACTCGGTGACAGGAATTTGACAGCCGCGAGGCTGCCGAAGAAAGTGTTGCTAAATACAACGAAGGTTATTTTATGGGTAACAAAATACGAGTGGAGCTTTCCCACGGTCGCGGACGCACTGCCAGGCGCTCTGATGATCCCGGCGCATGCTTCAGATGCGGTGAAATTGGTCATTGGGCCAGGTACGTAGTTGATGGTCTTGGTCATTTGTTGCTAATAGCTTTATAAATAGGGAATGCCCTCGTTTACAATCGTAAGTTTTTATCTTAACACCGCTGTCAAGACTACTTACTCTCAACCAGGCGTCCTCCTAGGGGTTCTTCTCACGAGGTGGGGTTGATTGAACGATTACCACCTAGGGATTATTTGCCTCCTAGAGACTTCGGTCCCCCGGCGCGATACCCTCCTCCACAGGATGCGAGGTATTATGATTATCCGCCGCCGCCTCCTGGCAGAGATTTACGGCGTCCCGTCTCGCCTATAAGGGAACAGAGAGATTATTTAATGGGGCCGCCTCTACGCACGCGCGATTATGATGATTTTAGAATGAGGGGACCTCCGCCGCCACCTCCTTCCCGGTATGATCGCCCATATGACAGGGATGCTCCACCGAGAGGCTATCCTCCACCAAGGGACTTTGACCGGTATGAAAGGCGTCCTCCGCCAGATGATAGGTACCCTCCCACGAATTCGAGGCCTAGGACACCTCCTGGTCCCCCTCCTCGCCGCGATGATTACGATAGACCGCTCCGGTATGGCCCGACTTCTTGTATTGTGGTTGAAGTCTCATTATCTCCAAGGGATTACATTCCTAGGCCACTTACACCACCCCCACGCCAATCGGACTACCCTCGTTCTCCCGAGCAGCCTCGCTATCGGTGAGTCCTTTATTACATTATGTTTTCATAATTCCTCATGTAGCCAGAAGTCGCCGCTCAATGAGTCCTCCACCCCGCTCTGCGCATTACGATGCCTATCCTGCCGCTAATGGATATTCTGGCGACAGGTCTGCTCCTGACAAGCGTGTCAGAGACTATCCCCCTCGCCGTGACGCCCCGGAAGTTGGCTATAGGAGAGCCTAATATGTTTTTTTTATCGGCAACTTTGTCTGTAGTTGAAATTATCTATGTCATGTCTTGCTTTGTATATCTTCTATATGCCTACGTGTATCTTTTTTTCTTGTTTGTTTGTTTCCGTTCGCCACTCCGCTTGCTTTATTTGCACACTGCCAGATACAAACTCATCTTGGCTTAGATTCTAATAGTGATGCTCATCGTTACTCTGCCATTAACCATTGCTCGCTGTAGTGGGAGGACCAGAAGCGTACCCTCCTTGTTAACCAGCGCGCTAAGGTCCAAGACGTTACCCTGTATATGCCTGTATATGACAAGCCTGAACTCAAGCTGCAAACAAAACTTGGAGATGTATGCAACTTTGTGTATGCTATTACATCTATTCGATGTGTTGGTGCTAAGTTATAACCAACTGGACCTGTCTGCACTAAGTTGAGGTATATATAGATTCTAATTGGCACCAACATTGTCGACAGTCGAAGGTCTTTAGGACCTCTCTAATCGAGAATCATAAAGTCCATATCTTTACTGCAGCATCGCGTCCGCCCGACACGAGGGTACCGGTCCATGTATCGTATGCGCTCGACGGGTTGCGTATGGCCGTTCGTGGAAAGAGACGAATGTTGCATACTCGTGCGATTGTAGATCTGCGGACAGAGAGTTAGCATCCAGCAATACTCACAAACAGCCAAAAGGTCCACCTTCACCCCATTTTCACCAGTAGCAGCAATAACTTTACGGGTGTCGAACTGCAGCGCGGTCACAGCATGATCATACTTGAGGGTTTCAAATGTGCCGCCTGTCCTGACGTCCCATATCTTAGGACACACTTTAGAACATCACTGACCCAAAGAAATCAACGTGCATACCCGTATTGATTTGTCGAGACTGCCGCTGGCAATATGCATCTCATCGAACTGAAGACAGGTCACTGGGCCGGTATGTCCCATTAACGTTCGGTGGGCCTGTCCCGTTCGCACTACAAACAGAACTTTCGCGTCAAATGCGGCAGAAGTGACAAGAGCAACTTACTGTCCCACATTCGTACCGCCCCGTCCCCGCTACCGCTCACGAGTCCATAACCCCAGAACTGGACCCCACCCACAAAATCTTCATACATGTCCCAACTACCGTCTGCTGAAGGAGGTGTAGGAACGGCGAAGTGCCCCGCAGAAGCAGCGGCACTTGGGAAAAGGTGATTTGGTATGCCATTACCTGATATAGTGGGCTGTGAATGGGAGATAGCCCATAGGATATCCATTGTCATGACACACTGTCCAGTCGCAAGGTCCCATTGACGAAGTGTCTTGTCCGATGCACCAGTGACCTGTATGCGCAGTGAGACGACACGGAGCTGAAGAACGAATGAAAGATCTTTACCAAACATTCATCCTCAAAGTAAAGTGCGGTGACAGCCTTACTGTGCCCTTCAAACAATCTGATGCACGGTCCAGTCTGGTCAGCCGTGCCTGCTTCGCTAGGTTCACTCGACCGAATTCCATTCGGCTTTTCGACGAGTTCCCCATCATAAGCGGTACCCTCATCCTCCTCCGCAACATCGGCAAGACCATCCCTTTCCCAGTCTTCATCTACCAGTCGAAGGTCCCAAAGGCGCACGCTGCCGTCCTCTGCGCCGGTCAAGCAAAGGTTATCCTCAACTTGTATGCACTTGACGGCACCGCGATGCCCACGCAATCGTCCGATTTCAGAGCCTGTCATCAAATCCCAAAGCCGTGGTTGGGAGTCTTCTTGTGATGCGCTCACAAGCGTTCCGTAAGGTTCGGAGAAGTCAAGAGCGGTGATTGGTGTGAGGTGGCTTTCTAGGGTCTGCAACCAATTAGACGGGGTTTCAGAGGATGAGATTGGATGCTGAACTCACCATGAATGCTACTCCTGGTGGGAGTTCGTCATGTTCTGACGGTAAGAACACGGGACCTTCAAGACATGGTAAATATATGCAATAGCCAAATTCGTAACAAGCGTACCTCTCCGCCGCCGTGAAGGGGCAACATGAGGTACCGGTGCGGTTTTGGTATTGTCACTCTGGCGGAAGGCAGCTTCCTCGAATTCTATTCGTTCCTGCACACCCCCGACTGTCTGCAAGTCAGCGAAGTTTCGTGTACACAATTCAATTGACTCTTACGCTCATCATCCAACTCCAACTCATCCTCGTGCAATTTTAAGAGGTCTTGTCCCAACCTCTCTCTTATTGAATCCAGTGCTTTGATTTTATTGTTAATTTCCACAATTTCACTGTTAATTAGGCTCTGCACCACGTTAGAAAGGTCGGGATGTGAGATAGAGAAACATACCCGTCGAACATGAAGATTCTCCTTGTCAAGTAGTATCTCCTGGGTCTGTCGCCGAAGTTCGTCCTTGCCAAGTGCCTTTGCTGCACTAAGGCTCTCCCTGCCTCGTCTCTTCCCCTTTCGTTTCCCTCGCTCATCAAGACGTGAAACCACCACCACATCTTCTTCACTTGCAATACTTCTCTCCTCTTCATCTTCCATCATCATCCCTCTCGCACTCATCCCTAGCTTTTTCAGCC
Source organism: Suillus subalutaceus (assembly GCF_016647625.1). Taxonomy (NCBI): domain Eukaryota; kingdom Fungi; phylum Basidiomycota; class Agaricomycetes; order Boletales; family Suillaceae; genus Suillus; species Suillus subalutaceus. The sequence continues at coordinate 361,626 of NW_024540268.1, forward strand.
CAATCCTCGGAGTCTCAACGTTCCGCATCTGTTTGCGCCGTGTCCGGTTTTTCTCCGAACTCGGAACAGTGGCATTGAACCCGCGAAGTAAGCTCACGTCAGACGCAATACCCTCCGTTTCTGGAATCTCAGCGTCCAAGAGCTCATCCGTTGCCTCGACGATTTGGAGGTCTCGTGATGTGATGCGGCGGGTACCGAGGGTCAGACGCATTGGAGCGCGTCCGAGGGTTGCAAAGTCCAGCCGGGATCCTCCAGGAGCTGAGGCACCAAGAGAACCTCGCGAACGTGAAGACACCGTCGCCGCTGCGTTCATCATACGGGGAGTCATTATTACCGGGGCGACTGGAAAGAATATATTAAATGATTGAGATGAATAGTGCCGGGTGTTGCTCACGGTCTGTAAGAATACGCGAGGTGTCTTTCTTCTTGTTATTGAAGGGCGCAAAGAGGGTTTTGGACACCAAGTCCATCTTACTGTGGACTGTGGACGGTTCCGGGTCCAACGCTGCACGGGTAATGTCTGGCCGGTCGGCTGACTTTCCCTTAAACTTTGAGGACATCTAGTCGCATTCCGCACGAAAGCGAAAGAAGGGGGAACTGAGTACTGTGGATACTTATGCGAAGGAGAGCAAATTGCAAGCTTTCTGGTTCTGAATATCTCAGCTGCCGCGACGCCTTGGCTGAAATTCACACGCTCGACAGCATTCAAAAGTCTACTTCAGGCACATATAGTATACAACAGAAGTAGTGCTTGTAGTCTATAATTAAAATATTGATACAAGCTGTGTCGAGTAGCATGCGTCGTACACTAATTTTTCTGTCGACCTCAAGACCAATGAAAGTCAAGGATGAGATCAAAGCCGTACGGATTAAGGTCAAATTCAAGTGGTCGACGAAGGGGTGGCGGCGGCGACGTCGTCGGGGACGGCTTGGAGTTGGTCGTTGTCGTTGTCGACGGTTCCGTATCTGTGATGGATGCTGTGGCTTGAGCCTCGGTTCTACCGAACATTGAACGAAGCGCTGATAATGTGGACTTCTGAGAGGGTATGACGTGTACGCTATCATTTGCCGAGAAATGCGTCTCTTCAGGTGATAATGTTTCTTCTTCGGCGTTTGGTAGCTCCTCTACTCCGGCGAGTTTCTCCGTACGATCCTTCATCTGCTGCACCATATCTGCAGCCAATTTCTCCACACTTTCCCTCTCCCATTTCTGCATATCGTATGATTCGAAAATCCCCGAAGTAAAATCGCACCAGCATCTGTCATTGACACGAATTATTGGTGGAGTGTATTCATGCAGGTCGAAATTGGGTGGTAAGGTTGTTTCTAATGCGTCATAAAAGGTGGTGATAGTGGAGGACCATGGAATTGAAAGGCGCGTCTCCAGTGGGAATGACTGCCAATAACATGATGACAGGAAGAGAGCTCCGAGAAGTACAATGCAGTAGAAGCTATGAACATGTCAGCATCACCTGGACGCACTCATAACACAGTACCTTACCATGGTTTCGCGTGCAAAGCTAATGAAAACAGGAACAGCACCAAAAAGTATGGTTGAGCAGTTGGGAGAGGCAAAAGTAACAGCGGTAGGAACCACCTTGTGCACCTGGTAAACATATAAATCACAATTAATGAGACATTCTTGTTTTGCTTCAGTGACTCACCACATGAACGGTAATTTCTGACTTGTACTTATGTACAAATACACGCTGGTAAATGTGTGATTGTATGGAAAGCCAGACAGCCGCGCTGCCTTAGTCAGTGTCACGCGTCCGTAATAGGTAAGAGGACTTCGTGCACCGAGTCAGCAAATTTGCACCAGACCTTGGTTCGGTTTTGAGCAAATTTTCCAGTATTCCAGGATTCGGAACATTGTTCAACCCATACTGCTGAGATCTGCTTCGAGTCTCCATCATTTGATTGATGATTTTCCTATGATGACTCGCGCTCACTTGCTGTCGGTCAGAGCGCTGATAATCGCCACGGCCCACCACCACCACTACTACTAGTATGTGCGTGACCTCCTGCATGGTGACTTGCTTTTCATCTTTACATAAGTGTTTGGTGGCTCCTAGACGTAACTCTGCTGCTGAACTTCTCCATGAGCCTTTTGCTCAGTCGAGCAAACGCGCGCGCGCTATTCCTCGCGTGCCAAACTCTCCGAGACAGACCAGACTGAATTGCAGTTGTCCTGTTGTCTCGCCCCTATTCCAATTTCCTTACAAATGCTTGTTTTCTTGAGGGGCTTTCTTGCCTTCCGTCGTTGTTCACCTCATCACATGGCCGCGTCCTCGTCTTCTGCTCTGTCTTCGCCATTGGCTTTGGTCCCTCCTGTCTTGTTGGTATAATGGATCAGCAACTCCCAGGCGATGCTGTGTCCGTTGTATCTAAGCCTGCTTCGCATGAACGAGTTTCGCGTTGACCTCTCTATTGATATCTCCGTCCAGTTGCCCGGGTCTTGCTGCGGCAATCGAAAGCATGTTCCGCCCCGCATCAACACAAAACAGGTGCGCACGCAAACTACACATATCAGAATGATATGGCTCGGTCTGCCACTTTCAATTCTCCCACCTTTAGCTTCCGAATCTTCCTCGGTCGCTTTGGAAGAGCCAACGACCGAAGGAGTGTTCATCGATGAGACTCCAGCGAGGCTGGGGAGGTTACATCATCTGCTATCTGCCTGACCGTCAGACTCACTCTGTCCTTAGCTTGTGCCGTGCATTCTTCTGACCTCCAGCTCCATCAATGTTTCATTTGGTGGTGAATCCCGACAGTTTTGGTTAGTCCGTCGAGAATCTAGGTTTGCACGTACACATCTCAGGGATATACCTAATGTTTCTGAGACGATCCGCACGAGGCATGAAGGTGAATTATATTTCATGGACAGACTATCACATAAAAAGCAGGTTTCAGCGCAATGACTGGGCCTAGTTAAGACAGTCTGAGGATCTTTACATGCAAAAATGTTGTCAGCAGGTTTCGAACCGACTGCAAGAGAAACAGATTTTGATTCTGTTGAGGTAACCACTTGGTTAAGAACAATTAAGATGAGCCTCCGAGGAATCTGTCCATGAGTGAATGACAAAGTGTGTTCTGATAGAAAAAAACCTTGTCTTCGGCAGGTTGCGAGCTTGCGCAAGTCCGACACAAATATATTTCGATTATGTTGTAGTAACCACTTTGGCCAGGCGAAGTTGAAATGAACCGCCGAGGAATTGTCCATCAGTGAATCTTCGAGGCGTGTTCTGAGAGAGAAAAACCTCGCCAGCAGGTTTTGAACCTGCACTGGTACAGTCCAAGAGACAGATTTCGATTCTGTGATAAGTGACCACTTTGGCCAAGGCAAAGTTGAGATGAACCTCTGAGGAACTGTCCATCAGTGAATCTTCAAGGCGTGTTCGGATAGAAAAAACCTCGTCGGCAGGTTTTGAACCTGCACTGGTAGTGCGAGGCCAAGAGGCAGACTTGGATTCCGTTGCAGTAACCACTTTGGCCAGGGCGAAGTTGAGATGAGCCTCTCAGGAACTGTCCATCAGTGAATCTTCAAGGCGTGTTCGGAAGGAAAAAAAAATCATTGGCAGGTTTTGGACCTGCACTGGTACAGTCCAAGAGACAAATTTTGATTATGTTGCAGTAACCACTTCAGTCAGGGCGAAGTTGCTCCGTGGAATTGGGCGTGTTCCGATAGAAAAAACACCCTGTTGTTCCGCAGGTTTCGAACCTGCGTAGTCCAAGAGAAACGGATTTTGATTCCGTTGTGGTAACCACTTTGGCGAGGACGAAGTTGAGATGAACCTCCGAGGAACTGTCCATGAGTGAATCTTCAAGGCGTGTTCCGATAGAAAAAAACCCTATTGGTAGGCAGGTTTCGAACCTGCGTAGTCCAAGAGAAACGGATTTTGATTCCGTTGTGCTAACCACTTGGGCCAGGACGCTTCCTGGCCAAGTTTAGGAAGAGTTGTCCATGTCGACAGGTTTCGAATCCGCACCACAAAAGAGCAGATTTCTAATCTGTTCTGGTGCCAAACGGTTAGCTATTTCTACTCAAGATAGGCCTTGAAAAATCCATCCATGAGTGAATGTTCAAGGCGTGGTAAAAGGAAAAGGTTGTTTGTCCTGTCACGTTTGGCTTAGCTGCTAATAGTACTGGTCAAGATTATCAGACTCATTCGGTTACGAGTCGAAAAGCATCATGCATTGACAGTAGAATCACATGGGATTAGGATTAGCAATCACTTACCAAAAATGAAATAAAAACTAGTTTGCGTTTAATTCGATGGACACATGGACAAAACATGCCAGGAATAAGCAAGTCGGGGCTAGCACCGGCGCCGTCACAATATGACACTGTAACTGCAGGACAAAAAGCCGGACAGCCGCGCTATACTATGCATGAACCTACAGGTTGTCGATCGCATGAATCTCTTTAGAGGTGTACGGAGTCCTCAACTTGTGACTACCATATTTGGCCCATGTCACGGGTGGTAACAAAGCGCGGCTCTCCGGCTTTCCATAGACTGGTGACGAATTCCTCCGACGTCACAACTCGTCACAACAAGGTACTGACTAGTCTTACGCAATGATCAATCCAGATCTCAAGGTATCGATATCAATATAAGGTCATAAAAATTAATGTTACAGCGAGTAGATGTGTGTGCTCTAAGTGCAAATGGCACTAAGTAGTCTCCCGTAGTCAGAACTTGAAAGAAGGAAGTCAGTTGTCACTTCTTGTTCAAGACGTGGCTCGAGATGCGGGATCATAGTGCTGTTCCTCGCTCGAAACTAGCCCGAATCTCTGAGGTATATTTATCGTAGTATCGTGCAATCTGTTACTCGTTAGCTCATATTTTCAAGGATATAAACAAATGCAATGACGTACCTTTTTGTTGAACACCCGATTCCGCTCATTGATATAAGTAATATCGCCTTCATCCTCATTGAGTCTCTTCCGGGAGAATTTGCCTTTCTTGTCGATACTACAGTACGATGTCAGTGCCGCAAGGGAAACCACGGAGTTCAACAACTTACTCTCTGTTGATCTTGCCAACCACTCTATCAATGGCATCTTCAGTAGGCTTGTTGTCAGCATAAAGCAGAGTATTGGCATCTCGGTAGAAGCTCTCTGCAGCCATCCGTTGTTCAGCAGATGGGACAACCTAGAAATATACAAGCTCAGTAATACGATAGAATGAAAGGGTCGGCAGCATTGTCGGACCTGACCGCCTGAAGGATCAAAGGCTGTGAGAGCAGATGAATTACTCCCAGAATTGGCAAGCGAACCAGGCGCCAACCCCAGTACAACCTCTTTCTGTCGACTGTATGCAGCAAGGTCTGGTTTAATTAGGTCGAGATCCTTCTTATAGCGCCGTCGAGCCGCGTGAGCATCGTCTACACAAGACTTGAGCATGAGTGACATGATGTAAGGAAGACCAAAAACACCGCACCATGAAACTCGTAGTCTGCTCTTCGTGCTTTCCTCGCTTTCTTCTTTTCCCAATTATCATTCTCTTCTATCGTCCATTCCCAATTCTTCTGCCGTTCCACGTCCTCCCCCCGATCCTCGGCTTCAGCTTGTGTGCGCAACACCTCCGCAAGTTTCCGCTGACGTTCTAGCCGTGCAGCATCTCTCACCGTCATCTTTGCTCTAGCAGACTCCTCAATGAGGGAAGCACGATTGGCTTTCGTAGATGAACGCTGTGGTAGAGTGAACGATAAGTACGAGGCAAGCAGGACTACTCACCATCTTGGCTCTCAGCTGCTCCAATTTTGCTTTTCTTTCATCCATCGTCATCGTGACTTCCTCCGCTGCCTTCTCTTCGCCATCTAATGAAGACATTTGTTAACCTGCCCAGCCCCCAAATGTCCACCTGTGACCTTTTGAGATCGTCTTCATGTTGGTTGTGGAATGTGGAAGGCGAACTCACGTGACCTTGTGTGGCTACGTTTGCCGATCTGATTCTGGCCTCGCATATTACTTGAGAAAACTAGTTGTTTCTTCGTCTTCCCCGTGATTCGAAGGCAACGTTTTTCATCTCTTGCTCAAATTTACAACCATCCAAGACGCGATGACAACTCATCCTGAAGTTCTATGGGCTCAACGTAGCAGTGATTCTGTCGCTGACAAGGTGTGTCTTGATTTTCATCTTTGATCGTTCCTGTGCTGATGATCCACTCCGCGATTGCGCGCCAGAACATCGTTTGGTTGACCGTGAACGTGCCAGACATTGACGAGAAAAGTCTCCAATATGAACTGACGTCTACCGAGATTTCTTTCAAAGCAACGTCGACAACGTAAGTCAGCGCTCTATTTAACCCTTTAGATTTGTGGCTCTAACACTATCTACCGACATCAGCGACAAGAAAGCATATGCGTTCTCGCTCCCGCTATTTGATGAAGTAGACACAGAAGTATGTTTCTTTATCATACTATCAAGTACGCGTCATTGATCGTCTCTTAGGCATCTCTGAGCAAATTGAGCTCGCGGTCTTTCGCGGTGGTGTTACGAAAGAAGGCTCTCAAGGCTGAGTACTGGCCACGACTAACAAAGGAAAAGATGAAGCTGCCATTTGTCAAGACTGATTTCAGCAAATGGGTCGATGAAGACGAGCAAGATGGCGCCCCTTTGGAAGAAGATATCGGCGGCATGGGAGACATGGGTGGTATGGGCGGCATGGGAGACATGGGCATGGGCGGTATGGGTGGCATGGGAGGTATGGGTGGTATGGGTGGCATGGGCGGTATGGGTGGTATGGGCGGTATGGACTTCAGCAAGGTGGGTCACACCTAAAAACATCTATATCATACTTACTGATCATAACAATCGTCAGATGATGGCTTCCATGGGCGGAGCTGCAGGTGCCGGCCCATCGGGAGATGAGCCCGCTGACTCTGATTCTGATGATGATGGCCCACCCGCTCTCGAGGATGCTGAACCCAGTGCATGACCGATAGAGTAGCCCCTAAAAACAGAAAACCTGTACGCTGTAGATGCGATCCCGTTGATTGTTATTGCCAATGAATCTGCTTATTGCACTATCATTCTTTGCAAATCCAATGGGACTAAGTAGGTTAACGTGTGCGCGGGAAGAACATTGTGTAGTACCAGAGACGTCCATATCAATGTTAGGTCGAACTCGATAGAGCAATCGGTGAAGAATTCATTTCTGTGCACTATTGACTATCGTGTCAAGCTCAAGATCAACCTGGCTTATGCTTCGTGCTACGTGTGTTTGAGTGGCGTGGCCCTTTAATAGATACACCACAAAGCGATCGTTCGCGTCTCTTCTAGTGGCAAGTGCGTGACTTATCAACCAATGTATATATATATATCGTAGTCTACTTACATTATCATAATATTAATAATAATATGCATAAACATAATTGCGTGTTGCTTTTCCCCAACACAGCTCATAAAAAATTAACCTGTACTTCATAACAGCGCACCGAGCGTTGACCATAACAAGTGTTTCATGAACTTCGTTTCCCAAAAATAGCTCATGATGTTGTATTGCTGCACCATTACTGTGTGTTTTCTAACTTGTCTTGTCTTCGAGTCGTTCCAAGTACTCACTGGCACTACTTCTGGGCAGTGCCGATGCGCGAGTAGCCTTCGACCGGCCATCGCATAAGTGGCGTTGTACAACTTGTACATATGAACAGAATCTTTCGGGGAGCTACTGTCAGATATGACGTGTATGCCACGTCTCTAGGCTGGAGCGTTGCACTTGGGATCGAGACTCCATGGTGCAGCACAGGCCATGTACGTGTTTCTTTGTGGCGCGTTTTTTACACTGATATCAGTATCGTTATGGAGCTATTATAGTCTGAGAGTACATGTTCGTTCAGCCCAAACACCAAAAGAGATTACCATGTCATGCCCGAGGTATCAACTTCGTACAACGTTACCACGAATTTTTTGCAAACTCCATCTCATATTGGGCGAAATACAATCTGAAGACCACCTGCAGTGGATTTCGGAGGGGAATTCATTCTACAGGAAATTTTCATCGGTTGTTGGTGTCTTACGAACGCCTTTGGATGGAACATACATGAAATTTACGAGACTGCCGCATATCATATGGCTAAGTTGGAGGCCGACCCATTGATCTCATTTATTCCTCAGTGGCATTTCAGTACCTCCGATGTTCCAAAGGCTTTCCTCTCTATGCTCCTCATTACACCGCGCAATGTAGAAACATCCTCTGTGACACTGGCATTGCATTCCTCAACTTCGCCGTTAGAAAACGTCGGAGATATTCCAAGCATTACTGTCGTCTACAGGAAGTCGCACCCATGTTCTAGCAGCAGACCGTGACGGCTGGTTCGGGCAAGGGCGCTGGCAGCTTAGCTGATGCCGTCGTATCTTGTACTGTCCAAGTTAGAGTCAACAGACCTGCGAGTGTAAGACTGGCCGTCGACTATATAACGGGCAGCTTCCGATAGCTATCCCATACATGCAACCGCTATGGATACTGCTTGCAAGCTCGGGAGTCTTTTGGCATGTTGCTGATTATGTAAACAAAAGTTGACCATGATGTGATTGAAATGATGACCCTAACGCCACAGGGGCTCCGGAGGAGACTATCTCCGAGAACTCCGTCATACTAAAACGGGTCGGGGCGATTGACGTCATGGTCATTCTGCCCGCACATCCGCGTTTATATTGGCATCGCATCGTATAAGTCGAAACTTGGCAAGAGCTAGTTGTCCACGGAACATCCCTTGTTTAGTGCCCACTCCATTTCTTAATTGTTCATCATCACTCTTGCTGATAGGTATGTCTGATATCTCCTAATTTTTCACATTTCTCACCTCCCGAGTCACTGGCAGTATCAAATTGTCAATCATGGATCAAGTTCACATAAATTTTATGGATTTCCCTGCCGAATTACTGTTGAACTTCCTTGGTCACCTAGACGTATACGATCTGGTCCGAGCACGCAAAGTAAGGACGATTTTTTGTGCCTAAATTACTAATACTAAAGCGTCTCCAGATATGTAGCAACATTCGACAACTCATTGACTCTTCCTCTGAGCTGCAATACTTGATTGATGTTCGATACTTCAATGCGATTCCGGCCTCGTTGCCTGACTGCAACATCGCCGTTGCAACACGTCGCCAATTGCTTCAAAAAAGCGAAACTGCATGGCAAAAAGCCGAATACTCTCAAAGAAATTCCATCCCAATGTCTTACTCTCCCGACAACTACCGTTGGTCGTGCGGCATTCTTGGAATTCCAGCTAAATCTCTCGAACAGATAAAGTTTGTCCAGCCCGCGCTATCGAATAGTGACATCCACACCACGAACTTGCGACAACGCAGCTGCAAGATTGACAGCACAGCATTCGAGGGTTATAGTTTTTCGCCCGCACAGGATCTTGTGGCTATCCTTTCCAGAGCAGCCCGTGGGTGAGTGCTTTCTTGCATCTGTTGATGGCCTATATTGACGGCAACAGAGAGAGCCATGCATACGACGTCACTTTCAGATCACTTTCAGAGGACAAAGTTCATCCTGAAGCTGCATTCCCCCTCGTGAAAGCACTGGACAATCAAATTGATTCAGAGCTCTTCAACTCCCCCTACACGCAAACTATGATCTTCGGAGACTATTATGGCTTGTTCTGCAAATATGCTCACAAAGCGGGTGGTGGGGTGGTCGATTTTTTGCAAATTTGGAACTGGAAGTCCAAGGATACTTTTCAGGTGAGTCAAAGTCTTCTGTTTTTGCTGTGACTTAGGACCGAGCTGGACTTGCAGTGCCTCGAAATTTTTGACGTGGATTGCGAAACGATGAATTTCAGTTTTCTAACGAACGATAGGTTTCTTGTCGCCAGTGCGAGGGAACTAATGTTGTTTTCCCTTGACATTGTTGATTCGGTCAATGCGATCCGGTTCATTGCCAAATTCTCCTTCCCTGCATTGCGGGACCCCTTTGTTTTTCACTACATCACCTTCAATCCAATTCCATTCCATGCTAGCACTCATAACCAGCTCATCGCTATCAATATGTGCATGTCGGCGCCCACGACCACCAAATCCCCTTATTTCACTTTCTATATCGAGCGGAACACTGTCTTGGAACTCGAATCTATCTACATTAGCCGTTATGGAGAAGCAACCCGGGATTCTCCTAATCTACCTTGGTCCGCCTGGGGCTCAAAGTACACCCGATTCTTCAAGAACTCCTACAGCTCTTGCATACACCGCATCTTTGGATTCCGTACTGCGGAATTGATCGGCGACCTCGTCTCTCGTGAAGGGGAGCTACAGCCGCGACCATTACGCATCCGCGACTTTAACCCACATAGGGTGATGGACTTCAAGGCTGGCAACACAATTGAATCACATCAACGACTTGTTGAAGGTGAGACACCAAATTCGGCCCTTTTCCTGGAACCACTAGGACATGGTCTCCCATATCTCGAGACGACTTCTCAGGAAAAGTTCCTTGCGAGTGATATGACTATGGATGCAAACAGGATAATGTTGTTATCACTCGAAGTTGTGAGTTTTCATCGGATACTGATTGTGGATATGGCACTTATAAAAACGCAGGGAGAAATGCATAATGTTTCACAGAGCATCGAAATGCTTGATTTCGAGTAATCATTTACTACACCGAAACTTTACATACTTCAATATTTTAATATATTTGATTGAGCCATACTCAGTGGATTCCGTCGGAGATGCGTTTCGTGTTATCATCACATCAACATTCCCATTCTGTCATCATCCTGGTCCTCGTAGCTTGTTTCAACAGATTGACCTACATACCGCTCATGGTAACGTTATCTGATCACGAATGCATTGCCTCGGGGGCCCTACCTACTCGCAACTGCAACCTGGAGTCAAATTTAAACCAGTCCTGGTGAATCCCGCGACTCGTTCGTGTTCTCGGAGTACTCGTGTGGTTCCTCTCAGGTTTGTCGTACTGCAACTCAGTCACGTGGGTTGATGTTCATTTTACCATTCAGGAAACCATGGCAGTACTACTAGGTACTACAGTCTACCAACCACGGGTGTTATTGAGAGTACTCTCAGTCCGGTCTCCACACATGGTTTGGCCCTTGCTAGAATTATTGGAGGGGTTGCTCTTGGAGTTTAGGTTCTTTAGTTCGTCCGCACGTGCAAACCAGAGGCAAACGTCACATTCCCCACTTCTGCATCCGGATCAAATACGAACTGATCTTCAGGTAAGGAACTCAGTGGCATTCACGCTTACCCACTGATCGAAGAGGGTGAACAGAGGGATCATGCCACCACGTCAGACGACGAGGCATTACTCTGTTCCATCTGTGCAAATCTGAATTTTTACCAGATCTTCCTTGAAGGCATCCCGGAGACGGAGGATATCCCGCTCGATTATCTCTCGTCCATCTTAAAAAAATCCTACCAATGCAGTTTCTGCCGCCTCATATCCTTTCATGTTCGGCGAACATGGATGTTGGACAAGTTTCCTCACGTTGATATCTCGGGAATCGAATGTAGGATGTTCACGAAACACTGCGGTTGTCTTCAGTTAGCCACTTATCCCCCATCCAAATTCCGTTGCCACCGCCTCCACATCACGATGGAAGGCATAGAGGACCTTTGGAAGAGATATCCAGCTTTCAGGATAGCAAGTGCGCTTAACATTCACCTTATGCAAGAAGACGCATTCAAGTTTGGAAGACCGGCCGACCTTCATTGTCGCAGGATGAAGAACACTGTGGATATCAAAATGGTGAAGAAATGGATCAAACTGTGCCACAAGAGCCATGGAGATATATGTAAAAGTTTCTTGAGAATAGGCGAACACGACAACAGGAAACTGCCGGGGTTTGTGAGAGTTGTGGACGTAGTATTGATGGCCGTGGTTCCTGCACCTCCTGGTTGTCGTTACGTCGCTCTCAGTTACATATGGGGAGGGATTGGCGCAGAGTATTGGACGACGAAAGATAATATTGCAGAGCGGGGCACGCCTGGCGGGTTAAACACGGCAAAGCTCCCGGATACCATCACTGATTCGATTCTATTCGTTCGACAACTTGGTGAACGTTACATATGGATCGATACTCTATGCATCATTCAAGACAATTCGCAGGACAAGTTTGCTCAGATAAACAATATGGATCTTGTGTACGGCCTGTCTTATCTTACAATAATCGCTGCCGGTGGCACCACGGCTCGAGACCCTCTCCCAGGATGTCGTCCACAAACTAGAACGCAACAGCATATCGAAGTCGTTCAAGGACTTCATCTCTATGCGGCACCTCCAAGACTTAAGGAGGCTCTTACTTTGTCCGCATGGAATACACGTTGTTGGACCTATCAAGAGTGCGCACTTTCCCGCCGAAGGATATACTTCACTGGGCAGCAAGTCTACTTTGAGTGCCAGTTTGATGTCTTATGTGAAGACGTCATCGCTGAAAGCAAGTGTGACTCCACCAGTTTTCTCAAGCTTTCACGGGCAGAATATTTCCCTCAGTCATTAGACCCTTTCACGAGTTACTTGGCGGCCGTTAGACAGTGTACACGGCGCAACCTCACTGTGGAATCAGACATCGTCGATGCTCTCACGGGAGTGACAAATGCTTTGGCAAAAGCCTTTGGGCTCGGTGACCCAGACAGAGCCTTTCGCTATGGAATGATGTTGACGGACCTGCATCACTCGCTTCTCTGGCAACACCATCCACACACACCTCGTACTCGTCGTTCGCTCCCTGATGGATGCAGTTTACCCTGGCCCTCCTGGTCGTGGGCTACGTGGCATGGTGCCGTTAACTACGTGTCGGAGCATCGGTATTTGGTGACCCATCCTGAGGATGCTTGGCTCGTGAACGAATTTGAATTTGCCAAGCCTTCGGTGGTAGAAATGTTTGTCGATCCATGGTACATCGTGGACCATGGTGGCATTATAGTGCAGCTTGATGTACGCAGGGATTCCCGGCGGGTTGTTTTGATTCGCGAGACAGAAAGAAAGGTGTCCACATATTCTTCCCCGCGAGGGATTATAGACCCAACGGAGATGACCCCAGACAGTCATCGAGCGCTCAACCCAGGCACCCTCATTTTCCGCACGACTTCTAGCCACTTTGCCATTGCACGGCGACGTGGTGAAGAATCGAACGCATCTATTCACCATGGTCTGTTCAACATTCTCTCCGGTTCCTCCCCTCCCATTTGGGTCGGCACTGCTGTCCTACCATTGGACGCTGCCCTGCCGACTTCCCTCGAATTCATCGTCCTTTCCCGTACCAGTTTGAACGACGGGTACGACATAGAGAGGTTTGAGTATTACAACGAATGCTTGCTATATGTGATGGCGGTTAGTCAGAATGGGGGTTTGATGGAACGTGTTGGGTTGGGCATCATTCACGAAGCAGCCTGGATTGCTTCAGGAATGGAGGAGAAGGTGGTGTTTCTTCGATAATGTTTGGCGGTGATAGTATACCTCAGCTGTTTGAATCAACAATTCCACATTCAGTTTCTCGGGAGGGCCTGTTGACTCTACTGTATAGTCACGACCTTAGCCTGAAGGGTATGTGTGACTGACAGGATGCAGGGAACTGAACTGCAGGGTCCATGCCGTCTCACGATGCAGGCACAACAATGTCATGGACGGCCGTCATCACGGTCCGAGTCGATAATGCCGTCGCTTCTCTTCCAACGTGCCTTATCATTCATGTCAGTCACCATCTTCACCTTGCTTACAAGCTAAGAGATCTGAAAGATTTGAGGGATTTGCGAGATGTTGACTAGTCCCAAGTATTCGTCAAGCTTTCCAAATATGATTCGTGACATCTATTGTACATTTGTGCGCTGTAGATCTTAGACTGGACGTACGTCGGTGGCTTTTCTGCGCCGTAATTTTGCAAACGAACCTTGGGCTTAATCCAGGATGTGTATTACCCTCCGCCGAAAACGCGTAGCAGCGAAAGCGACGTCACGATACTTAATAGGTCCACAATCGCTGTCGATATTCTAGCCGACTGCCACGATTCGCGTCTGACCAAAAATGCAGAACCTATGATTGCAGCCCAAGAATCATGAATGCCTCTCCTAAAGAAAATTAAATGCAAGTCCTAATGGGGGTATAGGTAAAAGCCATATGCTCAATAAAACTAACACAAATCAACAAATCATCACGATCAAGGTCGTGGACGAGGGGTAAACTTCATGAGGCATCCGTCTTTAGGGAACAAAGTTGCAATGATCCTGCAGAACTTGTTAGTGTGATCAACGCGCGCGTGCGCCATGATACTCACTGGACTCGATCGCTTTCGGGTGTGATATGGTGCTCCCAGTCCATCAACACGCTCGCGGTGGCAAGAACCAGTCCGATGTTCATCGTCGCGTACTCTATACCGACGCATTTGTGAGGACCGCTACCAAAGACCAAGTAATTCCTCGGGTTCGTGTTGGCAGAACTGTTGGGATCGAGCCAACGGTCAGGGATGAGCTCGTCGTGATCGGGGAAAACAGAGGGGTCGTGCAGGGAGTTGTAGAATGAGGGTATCACCATGCTATTTGCGGGAACAGTATAATCATTAGAGATAGGGAAAGCCTTTGTCGTCCTGTAGGGAACCTAAGCGAGGGTATTTCAGTGCAACACCATCGAATTCACACGAAGTACAAACCATGGTTACGGGAGGCTTGACACGCATGCTTTCCTTGACAAACGCCTTCAAGTATGGCATTTGGTCGAGCATTTCAAGGGTGATCGGTTTTTTCGACATCTCCAGCGCGAACACGGTACTGTTCTTCCCTGATTTTGGCCAAAATGTCGGGATGGTCTGCCAAGTGCTGGAAGCCGTAAATCAACCCACTACTCATAGCATCCTGCGACGCAAACAAGAACGAGAACACAACCATAGCCATCTCGCGGTCGGTGAAATCCTTACGGCCCTTGTATCCTGGGGCCTCCAATTCCTTGACCCATTCTTCAAGCATGCATTCAGGTTCGCAGCCATCAGCGATGGCGGTTTTGGCCTTGGATGCAGCAAGCTCCAGCCACTTGATGGCGACCTTGCGGGCTTGTATAGCTCTGTATACTTTTGTACCAGGGATAGCCAAAGGGAAGTTGACGAGTTCGAGGGCTTGCGTGATGTCCCAGTATTTCTCGCTGATCTCAATAGCGCCATGCTCGGGGATGTGATTGCCGCAGAAAACACGAAGGGAAGTGATCATGTTGAGGTTGCGTGCGGTCATCATAATTGCCTGTGGTGAAGGATCTTTCTGCGCGTCTGCAAGCCATTGGCTGAAGTGTTGGCGAGCAATCGCATCCTGGATACCAATGTAGATACTGAGGTACGAAATTAGGGGGGAAAAGTATGATGGGAATTATTGAAAGTACTGACCTGAGAGCTTTACGGGTAAATAAAGTGTTCAGAATTTTGCGATACTCAACGTGAGATTTCCCTGTTAGGAATACCCAATTGTCGGGCATGAGAATTTGCTTTGCTGAGTGGACAAGGCAAGGCTCAGCGTGAGTCGGAGAATTTAGGATTTTCCGCGAATACTCGTTAGATGAAGCCATGACAATGAAACTGAGAACACGTTCAGAGTAGCAGCCAATCGTAACCAAAGTCAGACCTACATGTTAAACACGCTTATAGCACTCAACGCGCCAGAGTTCCACTGTCTCATGTAGCCCTCCATGGTTGGTTTCACGGAGTCTGCAAACTTTCCAATGATTGGAATTGTCCATGAGTCGCCAGGTAAGTGCTTTTTCTTGGATCTGTAAACAGACTGTTCAAGCACGAGAAGAGCACCGACGATGGCAACGGTTGTATACAACCAGGTTGCAGACTTTGAATTAGAAATAATAAAAGATGGAATGGGAATATCAACGAATGAGTTTGAAGTGGAAGATGCTGTAGGCGGTACCGCGGGGGAAGTGAATTGGCGGATAAATGATGCCATGGTCCAATCAATGAAGAGGGTGACTAGACCGTTCGTAATCTTTGACTGTAGAAGGAATAAGCGTAACAAGCAGTTTAACTCAAGGGCTTTAAGGGAAAAACAAAACTTGCATGATTTTGATTGGCTGGAATCCAAAATCAGTCGATTGCAACCCTGGGAATGCATTAATGAGCGTTAGCCGGCATACCGACGGTCAATTATGTAACTAGGAAGACTGGAAGTGAGAATGTGCGTGATATCATGAGGATATGATCTAGCATCTCCATGGCATACCATTTGAGCCAGGATGTATTCACCAGGTCAGTCTCGCCTGGCTGTCACATAACCTGGGCATGATGAATTCAAAGGAGTGTGTTTTTCGGAAGATGTCGGTAGGAGAGGTGAGTTTTCTGCTTGCCACAGTTAATGTGGCTACTATACTTAAGCTTTATTCCCCGACAGGCTGGGCTAGCCAAGTGGAGCTGAGAGCGCGTATCCTCTCCATATTGAGACACAACACGAGCCTGAGGTCTGGACTCTATGATGACTACGTCATGCTCCTTAAATCAATGCGAACGACATCTCGGAATTATCTGCGCGACACACTGCTTCGCTTTGCTCTTAGAAGGCCCATCTATAAAGGTCTGTCCAAGGGAATCACTACCACACGCAAACACAGCAAAGTTTGAACAACGAAAATGCATAACACCGCGTCAAACGGTAAAGACAGTTTTTCTGAATTGCTGCATCCTTCAGGGAGCTGCAAAGGTAGTGTTTCCCCTAGCCAAACCATATACTAGAAAGAAGGGAGTCGTTCCTTGCTGCCATGGCAAGCAAGGTTTGTGCTGACGAAGTCCTTGCTTCCCGGATTTCCGAGGATTTCCACGTTCTACTTCTTAAAGTACTTTTGTTGATAATTACTTCAGTAGGAACAACAATTCAAGCCGCCTATTTCGGCGAGAATGCGCTGGATGGTGGTATATCAGTCTGAACGATGCCAGCGTTACAGTACGTCAACCAAATCCACCTCTCACTGACACCCATCCTCGAATATGACCTTAGTCTCGAATGATCCCAGTTTGTGGCCGTACGTCTATGCATCTCATTTTGTCAGCTATATTATAGGTACGTGAACTCACTCGAATAATGATGTCATCTAAGCTTGATTGCGGCCCCATTTCGCAGTTGCCTCTGCTGTCGCTGTGATATACGATTTTGGTGAGCAAGATAGTATCGAAGAACTACTTCCGTCATCTTATAGTATTTCCAGCCTTGTCATTTGGACAGGAGGTAAGTTGATACCATTACAAGAGCAACATCTTCACTCAGAATCGTTTCACAGGTTGATTTGATCTGGGTGAGCAAAGTCCCACATCAAAAGAATAACATCATAATACAATTGATTCGGGGCAGAGCCAACGTTGGTCAATCGTGACTTTCCTATATCTCAGTGTAAGTAGCTCGTTATCAGTACGTTTTGCAAGTTGTGCTAAGTTCAAAACATTCTGCTAGGTGCGCTACGTTGGGATACCATACTCTGTGTATGTATGCAAGTCTACTAGTTGGCGCTATGCTCATAAACCATCTCGCAATCAGCGTTAACATACTGTGTATGGCCCATCATGTGTACCTTTTCATGTCTTCTGACCAGCGGCACGCAGCAACTCTTCCGACATTCCTCGTGACAGATGCAGTGAGTATTCTGGACCGATGCATGATATTCCCTTTCAATTAACTGCGCTCCAATGTAGGGGTGAGTGAGATTCTTGACCAGCTTGTCGTTTTATTATATGACTGCAAACAGCTGTGAGTTTGTTTAGGATGTTTGGTCTGCCAAGGTTAATCAATAACTGGGTGTCTCAGGCACCATCATGTTTTCGGTATTAGATTGGTCGAGTTTTGTTTTAAATGCCATGCTGGGCGGTGAGCTCGATACCTCGGTGATATCGACTTGACTGAAGCATTATGGAAGTCATAATGATCACTCGGTTACATGCCATGTACCAGCAATCCAAGAGGGTGCTGATCTTCCTCATTGTTATCTTCTCGGCCGTCACAATCGCCTGCGCAGTAATGATCGGAATATTGGATAAACATACTTCAGGAAGTAAGCTTCAACTGTGGTCGAAAGACTTAAGGCACGAAGCTCATCAAGCGGATTTCAGAGGAGCTCATTTTATCTGGCAGCTACCAGTGCGATTTTGACTTTCAGGGAAATACTCAACTTCTGATCCCCAAGACTTGGATACTCGGTACTGTATGGGAGGTCATCGCACTGTGTCTTGCAGCCTGGGTTGCTGTAAAGCACTTCAGTCAACAACCATCGACAGGATCAATCATGGGGGATTGTTTCGCGGTGTTAATGAAAACTCACATGCTTTATTTCACATGGTGAGCTCATGATTTGAATTTGGTCATCATAAGTTTTGGGCTGAAATTCTGCGTGCGTTAGCTTTGTCGCCAGTACCTGCTTTCACCTCGGTTATTTCTCTCCAAAACTTGAGGTAAGACGTTGACATCTGTATATGGCCCCTGTTCATTATTTTCATAGAACTCGTTGTCTGTGGGAAGTCAGGTTTATTCTGGCATTCTTATATTTTTTGGGCTCGTGCAACTGTTTGTGCTGGGACCACGCCTTATCCTCAGTGTCAGAGAGCTTAATGCTAAAATTTTGGACGATTACGATGAAGGGGGGACGAGTCCTACTATTGATTTTCAGATGCATGTACGTACGTCAACTGGTGGTGATGTGTAGGACGGGAGTGTGTATGAGGCTAGGAGAATGGTGGGCACCAAGCCTTTGATTTGTCGCCTTATATCTACCAAACGATCCTGATGACAAAACAACAGAAAAGGGGACGCTATAGCTACCTGAGACGCGCATTCGGTGTACTCTTCCAGAAGTTCTAGATCCTCGTGTTCGGCCCAAGTAGAACATCCTCCGTTCCACCCCATTCCAACACCCTGATCAAAGTCACATCACCAGCTCTTACAGGATCAATTCCAACTACACCCACCCGCCATGCAACGTCTTTCTCTGCTTGCATTCGTGCATTAGCCCAATTTGCTAGGTGCTTCTTACAGATACCTTTGAAACGCGAGTCACGACGTCAGGCTGCGGAGAAATGCTTAAAGAAGCGGCGCGTTCGAATGCCGCTTGAGGGACAAATCGGAGGGCAATGTATTTTCCATCTTGATAGGTGTGGACATTCCATTCTAAACGCTGTCCATGGTCTTCTGTGGTAACGGTGGGATAGACGACAGAGAGGCTCCATTCAGGAACGAGGGTGAGCTTAAAGGAAACATCGATATCGGAGAGCGAGTATAGATAAATGACTGGCTTTCGTTGCCGAGACACATAAACTTTAGAATTGATGGAGTCACCATCCTCGATGTTGTACGATCCGATACTCTTCGCATGTATTATTATCTCACCCAAATCTGCCCTGACAGGAGTAGGACAATGTCCCAATATATATCTGACAAGCATCAGCAACAAGTTTGTCCACCCGCACTTCCCTCGAGATTTCAGCAGTGTGAATCTCGCCAGATGGGAAAAAAAACATTGATTGTGACTTTCTCATCATCCCTGCTATGTGGCATCAACTTCAGTACTGAAAACACTTGTAGAATATTTGGGGCTGCGTACGAGCCAGCTTGCCCTGTTCGATAACCTGACTTAGTGCGCCGATTGATTGTCAGGCAATGGGACGTCGACGGGCAATGTCATTTCCTCACGTTGAGCACCTCAACGACGTTAAGCAAGTGAATGACATCGTCCCATATTTCAGCGCTCAGCTGTGATGTCCGCATAGTAGCCACCACTAACATCGAGTCGATTGGTCTGCAACGTGACCACATCTCTTGGAATGCTTGGGAAATGTTGGCAGGCGGAGTCAAGCATGAGCTTAAAATATCTGAGCCATCAAATATTTATGTAAATACTTGTCCCGCTCACATTATACGGCCTTTGCCGTTTAACTATGACCCGCTTTTGACCATGTTTGAGAACAAGAAGTTGCGGGTTTCGTTCCGTTTCAGTCATGGTCTTCCCCCGAAATGGTATGTCTCTGGGAATAGACATTGAGGTACGATGTTTAAAGCTTTCAAGTTAAGTACAAGGAGAGGATTGGAGTCTATAAGCTACTAGGGGTCGTTGGACCTCCTATGATTGTTTGTTGCGACCAAATCAACAGGGATAAATATAAATCTTATTCACTGGTACACTTTCAAATCTTCATGCACATGGCTGACGCGTGGAATTCTGATATCTGGCTCGGACGTTTCTTGCAATAACATATTTTCCCCGGAACTTGACAGTCGTGACGCTGTCAAACATGAACGTGCGTTCCGATCTGCAGGGACCCAGTTGCCTTCGCGCATCGCATTACATTTTTCGGTCACAATCGGAGTTCTTCCATTTGTTCAATGAACCCACAACCGGGAAGATACAGAAATAATTACTCACATATCTTCGAGCGTACGCTCTGAAAATAACCGTTAAATACAAGAAAAAATCATCGCGAACCTGGTGCCTTGAAACCCTTCAACCACTCCATAACGAAAACAATCATCTGCTCATGAATCTTTCTAATTTCCTCAGGCTCGTCGCTGATATTCTTCAATCCGTACTCATCATAATGATGAACAGCGTCTACATCGACCGCCATCAGATGTACATACATATAGCAGTCAAGCTGTCGATACGTACTTGGAATGATCTTAAAAGGTTGAAGGATCGTATCTTCGCGGTCAGCTGCGTAATCGCTGTGGGGCGTACAAGGTCTCCAAGGGTCGACTTGACACGGGGATTAGCACGTTGCGCCCAAGTAAACACCGCGATAGAGAAAACTCACCCTCGCCATCGATGATCGCTAGCCTGTCAGCAGCAATCGCGAAATCACCCAATGCGTTCACAGCAGTGATATTGGGCATGGGCGGTACAATAAAGTACTTCCCAGCTGGATAAGCCTAGCCAAAGTCCGTATGAGTCCCGCTGCTGCGCGAACCGACTCCGACGCACCTGTCTGCAAATCTTCGACGAGTACTCCAGTGTTAACAACTTGGAGACGATTCGTGGGTGGGCTGGGTCGGGGGGCGAGGTCTACAATGAAAGTATGCATTCATGGACTGCTCGAGGAAAGCGCGTGTTTGACAACCCACCGAGAAGTAGCCCCACTCTGTGCAAACCTGGAATAGCCACAACCGCCATTCCTGGTCTAAACCAGTGGCAAGAAAATTGCTATCGTTGTAGGTGCCAAAACACTGTTTGTTTTCTTTCGTTAGAAAACATTCGACACACGACGATGGGGCTTACATCCTCCACAGACGTGTCGCATTGCGAGACATAATTCTATTGGTGCTCAGAAATCACGCCCTACCAGTCAGATTCGATGGACCTTACCTCTTTGATGTATTGAGCGTAGTTCAGGATGGAGAAGTCGAGCTTGATGCCACCAGGAAGATGAACGAGGCGATCTTCATGGCCGACGGGTAGCGACAAAATGCTACCATTTCCAAGGATAGGCTTATCCAAGAAAGCACAGAACTCGTCGAATTTGGTGCTCCCTACAGCAGGGTCCCAGACTTTAGCTTGCCAATAACCAAGAGGAGCCTAGTTTTTGCACCGTCAACACACGCGGATGATTCGCAATGGGTTAGAGACATACCTCCAAAACGGAAACGAAATCATCGTCATGCGCGAGATCTTCAAGACCAAACAATGACTTGACAAATCGCTTTGCATAGGGCACGCCCAGGAGGGCATCGATTGCTAGGGTGGCGTGCTCGAGTTGCCTAGCGCATGTAGGGTCTGCAGCGTTTCGAATGATCTCGTGATATTCCCAATTTGATAGCGTGGCGTGCGTCACGCCTGTTGGCGAGTCAATTCACAGATGGACTTGGTCACGGTGTATCGTTCTTATGACTTACCGCTGGAAGCAATTGCACCGTAGACGAGATCGGGGTATAGAACTTTCATATGAGCTGCTCGAGCGCCGGCATAGGAACCCTGTTAGTGCTGGTAAGGAACACTGTCTTATTCAGCAATTATAATGCCTTACACCATAGTATATCCATGGAGTGTTCGGAGCTGTCAGATCCTCATCAATGCCAGTAAACGTCACGTTCGCCATGAACCGAGCCGAGTCAGCGGCAGCTTGATCATTGTTCAACCATCTACGCTCCATCAATTCTCAGATACGTGTGATACGGGCATGCAGGTAATTCACCTCAGGTTGTCAGTGGAGAAGTCTGAGACAGGTATAGACTTTCCTGCGCAATCATGAATAGGTCAAATGCGAGTAAAGTTCTTTCAAGATCCTCGCGAACTCACCATAATAACGGTGCTCAAGCACGATCCCGACTCCTCCTGTCGCCCTGGCCAATATCTCGACGATACCAGTATCCAAGAAGGGAATACGGTCCTCGCCACTCGTCTCACCGCCATCCAAAACAATCACTGGGCCGCCAGAACCTGGGGTATAATGACGGGTATTGATCCAGTACCGCTGCTTGAACGTGTCTGACGAGTCTGCGAAATGATCTATAGGCTGCGTGAACCATTGGTCCGGGAACTCGCTGGGTTCGTCGGTGTCCGCCTTAAACACGATGTTGCTGCTGTCTTGGACGACTAGAGCCGGTCTTTGGCTGATATGCCTATCTTTTTCTCTTTTTTGGTTGGCGAGCCTCCAGAAGTTGACTCCTTGAGCACCATGAGCGCGAATGTAATCTGCTCCGCTTGGAGATGCTGCATTAGCCGCTGTGAGCAAGAGAATTGAGGAAAATAGAGCAATGGCCAGCCTCATTGTGGCCCTTGGCTTCGATTCTTTGGAACAAAACTTGCTTGGCAATGTGTCAGTTACCAGCAAGCTATAGCTAGAGTCGACGACTACTGTAGGACTGAGTTGTGAGTAAATTCGGTTCCACGTTCCACATGATGCTTTGGTACGAAGTATCTTAGCGGACGGGCCGCCGCGGGCGCGGGCCCCCGACTCAGACTATATCTCTGGGATCGACAGTATCAACATCATTGCAAACGACTGGCGAAAACTACCACTGGCACCGTCGACGGGGGCAAACAGACTCGTCAAAGCCATACATGAAATTTCAAGGATAACAGTCTGCAGGTCTCAAATTCAATTACCAATAGAGACCTGGGCCACGTAGCCCGTAACAAAGTCGCCACCGCGTCACCTATGCATCACTGATTATCGATCATCATCACTGCATCGCAGAATCGTTTGACTCGGGGATACATATATACCCGCGCAGCCTATCTGGCAGTTGCGTACCAGATCCAGAAGGTCGGCTTTATTGTCTCGTCACAAAGGCTAGTTCCAAAAGATCTAATACGTACATGCATGTCATTACTCCAACAATTTATCAGCAACGCCCCTGCCACGGCGCTTGGCAATTGCGGTCCTGCGACCTCGAAGCGACGCTGGGAGAGCGTAGGTGTGCACATTGGGCTATAGAAGTACGTCACCGTGATGGTGTACCACGGCCCACGGGTACACTGCCTTAATATAGGATATCGCGTTGCATGTTTCCCTTGATGTGAACTTGAAATTAAGTAGATGAGATAACGGTCGAGCGGGAATGATATCATATGAACTTTGTATCACCGCAATACGAAGAACCCAGGTGGAATTCTTTCGTTCGTGATATAGAACTTAGTGATTGGCCCAAAAAATCGTGTTGTCAACGCTTGGAAAGATACAGAGAACGACCGACTGTGTGCCAGTGCATAAAATTTGAGAAAAGATTTGGATCGACATCGGACCGCAAGTGAGACGTGCGTTCTTTAGGATCAGTTCACCTACACAGACATTCAGTTGACTCACGAACGACACGGCAGAATCGATTATGCACGTGTACATATTTACACGGCGGTCCCTAGAGGTTCCCGCAAGGCTGCCAGGGAGGCAAAATGCCAAGAAACAGGTGATGTTCCAACACGATGTGGAGTGAGATGTAGTGCGGGTGTGCCGCAAATTTCCAAAAGTGGTTGCAATGAGGTATGGATATATGAAGCAATGAGGGAACCTCAAAAATTCTGTCGGACCGGCCTATCCGTCGACGTCGCATCTATCCGTCCACTGTCAGTATCCCTGGCCTAATGTTAGAGATCATGTCCACGTTTACCTCGTTGCAATTGGCAACAGGCCTCAAGCTTCAAGCTTCAGGGACATATCATTCGTGAGGTTGTGCTGCCCAGTGACGCACCCAAAGTTGGCCCAAATCCTGAAAAAAATATAGATTTTGGAGGAATTCCGAGGCGTTCCGAATAGCCAAATTAGAGTCGCACGGTACGGACAGAACCAACGGGAGGAACGGAGCGGACGGTCATTTCCAATTTTCCGGCACGTATATACGAAGCAAAGAATTTTAATATTTTTCAATATATTGCAATAATACGGGTATAGCGTGCCGTACTCATTGCAAGACTGTTGCAATGCTATTGCAGTGACTTTTCTGTGGCGATTCAAGGATTACTTTATTATTTAACCAATTTTTGCCTGGCATTGAAATCCAGATTAGGAATTTCCGACGTGACAAAACGTTGATCATTGATCATGAAATTTATTCTCATGAGTTGAAAATTAAAACAAGGATTGGTAATGGACATCCGACGGCGCACATGCAACGTCATGGGTCTAGACTGTGTTCTGGCCCTTATGACATCAGGCCCCGTGACGAAGGATAAGCTTGAAGATTTCTCGAGTCCGAGAACCAAAAATTCAAGGTAAGAACGTTAACGTAAACGTTAACCTCACAGTCACTGAGGCCAGGTGCCTTTGTCACTGTTGCCTGCGATGAGCAACAACGATTTCTTTACGAGCGTACCCTTCTCTGGTCAACAGGGAAGAACACACTCAACAGATCAAGAGAATGTCGTTTCATTCGCTCATGCTATCGCAGCACGCTTCGGATCCGCTGATCTTCTCACCGCACGTATCCTCCCCGACGAACAACCACCTTCACAAAATATTATTTTGCCACCTAAACCAGTTCTTCCACCCCCCTCAAAACCCGTATCTTCATCCTCGTCGTCATCCACCTTCGTACCAGTTAACCCTTCCGACCTCGCAGCTTACCTCGCAGACCCCTCCATTCTCATCCTCGATATCCGTCCACATGCCGCCCATACCGCCGCCCGTATTCACCGAGCCCTCTCCCTTAGCATACCAAGTACTCTCATCAAGCGTCCTCTCTTTGGTCTCTCCAAACTCGTTCAGATGCTTCCTTCCTCATCTGCACGTGCAAGATTTGCAGCATGGCCAACCGTAAACCATATATTGGTATATGACGCTGACTCTGCTCTCGTTCCAGATACCAGTAACATTGCTGGTCTGCTGAGAAAATTCCGCGCAGAGGGTTTCACAGGCGAACTCGCCTGGGTAAAAGGCGGGTTTCAAGCTGTGTGGCGAGATGCACGCCACTGCGCCACAACCGACCACCCTAGTCCAGACGAGGATGATCCAGAAGGCAGTGCCTCCTCTGGAGCACTGCGTCCAAAGCATCTCCCCAAAGCCGCCTTTTCGCTTTCAACGACAACGGCTGCAAATGCAGCTTCGGGTACACCAGCAGTCGCAAATGCTGCCAACCCTTTCTTCGATACCATCCGCCAGAACTTGGAACTCAGCCAGGGAATCACGGAACGTATCCCACTCCGTCTTCCCAGGCGCGTACGGAGACGCATCAAAGACCTCCCATTTCGTTGGCTTCAAGACATCGCTGGTCGTTCTGCCCTTCGTCCCTCTCACTCTTCATTCCCAGGGGAAACGAGTGTAGAGAGCGGCAGCGAGAGCTCTGATGATCCACATGAATCTGATCCAGACTCAAATGACCCTGACGTGGAGGAAGGCGCTGAAACTCTTGCCATGCAGTTTTACCGCATAGAATTGGCAGAGCAAAGGCGTCTGAGAAGCGTCATGGAGCATCATGCAAGGGAAAGCGAGGTCAGCGCGTATACTGCTGCTGGTCAAGCCTACACCTTGGGTGAAGGTGGGCAGGGTATCATTGGTGCTGGTGCACGTTCACCAGGCTTAAAGACCCTTCCTTCTACTCCCGTTCAAGGCGCATTTCCATTTAGTATTACGGCAGGCGTCGAGAAGGGAGCCAAGAACAGGTGCGTCTTTTTATCCTTATCGTCGTGTTTGTTCCGATGTCATCGCGTTTTCTTCATCGTTGTGTACATCCCGACATTTTGGCTCCTCATTGCGTCATCGGTGTACACCCGACCAATGCCGAGCTCCACCCACATCATCACTTGATGAGTCTTCAAAATTATTTCGTGCGCCAAAGCCATTCCGCCAAGCTCCTGCTTGTTTTGGGATCTGACGATCTTGGATGGGTTGTCTTGATAGTGATGGTGGTTTTGCGCGTGTCATCGTAGTTATTGTGCATTTTCTTGTATTAAAAACTTACCTACATCAACACGACCTCTTTTCTCCGCATATCCTATCAAAACCCAAACCCAAACTCATTCTGTTTCTTCAGATACAACCATATATGGCCCTTCGAGCATGCTCGTGTCCGTCTTCATGATGGCCGTCACCAAGGGTCACATGCAGGGCATGGCTCCAAGCGAGACAAGGACGACAAGAAAAAAGTCGCTTCCGTCTGTGCAGCTGCTGGGACGACCGGCTCCGAATCAACCACCACATTTGCATCTTCGTCAGAATCCCAATTAGCCTCACTTTCAGCTGCCCCGTCGCCAAACGCACCGGAAGATGATCGGAATATGTTGATGAGCGTCGATAGTAATACTATCTGTATGCCGTCATTGTCGGGTATGCCGCCTCCGTCTTCTGTGCTGATGTCACCGTTCTATTCGGAATCCGCTTTCCACACACCACTCTCCATGCCCATGACACCCTTCGGCCCTCCCTCGTCTGCTTTGACGCGCGGGGGCGTGGCTATGATACCCTTCAATCTATTTCCACGCAGTAGTGGTGGCGGAAGCGACGCCTACTTCCCAACCTTTCCCCCTTCAGAAACTTCGCAGATCCCTCCGATTCCAGAAGATGGCCCAATGCCATCCCCGTCCCGGCTGGACACGCGCACGCTACATCGATCGGGAGGTTTCCTGTCACCGTCTATATTGGGTACTCGGCCAAGATCACCTCAGAATACAGGGCCCAAAACTGTCTCACCATTGGTCATGCCCTCTTACACACCCCTTGGGTCTCAGCGGGAGATGTTCAACTTGACATTACCCCGCGGACCTATTAGCCAAGGACCGATTTCAGTCACGGGCGCGAGTTTGCCACAATTCAACGTGACGGTGGTTCCTCCGACAGATAGACCACGCGATCCCTCACCCGCAGATGATTATGTGAACGCGTCGTATGTGCAGCCCTTGGGCACACGTAAACGCTACATCGCTACGCAAGGCCCGTTACCTGCGACATTTATTGATTTTTGGACGTGAGTTCTGTTTGCTATCAACTTTCTTTATCTTCGTGAACGCTGACAAAACGTTAGTCTCGTGTGGGAGCAGAATGTTCATGTTATCGTCATGCTCACGCGCGAGATTGAGAATGCGATGGTTAAATGTGGGACGTATTGGGTAGAGTCATCCTATGGACCTCTTCAATTGCAGCTCCTCAACACCTCCCCGCCCATCTCACCTTCTACTTCCTGTAATACCTCCGCTGATATTGGGTTCTTCATGTCCCCGCGTGATAAGGGCTCGAAGCAGCCAAGTATGATCGTGAGGACTTTTGCGCTCAGCCATCGCGGTTACCCAGGCGTTCCACCTAGAAAAGTGACGCATCTGCAATATCTGGATTGGCCCGACATGAATGTACCTGATGATCCTCGTGGCGTACTAAAGCTCGTGAAGTGCGTCGAGCGCGCTGTCCAAGAAAGCACTCCAGGTCCATCCCCCTCTGGCTCTCATTCAAACTCCGGCTCCTGTTCTGGCTCCCTTTCAGCATCCTCTGGGTCCCCAGGGAAGCGAGGAGAGGACTTCTTCTCGTCCCCGCCGCTTGGAGATGCAAGCGCTAGAAGGAAACTTGGACGCAAGGGGTGGCGGCATCCTGAACTAGACCCGAAGACGGGCATTGCTGCGTTTGCGCTTGGGTGCTCTCCGCCTGTGCTATTGCATTGCTCGGCGGGTGTGGGCAGGACAGGCGGGTTTATTGCTGTGGATGCTGCGTTAGATGCGATTAGGAGGGAATTGAAGCAGAGGAGGGAAAGTAGGGCTCGGGCTCAGGCTCGTGCGCGCGTTGCTGTTGTCGCTGGTAGGCAGGAGAGCGAGAGCGTGGTTGCGGAGAGCGGAAGTGGGACGGAGAGCGGTGGGATGGATGTGGATGTGAACCAGGTGAAAGAGAAGGAGAAGCCAAAGGAGAATATCGTTGGGACTGTCCCTCTAGTCATTGGCGACCGCAAGAAGGCTCGCCGTCATCATCCACAGAAAGGTGCAGCCAAAGAAGGCGAGACAAGCTCTTCAGAGTCGCTTGTCGTGCACGTACCCTTCGCAGAAGAGACAGCAGATCTGGATACGAGGTGGCAGAACACAAGCTCGTCGACGAGGGAGTGGGCTGAGCAGGTATTGGACCAGACGCACCCTGGCGAGGAAGAACAGGAGACAAAGTTGCCTCCACCTTTGCCCCTCTCGATGTCTTTGAGCTTACCCACCCCTAGTCGCCAAGGCTCGCCCGGGAGCATGTCAAGTAGTGGTGGACCATCTGCATTGAACTCTGCAGATGATTCCGTGGGGAGTAATAGCGGCAGCGGTATTGGTGTCGACGTTAAGGCAGGGAGCGGGCGGTCCGGCTCTGGCTCTGGCTCTGGAAGGAGTGGTGCTAGCAGCGTCTCGGGAAGTGGTAGCGGTGGGGCCTTCCCACCCTCCTCTTCTGTCTCCATCTCCATCTCTCACTCCGCTTCTCAATCCAATTCATGTCCTGACTCGATCTCCACCTCCAACTCTGGCTCTGGGACGAACACATCCAACTCTGGCTTTTGGGGTAGCACCGGCGCGGACTCAGGGTTAGTGGGCTTCATGCGCGCTCGTCTGAGAGACAGCTCAGTGACCTCGCTTTCGAATACGGGTTCTGATTCTTCGAACGAAAAACTTTCAAGGTCAGTGTGCCAGCCTTCGGCAGACACCGATAAGGAAGATGCGATGGACGTTGATAGGCCTCCGCGTTCTTCATCTGCACCGCTGCAGCCAGCCAAGAGTGGTGTCACTGTTTCGAACGAGTCCAACGCCTCCCACGCCAACAATTCCAATCTGCATCCCCGGGCACGACAGATCGTCGGTTCGTCTGCTATGGCGAGTTTCTCCACACCCGCACTTCCCACGACGAGTGAAACCGGTCGCGATTTATTTTTCGAGGGTGAATACCCTGTTTCGCGCACGAACTCGGCCCCTAGCTCGGACGAACTGTTGAGCCCCCCGAGAAGTTTGGAATGTGGGGGGAACGCGGATGTGGAAGCTACCAGTGGGAAGAGCAGCCTTTTGTCGTCGGATGAGTCGGAGGACATGGTGGCGTCGGGGAAGGCGAAGAGTGGGTTAAAGGCGGTCGAAACGACCTCTGCGATTAGTGCTGCACCAAACCGGGGAGCGATGATCAAGCCCACCAGTATGCCTAAGCAACATATGCCCACCAACATAACCAAACCCTCTGCAGCACAAGTTGCTGTTGTGCCGTCGTCAATACCACCCGCGCCTCAGTTCGTTGAGGAGAAGAATCTTGATGCCGAGCAGGTATCATCTGAGCTGGACCAACGTACGGCGGGTCACGCTGTGATCGACTATAAGCTTCCACGACAGCTGCATCAGGACCTGTCACCCGCACCATTAATGGCCCATACCAACCCCATCTGGACGATCGTGCAAGATATGCGTGAGCAAAGGATGAGTCTTTGCCAGAGCTTGCGACAGTATGTGTTCGTGCACGCGGCGGTCATCGAGGGCGCCCTTATGATGGTGGACGAGGAGAGAGAGTTGTGGGGGGAATGCACTGGAAGCGAGGGGAGTCCAGAATCGGTGAGAGTGTCGAATATCAACGAGGGGGAGGATATCCGCAAGACGTCCTCCAAGAACCCCGATATCATGGAGATCCCTAGCATAAGATGGAGTAAAGGTTCCCGGGATCGGACGTGCTCGTTCCCCGCGGCGAGCATGCGGAGCTCCGCCAGCGGCAGCCAGATGCATCATACGTCCTCGTCGCCGTCGAAGTGGAAACGTGCCCCCAGTCCTACTGAACTACTTAGGGAAGACAAATCCGGTATCGTATCTTTCGCGAAGCGCCCCAGTATCAAACGCAGGACGCTTAGCGACGAAAAAGTCCTTGCCGTTTTCGAGTTAGCTGCTGGTGCCCCACAAGTTTTGCCAGGTGGAACTGATGGGGTGTCGAAAGCTGAAAGTGGGAACACGACTTGTCTGGGTATGGGACCTATGGCACCAGAGTGGACTGGACCATCTGTCACTGCAAATTAGTGATTGAGCAACTTTCGCTTGCCGAGAGACACTAGAAGTAAGTCCGCATGCTGGTTTTCCCGTGGTCTGTTCATGAATAGATTCTTCAGCTTCCCGATTTTGATGCGATCTATGACTCCTATCTGCGCCTACCCACTAACCATCGTGCTGCACCCATCCCATGTCTATGATGCCTATCTCTAACGTCATCTACAGCGAGCTAGCTTGAATCTGCATCAAATCTCTTGATGCGGAAAGGATACGAACGGGGAAAAATATTACTCACAGCAACGCTACCCAACATGTGATCCCCCAGGCAGACGTCCTGTCCCTGTGTTCTTTTTCTTTTTGTAGTTATAAATTAATGCGACCCCACTTTCATCACATAGATGTACATCACTCACCGTCGTGTACCGCTAACATCTATCTAAATATTCACCTCCTGTATCCATGCCCCACCAGTCTTCCATGTAATCGTTGTGTTTAGACGTGCTAGTTTGTGTGCAAGTACTGAGAATTCCCGATAAAACCTCACTTGAGCTTATGTACTGACGTGATAAGCGAGCTCCACTCTTTGTTCCACGACACCTGCCTTGTTTATTCAGTTGTGGAGCAGGGTGGAGCTTAACAGCACTGCAAGTGTGATTTCGAAAACGAGGTTCTACACCTGAATTTGGATCGTCGTGGGTATTGAGCAGTATCACGACTGCTGGAACTACTCAAAAGCAGTGACGGCCATCAACGAGCTCTGATCTAAGAAGGAAGTTATACCGATCCCCCTCCCTAAGAATTTTAATTGCGGAAGTAAATAGACAGGAATATTGATGGCGTGGTGAGAGCGCGTCAACTTTGATGCATAAGCGCCTAGACGTAGTATTACGCAGAATCATCGCAAGTGGAAAATCATATCTTGCTAGGACTACAATACAGGTGCATCAAGGAGCCATCGAAGAAACGGGGTGCATTTTGTAGTGGAGTACATGAACAAGCAGGAACAATACAACCGAATTCGAACCTACTATCAGACGAGGGGAGTTCCAAATTTACTGGGAAGAAACCCGACCTTCTGGCTCGTACTCCTGACCGGGACACAAGGGATCCCGAGTAATACGAGAAGGGTTTAGCGGACGCCGTGTAGCAGGTTCGCCGATTCAAAATTTCAGAGGGTCACTCAAGCTTTTTTTTCAATTCAATTGTTCGGAGAGTTATACTCTATGGAGGACAATACTATCTAGTCTAGGGGGCCCCCAGCGCGTCACTCAAGCTTGCGCAATTTCGCCCTGGACTAATAATGTAGCTCGGGAACAAAACCTTACCTTTACTCGTCACGGTATAATCACCGTAGGTTTTTTTTATGACTGTCAGCCTGCTCGACGTATTGATATTACTGCTGAGAATGCAGGCTATAGACCGCAAAAATACACTACGGATCTATTCCGCTTTTCCGCAATTTTTGTTTGTAACAGGGAAAATCGCAAGGAAGGGAAAATCAAGTGGTCTGGGTTCAAAAGACCGTCGAGTGGCAATAAGTCATTGTAGTTGGAATCTCGATACCTGAAGCTTTATAAAATGACTTCTGGATCTTGTGCACTATTTGATAGTAATGATTGAGCTTGCAGAAGTGGGTATTGGAACGTTGCCGTGGCATTCCCTGAAGGGGTCCACTATGAAGGATTGGAGGTTTACCAGCTGGATCACCTGCTACTTGAATGATAGTAACGAATTTACAAGGCACCAATCACCATTCTCTATCTTTCACCCGTCACCCTTTCGCTACCGGTTGGAATGGATAATGTACCTGCCCAGCCAGTGATGATAGGCTCCTTCCGGTTTCGTGGTGGTATCAGTCTTGTCAACGGGGTAAGAGATTATCAGTTTATTCTGCATTACGACGGTGCTCAGCGTCAACGATACCGGCAGAAGGGAAAGGTATCGGAAGGGAAGAAGGTGCCAGAAGTGGGGAAGGCATTAGCAGCTTGAGACAATCAGTCACCAAGAGAAGTATGAATACTTACGTTTGTTTCGAACCTGCATGTCAGGCCCGATGATCGAGATTCGAGAACGGCCTCGAGTGTGAGATGATTTTGTGTTACATTTGAATCAATAATCCAATACTGAACGAAAACGAAAATGCGAACATATGCCTCCCGTGCCAATAGCATCCTACCATACGTCGTAGCTTGGAATAATTTGATATATTTTGATAGGACGTTGTAAAAGCCTCCACGAGTGTTATCCGGGACCCTGGTATGAGGGAATTAAGCATTAAGCAGGAAATTAAAATTTAAAGTATGAGTCTGACTATCATACGCCCAAACTTCAATGCATAAAAATTCCCGTTAGCTAACAGGTTCTGACCGGTTGTGAACATGTTGGCCATCAGGACAACCATCACAAGATTGCCCGCATCCGCAGTCGTCGGATGGACAACCACACCGTCCCCCACAACACTCAAGCTTCGGCACGGTCACTAGTCCGAATGCTGCACCTCGCACCTCGTATTCTTTAACTGACTTTGTAAAAAGGTCCACAGGATAGATTGTAATGTCTGTTGGATCGAACTCAACCCCAACTTTACGATTCACTGGAGGAATGGGTAGGGACGCAGCCCGCGCGAAAAATTGGTCGATCATGCTGTTTCCGCTAGCACCTTGCCCTAGAGCTGGAAGCTCAACGCCTGCAGAGTGGTCGACGCAGTGGTTACACCCTTCAGCACAATCTTTGTGCTCCTTCAAAGCATGAACAGGCCCACGATGCTTCACGCAGCCTGGACAAGCGCACTGAAGTCCGCAGGTGCACCCAGACCCAGCGATTGAGTTGAAAGCGCTGAATGGAGGGATTGTAGGGAACTCTGGTACTGTCATTGAAGATGAAGGTGGCGTTGACATGAGAGTGTCAATATAGACGGGGGGGAGATCAAATCGGACTGAGGGAACAACTGCTGTTTGGGCGTCTTTGATACAGCACGACTTCGAAGATACAGAAGATTTCTCGGAGCATTGGGTCGTTGGACACGAAACGACATCCTCACGGATCAGTGCAGCTGCTTTGGCGAGCATGGCTAGACCGTTTGGAGATGATTCAGTTGCAGGTGCTGGGGAACTCCTAAGAGGCATAGATCGACAGCTGCCCAGGCACTGCCAAACATTCTTACAGTGGCAAGGGTTCAGCAGTGAATCAACTAGAACCCTGTAAGTCATTGTGTGCGAGCAAGTTTGTGCATGTTTATCATTACCTGTCTGTCTTCTATTTGTAAGCTGCGAGGAAGACGAGGTTGACAAGGCATCTGATATTCCATTAGGCAGTGTAGGTACCGTCGGCATGAATCGTTTCGCTGCGAGACTCTGGTTTAGAAATGATTGTATTAGTACACATGTGTGACTTACGTTTCCTGTCTGGGCGAGCTGCTGGTATGGGAATTTTGTCGACTACCTCCCTCGGGTTACAAGTACACTTTGAGTGGAATCGCTTTGAGTTTCGCAGTTCGCGGCATGTTTTACACTGCGATACCGGGCGACCTTTCTTCTTTACTTCGAACAGCGGTCGTTCAGAGTGATGACAAGAAGAGGATCGATGTCCTTTAATGCACGATTCGCTGTGATGTCAAAGTCAACACCAGCACGGAGGTACAGACAAGAGAGATGTGGGTACCAGGCAAACTTCTTGTCATTGATGTGGACCTACATCATGAGTTGTGAGTCAGTTGAAAGGCTTTCAAATATCATGATAGGGTATTCACCATAGCGGTAAATACGAATCTTTGCGGCTAGGACAACCCTTTCCATACAGCTGAGAGTGGGCCGTCACTTGGCACGGTGTGAGGATATATGTGCGATAAAATTAGATACTAGAAACATGGACAACTTTTTCAAGGCGAAAATACCCTAAAAGAGGCTAAAGTATCAAGAATAAGTCTCTCAATTTTGACCTATTTTAGCATCTTTATGGTCAAAATTCGACCATGCCAGTGAGAGGACCATCATGGTCAAACTGTTATTACGTAATTTTGCCGACGTGCCTTGAGAATTGGGAATCCTCTGTACGCTAAACTTGGCTGAAGCGTTGAGCAGTTTTTGCTTCATACATCCGACTGGTTCACTTCATCCATCTTATTTCTTCGCAAATTGATCATGTGCATATAAGGCATCGCCTGGAACCACTGTCGAGTTTCTGACAGCTCATGATGGCGTCACGCTGTCCGATTCATAGCGTTGCGGCGTTCGGAATTTCACATCATGCTCCATCAAATTGTAATCTGTGCGGTCAATGGCTATTCGTATCCACTCATCGAGTGACTACTACCAGGCTCCCGCTGGCTCCCGTCCAGCCTGAAATTGATCAAGTCGAGGCCCTCTTCGATTTCCTTTGAAGATTTCGTGGCCAGCCGCTAGCCTGAACTCTCCCAAACTTGACATGAGCGCGCTTACTGTGGCACTCGTGACACGAGCACTCCAGGGGCACCATTCATGCGAGTGGGCGATAATCACGGGCCTTTGCGTTATCGGTCACACCATGGTTTCTATAAAAAGGGTTATTTGCTCAATTTACCCCGGTGAGGATTCGCATCGTGTTTGATGTTTCTCCTGAACACACTTGAGGCTATCTTGGCGAGGCAATAGACTCAATTCGACTTCGTATTGTTGACAAGGCGACTGCACCAACCAGCAGAAAGCTATGCATGCCGTTGAGTAATAGTTTCGCAAGGCTGGTGAGATATGCTAGTGAGCCAGGCGGCTTTCAGACTCATCAAGCAGATCTGCGACTACGTCCAGTGGGCGAACCGGTTTTTTGAAGAATTAATATAAATTTGTTGTTCGACGGCATCACTAGTCATTCCGCGAGTTTCGTTCGCATCGTACTCCTCAGACCGTGCGTTTGGCAGTTTTAACATGCATGTACAACTTATGCGCGCTTAGATTGGTCCTCGCATGGCCTTACGGATTTCCTTTCCGCAAACGTGTTTAGCGTGTGCGATGTACTTGTGAGCTGGAGAATTTACAACGTCTAGAAACACTAAGCCATGGACAGACCTCCGCAACTGCGCGACTCTCCGAACGCTACTCGTACACCCTTCCAGCAAATCTTCCAGAGTCTTGTAATACAAGCCCTGCTTCACCACCAAATATCGTCAGGATCCACTCCAATATCTCCCGATTTCGCAGCCATCCGGTAGGATCTTGGGCACATCCTTCACTATGCACCAATACAACCACATTCTCCTTCAACGCAACCTCGAGTTCTTTTGTCCATAGCGCCTTCTCTCAGAGTAAATATAACGTTTGGTATTGGTTTTTGTTGCCCTCGGTCGTCATAAATGATGTGCCGGATGAAAAGACCGGAAGTGCAGTCTCGAGGTCATCTCTGACGGTGTTCGTTTGGATCTGTGCAAGTATGGATGCCCGGGAAGCTAGCACGGATGATGTTCTCGAACTCGAGGCCGTCATGATGGTGCGTGCATAGATTATCGCAAATCAATTTTGTCCAGATATCGTTAAATGGTTTCCTGATCGAAAAATCAGGGTGGTTGTTTCGTGATGTTGATGGGTTTGCTTGCAGGCAGCAGCTCAGGAATCCGCCGTTTCTATGTGATTGAGCTTCACTGACCGAAGAAACCATACATGCAGCCATTGGATATTGATCTGCTGGCTTGAAACAAACCATTGCTTACAGTGTGTGGGTCAAACTTCAAACGACCCCCACGGAGGAACCTGAAGAGTATTCTCAGAAGTACTGAATCAGAAGTACTCAAGCATACCTACCAGATTTTCACGATTAATCTCTGCTAAACTCCTTTAGGTTATGATTTTAACGTCTTTCACCTAAAGTATGAGAAAGAGGGCACTGACCCCCAGCCTGTACGCTATTGGAGGGTCCTTCGATTCCTACTAGACGCGCAGCTATTTTCCGTTCCCTCGTTTTGGAGTCAGGGAATGGCACAACCCGCTACAATCATATGATTTTCCCCTACTCCCTAACTGGAGTACGGCTCTCGTTCTTGAGCAGCGCACCACTTCCAGCACTGGCGAACGTCGTGTGACCTATCACCGCTAAAAACACACAATTTCAGGATCTTCTACGATCGCACCTGCTTAAGCTTGTTCTCGCGCAGGATATCTGTGTCCACCACGCTCATCACGACATGCGTTTGGAGGCGTTGTGTGACTCGGCGGAGATGTTGCCATTACTAGTATGTAACTCAACTTGTTGGTGTGTACGCGGGACTTCTGCAGTGTCTTCCATTTTACAAACACGAAATATATGTATCTGTTACCTATAGAGTAGACATGGACAGGCTGTTCATGTAGGGACAACTATCTACCATATGTAAGAACGAAACGTGCGTGCTGCACTTGAGCTCTTCTGAGCGCTAGCGCCCGGTATTTTCACAAAGTATGCAATAAACGACGTTAGGTATATGCTCGAGGGGTGAGATAACTATCATGGAATGTTAAACGACGGGAGAGATCGTCGTAAATGACTGGTAGATCAAGGATGACCGTCGGTATATTCAGGAGACGCACAACAGATGAAGAGCCAGAAGCGAGTCCAACGTGCAGGATATTTAATCGTTACGTGAGGAGGAGTGCTCGAAGTTGTATTACTGACGACGGGAGGCACAGTAGAGACGGCAGCATGCGATTGCGAAGATGATTGAGCTTGAGCCGTGCCGCTGGATTGCTGCGTGACGGTGCTATTGGGAGGGCGTGAGCTTTCTGCAGTAGCGTTTATCCGGATTGCCTTCAGGAGCGGCCTCCGTCGCTCTCTTGCACAAGCGTTTCTCTACGTGATGTGAGATAGAGTTCGAAGGAGAAAATGATATCAGGAGGGATTGAACATTCGAGAAGGATAAGTGACATACACGTTTCCCCTTGGCATACGGGACGTCAACTGCTGCTGAGGGACGCTCGTGTAGCTCGATATCTGCGCCGCTTTGTCTGGCAAAGAGACGGTTTCGAACCCGATGGAAAGGGCGAGGTCGGGATGGCGTATCGTGTGTATCGGGGTGTATGGGGCGGAATAAGATAAAAAACGGCTAAGAAGAGTGCTTCTATGCGATGGTGATGATAGAGAGTGGGGGCCAGACAACTAAGAGTATTGTGATGAAAACAGTATTGGATGAGACATAATTAACGACGTACGTGAGCACGATTTGATGTGTCGTCGAAAAAACCACGGGGTACCTGAGGGGAGATCTTGATTGGCTGACGGACAGGACGCCGTGTAGCATCAGCCTATGTAGAATGCATCAGCTGCGAGAAGTACTGTTGATGAAAGTGTCACGTACAGCGAGTAGCGACTTGTCGGGCTTGTCCAAAAGAAGGTCGTCAAGGCCAGCTTCTTTTAATATAGCAGAAACATTCCATGTATACGCGTTCTTGTCATAGCAGCCAGTGGCTAGTAGTTTTCCATCTGCCGAAAAGGACACGCAGTCCACGAAAACGTATGGTGAAGGGGTGAACTGATGGACTGGTTGTTGTCAAGATTCCATAATCGTGCAGTGTAGTCCAAAGATGCGCTTGCGAGGATGCGGCCATTCGGAGATATTGCAATGTCATAGACTTGGTTGGTGTGCCCATCGAGCACAGCGATCTGCTTCCACGTTGTTGTATTCCATGTCCTAATCGATCGATCGCTTGACCCGGAGATAAGCGTTTTTCCATCTGGGGTCCAAGCCAGGCACAACACTGTGCTGGTGTGTCCTTTGAGAGTGGCGACAAGTTTGCCTGTCTTCTCATCCCAGATTTTGATCGAATCCTCGTATGATCCAGGAATTAGGGTGTTGTAATCCAGCAGTTGCAAACATGGTCATGTCTGGTGAGTAGATGACTGTGGTCATGTATTCGTGCCCAGTTTCAATTGGACCAAGGATTTTCTCTCCCTTCTCCACGTTCCACTCACTTACAGTTCTATCCTGAGACCCCACTCACCACTCGCTGACCATCTCGACTCCAGCACACAGACCTCACTATTTCTCTGTGTCCCATCCATTTCGCGATAACTTTGCCTGTGTCGATGTCCCACAACTTCACTCCACCGTCCACACTCCCGCCGCTAACCACTTTTCTTCCCGTCCGGAGACAACGCCATGGTCAACAATTCGCTATCTCCGTCCCGCCAGTCGTCTCCTATCTGTTTCCCGCTCTTCAAGTTCCATACTCGCAACGAGCCGTCTCTTGAACAAGTCATCATCCGCTGTCCGTCTGGTAGATGTATGGCGCGCTGGACCAAACCGGTGTGTCCTTCAAATTTCTGGCGGTGCTTTATCGTTGATGTCTCCTGCCTTCCTTCGATGGATGAAGACATGGTCATCTATTGGGCGTAGCTCCATCACAGCTTTCATCCAACAAAGTCCATCACTTACGACGATATTCTTGGCAGGTCTCGACGTCTTCACACCAAAACACAATGGGCGTATAGGTCAAGAGCGCACTGGAAGTCTGGTACGTTTTACATGTGACATCCTCCTGTTCAACTCCGCAGCTTATAGCATATGCTGTGCAGCGGAAGCGCCCAAGCCTCAATTGTGGCTACGAGTCGCATTCCATCATTCACAATTTTGATCCCCGTTTTACTGCCTGGCCAATGTATCATATACTGAATTGCGCCCTAGATCATACATCCGCCTCTACCTAGTCAACTCGATACACATCTCGTGCGCAAGGGGTACATTTCACCGTATCTCTCACTACACGGGAAACTATCCAGAACTTTGACAATCACTGATACTAACCACCATGTTTTCCACCCCTCTTTTGTTGGTACCCCAGCCAACACCAACTTGAACTCGTATACCTGTCATCCATTGTAGCGTTGCACAGCACCGACCCCTACTATTGGTTGGTATCTACTTTACCATACTGTGGGAGGCGGAATTCATGCGATTATAACATTGTCCTCATGAGGCCTGAAAGTGAATTGCCTGACCCAACTTTACTCCGCTATCTTCGTTAACATAGAACCAACAGTGTAAAACTGTCTCTCCCCACTCAACTGCTCCTCAAATGTGCTCGTCATCCCGCCGATGCTCATACCCATCTGGTGTAAGACATGCATTATCGTGTTTGTCAGTAGACGAAAACTCACCCTGGACTCCTAATGACTGAAACCAGCCACGCGTTCTATCTTTCTCGTAAATATCGGCATAAATTCACTATGCACGAATCTGGTGGTATGGCCTTCGTGGAGGATTGCAACAACTTCGAATGTAGTCAAGAGATGTCTATCCCAAGAAGGCGTCGTAGCTTCTAAACAGTCCGGATCACTGGGGGGTGATGTCCATATGCCTGGAGACAACACCCTCAATTGCAGGATGCGATACCCTGAAACTGCTTATTAAGTGGGTCTTTTAGTTGGATCACAACAAAGATGGGTCCTCGGTCGATGGAAAATCTAACGATGTACTCATTCTTGTAATAGGCACAGTGGCCGAGTCGTCACCGGTCACCTCTCGTTGCGTTATCTGCGCAACTGAAATACATCGTCATCAGCGTTAAACAATACATTGTAAAACATATACCTATCCCAGTTCCATCCGATCTCCGTCTCATCGTCATCCGTTCTCTCGATGTTAACAAGCCTACTGTTGAGGTTGATGACTTCAAAGGCGGCGTTGCAGGATCACGACATGCGTTTGGAGGCGTTGTGTGACTCAACGGAGATGTTATCATTACTAACATGTAGCTCAACTTGATAGTATGCACATGGGACTACGCAGTGTCTCACATTTTTACAAACACGAGATGCATCCATCTGTTACCTATAGAGTAGACAAGGACAAGCTGTTCATGTAGGGACAGCTATCTACCATATGTAAGAACGAAACGTGCGTGCTGCACTTGAGCTGCACTTGAAGTATGCAATAAACGACGTTAGGTATGTGTTCGAGGGGTGAGATAACTGTATCACGGAATGTTAAATGACGGGAGAGATCGTGGTAAATGACCGGTAGATTAAGGACGACCATCGGTATACTCAGGAGACGCACAACAGATGAAGAGCCAGAAGCGAGTCCAACGTGCAGGGTATTTTATCGTTACGTGAGGAGTAGTACTCGAAGTTGTATTACCGACGACGGGAGATACGGTAGAGACGGCAGCATGCGATTGCAAAGATGATTGGGCTTGAGCCGTGCCGTTGGATTGCTGAGGGACGGTGCTATTGGGAGGGCGTGAGCTTCCTGCAGTAGCGTTTATCCGGATTGGCTTCAGGAGCGGCCTCCGTCGCTCTCTTGCTGAAGCGTTTCTCTACGTGATGTGAGATAGAGTTCGAAGGAGAAAATGATATCAGGAGGGATTGAACATTCGAGAAGGATAAGTGACATACACGTTTCCCCTTGGCATACGGGACGTCAACTGCTGAGGGACGCTCGTGTAGCTCGATATCTGCGTTGCTTGGTCTGGCAAAGAGACGATTTCGAACCCGATGGAAAGGGCGAGGTCGGGATGGCGTATCATGTGCATCGGGGTGTATGGGGCGGAATAAAGATAAAAAACGGCTACGAAGGGTGCTTCTATGCAATGGTGATGATAGAGAGTGGGGGCCAGACAACTGAGAGTATTGTGATGAAAACAGTAGTCGAGGAGACATAATTAACGACGTACGTGAGCACGATTTGGTGTGTCGTCGAAAAAACCACGGGTTATCTGAGGGGAGACCTTGATTGGCTGACAAACAGGACGCAGTGTAGCATCAGCCTATGTAGAATGCATCAGCTGCGAGAAGTACTGTTGATGAAAGTGTCACAT
This sequence comes from Suillus subalutaceus, assembly GCF_016647625.1. Taxonomy (NCBI): domain Eukaryota; kingdom Fungi; phylum Basidiomycota; class Agaricomycetes; order Boletales; family Suillaceae; genus Suillus; species Suillus subalutaceus. The sequence continues at coordinate 402,689 of NW_024540268.1, forward strand.
ACAGCGAGTAGCGACTTGTTGGGCTTGTCCAAAAGAAGGTCGTCAAGGCCAGCTTCTTTTGATATAGCAAAAACATCCCATGTATACGCGTTCTTGTCATAGCAGCCAGTGGCTAGTAGTTTTCCATCTGCCGAAAACGACACGCTGTTCACTGAGACTGCATGTTTGAGGGGCGAACTGATGAGCTGGCTGTTGTCGAGATTCCATAATTGCGCTGTGTTGAATGATGCGCTTGCGAGGATGCGGCCATTCGGAGATATTGCAATATCCCAGACATCACTGGTGTGCCCATGGAGCAGTGCGATCTGCTTCCAGTTTGAAGTATTCCATGTCCTAATCGATCCATCGGTTGACCCGGAGATAAGCGTTTTTCCATCCGGGGTCCAAGCCAGGCACCACACTGTGCCAGTGTGTCCTTTGAGACTGGCGGCAAGCTCGCCTGTCTTCCCATCCCAGATTTTGATCAAAGACTCGTACGATCCAGGAATTAGGGTGTCGTCAAATCCACCAGTTGCAAACATGGTCATGTCTGGCGAGTAGATGACTGTGAACACCATATTGTGCCCAGTCTTCATTGGACTGATGATAGTCTCTCCCTTCTCCACGTTCCACTCACTTACAGTCCCATCCTGAGACCCGCTCACCACTCGCTGACCATCTCGACTCCAGCACACAGACCTCACTGTTCCTGTGTGTCCCATCCATTTCGCGATAACTTTGCCTGTGTTGATGTCCCACAACTTTACTGCGCCATCCACACTCCCGCCGCTAACCGCTTTCTCCCCGTCCGGAGACAACGCCATGGTCCACAATTCACCATCACCGTCCCGCCAGTCGTCTCCTATCTGTTTCCCGCTCTTTAAGTTCCATACTCGCAACGAGCCGTCCAATGAACAAGTCATCATCCGCTGTCCGTCTGGCAGATGTATGGCGCGCTCGACCGATTGGGTGTGTCCTTCAAATTTCTGGCGGTGCTTTATCGTTGATGTCTCCTGCCTTCCGATGATGGATGAAGACATGATCATCTATTGGGCGCAGCTCCATCACAGCTTTCATCCAACAAGGTCTATCACTTACGACGATGTTTCTTAGCAGGTCTTGACACCAAAACACAATGGGCGTATATAGAGAGGGCTGCTCGATTCTAACAGTTCGAGTTCACCAGGGAACCGAACGCCGCTATACCTGTCCTAAACGGGACTTGTACCTAAACCTTACGGCGCGCAGTGCCAACATTTGGTGCAGCAAATTATCTACAAGCAGTCTTAAAGTACGTCCCAAACCTCACTAAACCTTGTCATTCACTTTCCTAACCCTCGACAGGCCTAACCCCTCAGCATTCCTGACCCTTTTCCTGACCTTTTCCATAGAGTATATCATATGTAGTATGTGCGTGAATATAATCTGATCATCTCTCACTCAAAAATAGAATCAATTGATTATACATTGCTACTTAATGAGGTTGAGATAAGAGTTGAGTCTGCTGAGGGTTAGAAATGACAAGGTTTAGGAGTCTTGCTGAAGTTTAGGACGTGCTTAAGGCTGCTTGTAGATAATTTGCTGCACCAAGTGTTGGCGCTGCGCGCCGTAAGTTTTAAGTACTCCTACATCCAGGGCACGAGGTCAAGATTCGCCCGAGAAATGAAACTACATAGGCCTATCACTCTGTTTTCTTCCAACTCAGGATCGGCGACCCATGGGACGCACCTCTTGTGAGTGGTGATAACAAGGTTCGTCACCGTGAATCATTGCGCCAGATGGACAGGTATACGCGCTTCATGTTTCAACTTGAAATACAGGGTATGGCGCTTGCACGATTCCATGTACGTTGCAGCTATATCTGTCGAACGCGAGCTCATTTTGTACGTTCGTCCCCTGGTTCTGGAGCACAGGTCATCCTTGTCAAGGTGAGTTACTCACTTACAATTACGTCTCATTGACCATTGTAGGTCATGGTTGGCCTTACCTAATCCTGTTGTGAGGACCTCTTGTGTATGACGTCGCGAGTCCGATGCATGAAAATCTTGGCGCCATGGAGGTTTAAGATATTCCTAACTGCTCACAAGCCGCTCGAGTACCAAGGCAACGGAGGTCAACAGCTATAAGAAATAACTCATGATTCATGAGCAGACTTATACTGCCAACCCGAAGGAGTTCAGAAATACTTAATACAAGTTCCTGTCCATTTCGGGTGCCGCAAAGCAAGGCTAACCGCCCTCAGTAGCTTCTGCTTCCAATATCTCCTTCTCTAAGCGCGCACGCTCAGCTTCACGCATGCGGAGGAGCGTCAACGATTCGTAGTCCATCCCCGCCTTCACAGTAGGAGGTGGCGGTGGTGCCACATCATCAAAAGCAGGCTTACCAAACAGAAAAATTAGTGATTTGAATAAATTGACCGAGTCAACCAGACCTACAAAACTCGAGGGAAACGAATTGAACGTCGTCCCCTCCGGAGCAGTCTTTGTTGGGAGCAATTCAACCCGCTTGGCTGCGGAACCTCCGAGTTCTCCACGTTCGCGAAGCCAGCCCAGTATCGGAGGTTCAGATCCGCCTGCCCATGCCACTTCCATGCCCCGATCTTTCAGCGATTCAGCGCTCGATACCACAGCAAATGCAGCACCCAACTGATTGAAAGGCACCAGCGCGGTCACTATCATCTCGCCAGTCCACGAGTCCCTTCGACTTTTTCGACTTCTTGGCTTTCTGCGACATCACCACCATCCCTTCATCAATCTCACCATACCGTCGAAGGTGGGCAGCGAGTGCAAATGCTGTGGAAAGCGCAGGATGTGATGACAGAGCATATTTGACACGGATCGTGGTATCCAAATCGCCAGGAGGCGGTGGAGCGAGGGAGTCTTCTTCAACAGTTCCGTTCGACCTCGCACATCGACGTTCCAATTCCTGCAGCTCGAGCTCCTTCTCCCTCTCCTCCCGCATTCGTCGCCCCTCCTCGCGAATCCTCGAGTTTTCGCTCTCCCTCGCAGTCCTCTCCTTCTCCTTGGCCATTCGCGCCTTCTTGAACTCTTGCTCCCGCTCCTCCAGCTCAGAGACCATCGCCCTACGCTTATTATCATAAGATGCGAAACGCTGCTTCTTGGCAGCTTGCAAACGGAGTTGTGCATCGAGCGCGAGACGGCGGAGCGGATCGAGGAGGAGGGTGGAGGCGGTTGTCAATGCATGAAATTTCTGAGCTACATCCATGTGTTAGCTATATTTTTAACGAAGCTAGGTACGCACCTGCATTAGGGTCATTTCTGTTCTGCAACACCAGTGTCGATTTCAATTAGTCTCGGACTCTCGTCGATCTTGGGATGAATAGACGTACTCTGTCTGGGTGGACTTTTAGTGAGCGGGTTCGATAGGCTGTCCTAATTTCGGCTTCGGTAGCCTCCTGTAAGATCCCAAGCAGCTCATATGGGTTTTGTTCTGGGTCTTCCGGCGTTTTGGGTGGCATGGATGTTGAACGCCCAATAATTGGACTAACGGAACATTACATAATCAGATGTGCTCAAACTTAATGTTAACGTATGTAGACAAGGCTGCTCCTGCAGACTCTCATCTCTTTACAGCAGTAATGAAGAGTAAACTATATTCGCCGTCTCTCTTTCTTCATTCGTGGGTGACCACAAAGTTCGAATATCGCGTCGATCTCGGGCTCTTGACAGCGGGCAAATCCATCTGTGCGAAGGTTAATCGAGACGTTACAGTACGAATACGCGCCATCATCTCAGAAACAAATGCTGAGCCAAAATGGAGCATGAAAGGGGCTCCAGCGGAGCGTGTACATGGCGTCGACACCCGCTCCAATTGGGCATGCATGACTGCCACCGAAGCGCATATTGTCCTGGCGCCACCAGGAACAACATAGACGAGGAGATACTGCATTGGCATTTCAGCCCAGTAAAGACCGTAGGAAAGACCACGGTGATATGCGACGAAATGGCCGTGATAGTGTGCTGTCTCGGAGAAGACTGCGAGGAAAACGGTGACGATAGGAACCCCGCTCAGATATCGATGTCACTATGCTCACCTGTAGCAATGCGATACGCGTTTGAGTGACATCAGGCATTTTCCAGTATCTATCCATTTTCTTACGAGCAAGTTTCATCACGGTCGGAACTCCTCTTTCGTCTCGATTGTTCATGTGGCTATCGAGTTTGTCCATGACTGCATAGACGCTGGCCGAGTTGCGCGAAAAAGAGTGTCAGCGAGCGAGGCCGTGTCATTGGCAGTAGACTGATTAACCATAATGATGGATTTATTCCATCATTATGGTTAATCAGAGTCTGTATACCTCACTTTATACTGTTGAATCACCAAGTTGTAATCAGCAATAGTAATGTGTCTCCGAGACGGAAGAATATGAACTAGTAGGAATATTGAAGCAGCGAGAAATAGGATCGAAGCAGTGGGTCACTGTTGCAGTCAACGACCTCCGAAAAACAAGGTAGTGAGCGGCGAATCTTTGTTATGTCCAACATGTAACACCGCGGAGAAGATTCGGAGATGGTGCGGCTATATACCCGTGAGTACATCGTACTGACATGTATGCGATCACGGGTACATGGCACATCTCTACACGTGCGTACCCGTACCCGCCTGACCGGGACCACCCGCGGTGTGGCCCATACCCGTGCTATACCCTATCAATGATGTGGCAGCCTGAGTAGAGTACATTAAGTCAGAATGTAAACTCAACTGTGCTCCTCCCCTGTAATGCGATTGAATGAAATATGGAGCATTGCTTAGACAGAAAAAAGAAGGTCCTGGGATGCCCGGACTCGGAGGGCCTTTGCGAATCTACAGAGATACGTATAATGGCCCGCAGTGGTTTAGTGTTAGATTAGGTTTTTGGCGTGGTTGGAGTCCGGCACTATATGGGTTGAAATTCGATGCATGGACATGGCCGTGCAGTGACTAGTGGAGGATATGGCTAGCGGAGTTATATACGTTGTCGGAAATTCCCATAGGTGCCTTGCAAGGCTTCTAAATTGAGACGTCATTTAACTGCATTGCATCCGTGATGGAAGACTTTTCCAAGGAAGCGTGACCTATTGAAAGCGTATTGAAAGCGAAGTGACCTATTCATAGCATATTGGAAGGAAAGTGACCTTCTTTTGGTAACTTGCCAGGGAAACAACTGTGTCTTGCAAGCGGCTTACACTATCAAGGTCAGATTTCAATCTCATACCACCTATCTTCCATCCATCGATGATTTCTTCCTGAACGATTCCTTTGCTTATTTCATCTGTCTATACTGTTTCTATTTACCATCAATGGCTCCCCAAAGATCCACAGGAGGGCGCAAATACACCTGCTCTTCGGTATCATCTCTCAAGGTTGCTTGTCAGTATTGTAATGAACTGTACACATCCCGAGGCCTCAAATCACACGAACAAAGCTGCTTGCGACGGAAGGAAAAGAAGAAAGAGGATAGAGAGTTTTCACGGGCCGCAGCCAGGTCAATTTTGAAGGAAGGAAAACACAGTACGTCTCAATGTCGTCTAAATTACCTTCAATCACTGATTATATTCAAAATCATCAACTTTGATTCATCAGAACATCGCAGCAATAAAGGGCGCACTCATGAGGCTGCCCGAGATACCACACTAGTCATTCAAGAGGCTGGTTCAGCAGCTGATTCTCCATCCGCAGCGGATTCACATTACCATTATGATGACGCAGGTTTTGAAGGCCTCGATGATGTGCAAAGTGTCGGGAAAGACACACGGCTACGTATGTAATATTCTTTCTGTTTTGTTTTGACTCTATCTCAACATGATTCAGGTTCTGATTCTGATATCAGCATGGGTAATAACATTCCTGCTCCAATTTCAGTAGCCACAGCAACTACCTCAGATCGTCTCGACACATTCAAGACCGAATATCACCCTCACAGTGGTCACGCTCCAATCATCGAGAGCTTTTCTGTTTACGGGACCAATAAGCCGGAGACGACACAATCACCTGTCATCGATGACGAGCCATGGCAGCCTTTCAGCTGTCGTGCAGACTTCGAGTTTGCTGAACTCGCCCACCGAGCTGCCTTGAGCAAAGACCAAACTAATGAACTACTCAAGTTCATCTGGAGAGTTGCGGATGGTCGCACGAACTTTACTTTCAAAACTCACAATGACGTGTCAGCTGCATGGACGAGGGCATCCAGCCAACTGACTCCTGTAAGAGCGATAGCATAATGTCACATTTGCATATATATATGACCATATTGTAACAGTTTGAAAGACATGTTGTACCTGTTGAGTATAAGAAGGAAAACATCGAGTATGAAGTATATTCACGACCACTATGGGACTGGGCATTGGACCTCTTGGATAACCCCTTGCTAGCACCCGCAGTTCGTTTGGGATGCCCAGCGACTGTACAAACATGACGGAACTGATTTTGAACGCTTCTTCCATGAGCCATGGACAGGAGACCGCTGGTGGGACTTACAAGTGAGCTTTTCATTTTTCTTATGACGTTGTGACTAATTAAAGTGTACAATCAAGACATCTTTGCCCCATAATGGTGCGCCATTCGCATTTATACTGTATGCTGACAAAACGCACCTTTCGTCGGCCGGTGCTGTCAAGGCATACCCAGTAATCGCACGCTGCGGGAATCTGCCTGTTGAAATCAGGAATGTTGATGGTCCTGGAGGAGGACGCTTAGTGGGTTGGTTGCCAATAGTAAGTCTTTGCGATACTTGAAGACATCAATTCACACTTAATCATTTTGCCCTTGTGGCAGGTTCCTGCAGACTCAGACGAGGATGGCAAGCTGTCCTATACGAATTTAAAGAAGGTCGTATGGCACAAATCATTCACGATTCTCCTTGAAACCCTCAGTCTCATCTCCAAAACTGGCTTCGCGCACCAATGCTATGATGGAATTCTACGCTGGTTATTTCCACTAATACTGATTTTATCTGCTGATTACGAAGAGCAGTACGTGATTAGTAGTTTCACATTGTTTCTGTTACTCACTACGTTATCAGGTGTGTGATGGCCCTGATACGAGGGTTCAACTCTGCATGTCCTTGCCCTATTTGCCTTGTCCCGAAGGACAAGCTCACCGACCATTCTACAATATACCCTACCCGCGTCATTGATGATGCACAAGCTTGCGTCCGATTGAGGAACATGGACCGTACCGCTGGTGAGGGCAGGCACTAAAAAAGCAGAGTCTAAGGCCTGTCGATGTGAGTGATTCATTCAACTTTCTCGCTCTCAAAACTAAATGGTCTCATAACCGTCAGAACTCTTTGTGGATTGTTGAACGGTCCAGCCCGCATGACGCACTCTCGCAAGATACCTTGCACACTTACGACAGTGGTTTGTTTGGCGATCACATGTTCGAGGAAGTCAAGGCCCACCTGAAAACACTGGGACGTACTGCTGAGAAGACGACTGATGACCAGTGAGTCTCTTTACATCCTTATTTCATCCTCGTCTTGTATTTTGTTCATTCTATAGGTTCACTGCGTTTCTGCGATGGCAAAACCTAAACCACTTCGACCACGTTACAAACATCAGTTTTTCCGATGGCAACAAGTTCCTGGATATATCTAAGGTACGTTTTCGAGTGCTATATCATATTGAAGCTATAACTGACATATTTCTTGTGGTTTTGATAGCAAATATTGTATACAACACAGAACGTGCTCACACGCAAAGATGACGAAGCTGGTTATGCACTTCTAAGGTGCATAGCCAGCTATCTCCATGCCTACATGTATATAACATTTGACGTTCACACAGAAAGCACTATTGCAGCTGGGGAGGCCGAGATTCTCGTTTTCCAGAAGTGCTTAGATGTAAGTCCTAGTATCTAGACCAACTTATGCGCTACTTGACACTAATACTTCAAACAGCAATATATCGAAGTTCTTGGTGACGAAGCGACAAAAAACTGGAATTTTCCGAAGGTGCACTCAATGAGGCACATATTTTCTGACATTAGGGCAAAAGGAGCTGCGCGAAACTTTAGTACGCGGCCAAACGAGAAGCATCATGGGCCGATCAAGAGGGCCTATAAACTGCAAACAAATGGCAAAGATATCGCAAACCAGGTATGTTTGATCACACTTCACATTAACTGACTCGTTGACTACCCCTGCTATCTAGATACTCAGGCTTGACCACACAACCTTCGTCTCTGTAGTCCTCCACAACCACATCGATCATTTCGATGATGAACGACGCAAGGCCATACTTTCGGAGAGAGAGCTTGAGACAGAGGACCTGAATGATCGGTCTTTTGGCGGACATATTCACCTTGGCGCTCCTCAGTCCGCAATAACCTTTGCACAGCTTGAAAACGACAATGTGTCCAACCGTGCCTTTGGGCAGTTCCGCAAAAAGCTCTCGACCTTCCTTAATCACGCTCTACCTGCATACAATATACCATTACCTGATGGCAAAACGTGGCTGACGCTTTCAGCACAAGATACGGTCAGTAACTCCATATTTCACTCCCACGAGTCGCCGTTGTTCACAAACATGTCTCCAGGTTCAAGAACACCAATATCTCAAAGTCAATTACGAGTCTGTTGTGGACTGGAAGCTTACTACCGACCACCTGCGCTGCAACCCGAGCTTTCATGGCCGTGAACGACGTGACTGTGCCCTTGTTCGCACCCAGGACAAAGATGGGAATAATAAGAACATTTTTGTTTGCATTTTATTCATGTTCAAGCAATCAATTGGCAGTCAAACATTGGATCTCGCCCTAGTTCAACCTATGGATGCTCCAACAGGCCCACAACACGCTATAGATCAAGATTTGCGACTGAGACGTCTTCGTGCCCGACCACTCGCTTCGACGGAGTTTATTACGCTTCACTCGGTTATTCGTGGTGCATTACTTGTTCCAGACTTCGCTAGTACAAGGGGCGACTTTTTTCTCGTTGATTATGTGGACTCCGACATGTTCCTTCGTTCGCAGAGATATATGTTCTAATTATGGTATGTTCAACATTTACATTTATGACTATTGCAATAACAAGCCAGGATATGAGCAGCACTCTCCTTTGTATCTCACCTGTATCACCCATTTCACCTTCACCTCTATCACACAGCACTCTCCCATCCCATCCGCATCATCCATTTCACCTTCACATCTACCAAGACCGCTCTCCATAGCTCATTACTGGACTTCCCATCTCATCTGCATCATCCATTTCACCTTCACCTCTATCTCACAGTGCTCTCCCATCTATCTGCATCATCCATTTCACCTTCACCTCTAACATACAGCGCTCCCCTGTCCCATCTGTATCATCCATTTCACCTTCACCTCTACCAAGAGCGCTCTACATAGCTCGTCTCATCACTGGACTCTCCATCTTCTCTGTATCATCCATTTCACCTTCACTTCTACCAAGAGCACTCTACATAGCTCATCTTGTCACTGGACTCTCCATCTCCTCCATATCATCCATTTCACCTTCACCTCTATCACACGGCGCTCTGAGACTCCCATCCCATCTGTATCATCAATTTCACCTTCACCCTCTATCCAACGGCTTTCTCATCTTACTATACCCTAGGACTCTATTATTGTGCCTTGGATTCTGTTTTTTGTTCGCCTCCGCAACTCATATATGTACTGACCAAACTCCAATTGTATTACCATCTTCAACGTAATAAGGATGCCCTGTCGACGTCGCATGCTTCGTATTACATGGTGTGTCCCCATTAAGTAGTAGGTCCATTCTAATGCCACAGCTAATATCACTCATGTTCAGGTTTTGTATGTGTTGCAACATGTGGTACCCTCAAGGCCTAAATGTCTGTATCAGCGGTAAGCGAATTTTGACTGATATAATCACGATGTATCACTGACACTAATAATCCTAGTCTCCCCAGCTCTATCCTGAGTTCAACTCGAAGTCGTCTGCCATCATGCCATCAGCACACCGTTGCGCAGCAACTATAGAGTCGAGCTCGGGCACTGATCCAGAGTTCTCGTCGGATTCTGATTCAGACGACTCGGACGCAGAGCTCATCCAGGTCTGCGCTGCGCTTGCTCCTGCACCTCCAGATGCGACATCTCAAGAGCTGCGCAAGGTAAGTCATTGTATTGCTAGAAAGTTCACATTTCTTACCACAGATTATTACTACTAGGCCCTCGAGATCTCGCAGAGACTATTGCTCGACTTGCATGGTAAATGCCGTGAGGCTATAAAGAAGAATGCACTCCTTGAGGCTGCAGTACCTAAAGGCCGCAAGCGTCGTAACCTTACTTCGAATGATCTTGCGATGGCGGCCAAGGAAGACACCATACGAGCTCTTGGGAGGAAATACTCGATAACCCACTGCCTTTGGATCAACATTGAACTTTTCCCGCTGTCAGCTCGCACCTGTCCAGACATCGACCTCAATAGCAAGGAGCGTTGGCTTACAGGAGTCTTGATGGAGGATGGTGTGAGGGCCGAGCTCTTCAAGTTCATTCCTGAAGAAGAACGTGAATTGATGAGCTATCAAAACTTCGGATCTCAGGTATGCCTATCCATTCTTACATTCCAATCATTTAATGACAATCAATGTAATAGTTTGGTAGGGGTGTCAGCAACGCTCGTTCTGAAATGGCATCTGACGTCAAATCATGCGCAAGTGCAATCTTTGGTCTCAACGCAAGCATCTTCATACGAGGCTACAAACGAAATGAAGACCCTAACTGTCGCCCTCTTCTACTGAGTCCCCATGGAGAGTACACAAAGTTCGCACCTGTGCTTTTTCCTAGACCTGATAATCCAGTACCGCATCAGTTGTTGAAAACTGCAAAGCTCGTGCAGGTACATCTCTTTTTGCTCGATACTTCAATATGGGCTAACACACTCATATATGATTATAGGTCTTGAAAGTATCGCTCTTCGACAAGTCGTCATTGGCACCTACAGGCGCTGCATCTTCTAGGACAAAAGCCAAGATCTGGAAATTGCGAGCTATAACGCCAGGTATGATTGCTGCTGCTGCTGTCGTGGTGAGTCCAAATCAGTTTTGTGTGGTTGTTAGAGTCGTGACTTATTCTCATACAAGGCAATCTTCCTACTCTCTGGTGATGCAGAACTCACTGAAATTGGTGACACTACAAAGATTCCATACCGCGAATACCACAACTTCTACCGTCAGCGTTTACTGACTGGAGGTGCCTGGGCGCACCAGGTCATCACATTCTTCAATGATGCCCTTTTCTCAGGAACTTCGTCTTATGTTCCCCCTTCTACTGCTCTCAATGATGACGGACTGGGTCACACATGGGAAGAAGACTTCAATCGCGCAATAGAAGATGAACTAGAAGAACCGGTTGTTGATGACGGCACACCACCAATCCCGTCACGACATGCTAATGACAATACTAATAGCGGTAATGTCCAAGTCAATGAGCTACTACCTGTGTCTCACCATACTTCAGCTCCCTCAATTCCAGCTCCCTCAATTTTGGCTCCCCCCTCAAGCTGTTGCAGCTCCCCCTATTGCAGCTCCCCCTGTAGTAACAGCTCCTCCTGTCATCAATATGGCTCGAAGTTCAGAATCTATCACTACTGCAATGGATGAACTCAATCTTAGGCATCAGGATCTTGCTGAATCTGACCTTCCTGCTCCAACTAAAGCACGCGCAAAACCAAAGGCACGGCGCAAAGGCAAGACAACTGCGGAGGGTGAAGATGAAGCTGTTGTTGTAAGGCGGTCAGGCCGGAAGGGCAAATGAAGCATCCTCACCGCTCTATCACCAAAATTAGCTTACATTAGTACAGACTTTCTATCAAACTACATGCTTTTGTCGACTGTGTATGGACTTCAAATGTGATTTCAACGACGTGTCTGATGACAGAAGGAACTTCCATTAATGGATATATTAATACAAGGCCAAACAAATGTTGAAGTTTGTCTTCACTTAGGCTTGCAACACTTTGCTTCAACCACAATCATCTCTCGTTTGTCTTAGAATTCCATCTCCAGAATCTCTCTAGCTTCTCTCCAATTTAATAAAACTCCTCAGTGGTAGCGACACCCCTAGCCACCCAACAATCAGCATGACATCTGAACCTGACATTGAGGTGCATTTGAATTGTTGAACTCTTCAGCCAAGCTTAGTACTGACATTATGCATATTGATAGCTTGCCTCATTGGCCCATCGACAAAGCAATGAATCACTATTCACCATCAGATGTCTCTCATCTACATCCTCCGCCACTGCCACTCCCATTTCCTCGAACAAACGGCACCAGGATGACTGGGGAGTCCTATCAATAGCCGGTACCGATTCCGTTTATGTACTTGATGCTGAAACGGTGCATATCATTCTCGCCGTGAATGCCCCGTGTCTCATGTCGGTCTATTAGAGGTGAGCTTGTCTATCTATTCACATTTATTGTACTTGACGTGATTTCTTCTGCAGGATTTAGAGCCGCTTTTGAAGGTTTTGACCTGGTGCAATGCCCCAGTAGAAGGTACAAAACATCAGAAATCGGTATTTAGTAATTTGTACAACTTGTAATTCAAATCGCTACCTTAAAAGAATCAGACCGTCCTTACAAGTCCTCGAAATGCTTGGAATGATATCATGTGACTTGCAATGACCTTCCAATGAGGGGTGTTTTCAGTTGTTTTCAAAATCGTGACCTTGCGTTGGAATGGTCTTGGGACCGTCTTGGAAGAATGTCTGTATCGCTTGCAAGCAGCTTCCATAATTTTCGGGATCCCTTGCAACCGGACCGCAATGCCACTGACAAATTGGGACCTTGCACGCTATTTTAAGATATGCCAACCAAAATTAGGAATTTCCGACAGTAGCATGAGCGGAACTTACCGAAATATATGACGGCGCCTCAGACTAGAGTAAAATTTAAATCTATCGCAGTAGAATATGAGAACCAATTGAGATTCTCAACAATCATATGGTACTGCATATGGTAGCTATGTACGTCTAAAAAATAACAGTATACCTGGGGACTTTCCCTTGGAATTTAGATCTCCTGGTATCTGATTTTGCGTTCCCCATGCATGGTATTTCTCTTTGTATCCATGGGACCCCTGAGTCGCTAGGAACATTTCAGGGATCGTCGCGTCACCTATCGTAGACCGGATACAACAACGAGTTGAAATTACACATCACCAGTTCTTCATCCGAGTGAGTTGTCACGTCAAGAGAACTTTGTCAGAGACAGCGCAATCCAAATCTGAGGTCTGCTGGCAAAGTGCTGGCAATGCAAACTTGAATGTCATCTGTTTGAAAGAGTATTTCAGGTGGACGCTGAGTTTCTGTGCGGGACATTATTCAGGGCATAAAAGCAAGCTATCTTCCTACTCCCCTTCAGATTTATTTTTGGGATCCCATATCACGTCTCACAAATAATGCGTCTCTCCTTCGTCCTCGCCGTTATTGCTGCTTTTAAGTTGACTAGTGTCTCCTGTCAGCGCTGACAGTGAATGTGCCGTCCTCTGCAACCACGATGATGATTGCTGCGATGAGAATGTATGCGCGCCAGTAGTAATAGACAGCGAAGTGAGCTATGAGTAGTTTTCGTCTAACTCCGTGACTCACCGGCCTGGTAGGGTGACGAATTGTGGGAGTGTCAGCCACTGAATCTACTGTGACAGTGAGTCGTGTTTCTGCTTTCGCATTGGTGCAGTGTGGTTGACGCCATGACCGTGACACGTGATTAGTCCGTTGCTGAACGCTCGTTTGTCACGATGAATAACTTCACCGTTCAAGAATACCTTAAATTAGAGGAACATCTCGAACACCTGGGTGACTGCATAAGATATGACTGAAGTACTTACGACGCATTGGTTTTCGTCTCATTGTACTATGCTTGCAGAATGTAATTTTCGCACCCGGCGTGCATTTCGTACTAATCCCTTCCCCACCGACATATTTCGTTGCACTGCGCTGCGCACATTGCGTTCACTTTGAGGTCCAGGCGATGTGGACGTGTATTTGGGTATGGGCCACTATCCAACGACTGGATTTCCTTTTGAAATTGAATCAGTCACTTGGCATCGGTCAGAGAAAGAAAAGACAACAAACAGTACAGCTCGAGTGTAAGTAGTCTGGTCACCTGCAGCCGTAGTAATTAGGCGAGCATTGATGAAATAAATGCTGTCGTCGGGCGGCGCTGTTCTACCACCGAATGTGAAAATAGAGGCAGGAAGATCACTGCTACTCTCCTCTGTCTCTGTAGCACAAATCCGTCCATTTTCCAAAAAAAAAACGTTTCTTGTCAAGTGAGTATGGAGTTGCGTTTTGGATTCCCACGATGCCATGGAAATCTTCGAGCTTAACACGCTCTCAATCGTGTATTGTCAGTGGAACATCTAGAGGAGATAATTAGACATGGCTAAATACTTAGAGCAAATAAATTGTTTATAATGACGTTAGGGGAGCAGTGGACGACGAGACCTTCGATTTATACCTTTTATACATTCTTGATGACGAAACAACAACCGTGAGGAACTCTCCTAGAGGATGCAAGTCCAGTGTACCGTTCCATTCTTTGCGCTCGGCTCAGACTGGGGTTGAACGAATGATTGTAAACACAGCACCTGGAGCATCGCAAGGAATTCTGGCGCCAATTCGGTACTCTTCCATTTCAGATCTTTGTGTTCGATGCAGAGGGGCTGAATGAATGGTCGTATAAGTACAGCCAGCCCTCGTGAATTCCGATTGTGAGAGAGCCTTCGGTTGCAAAGTGCGTGTTATTTTTTACCCCAGATTGTGGAGTTATACGGCCGGTGACTATACAATGTATCATGAGCACTCCGCGATATTGATTTCCAAGACAGCTTCGGATGCAGTGCGTCGCAGTTAAAAGGGCCCAAACGTCCGTGATAGCTAGAAGCCTGTCAGAGGTTGGACATAGAAGTGCATGGAACAAGTTACCCCACGTGGAGGCGTACAAAAGTCGGAGCTAGCTGAAGCCACTTCTTTGACAGCATTTCCAAGTTACGGGTTTCGAAGACCCAAATGTCAACACAAGATTAGGGACATGGATGCTTCATTTAAAATTTGTAATGAGATAGACGCTCACAAAACACAATAACATACCATCTTCAGCATAAGGGACCCGTGACTATTAAGGGGGAAAGTCAGGTGCAAGATAAGGCATCCACGATTCCGTGAAGCATATGGCGCATCCCCGCGTAAAAGATCAATCAAAATTCAGCGCGACATTGTGACCCAAATTGTGATCTAATTGTAACCAGTGAGGGAAATAAACGCCTATTTGATATACTATTACCCACAGTGCACGCCTCCGTCGTCGGTGAGGACAAGAATACAGTGATAGAACTAGGACGCACGTTCGAGGCGGTCTTCCGATTGCACTGCTTTGTTGCACTATCGTTGTCTCTTCCACGTGAGTGTAAAATTCGAAATTAGGTGCTAACATGAAGTCAAACCAATGAGCCTGAGATTCATGTCAAGACCGTAAGAGATGAAGGAGGAACGTGCAAGGAGACCACATGATGCAATGCCGTGAGCGTTTAAATTATTGGTGCCGGTATGTAATGACCTTTCATCACCTTGGTTCGTAATTCGGCCATAGCCCGACGAGACTCTGTTCTGAACGACGACAACATTCAACGAATCGAAATGTCATAGGTACGGTCACAATCGTGGAAAGAGTGAATCATTGATAAATTGGGATCTGCAGCCTCGAACGTTCTTTAGCTAGTTTTCACTCAGAGTCAGATCCCGAGGACCGGTCAAGCCGGGCTCCCACACAACAAACATCAAAATGTTCACAAGGCGCATCACCACCACTTCATGAATTTTGAGAGCCTATAAGTATCCTGGTGCGGATGAAATGTTGAACTTGCCCTCCCGTGCCTCCATCTTGACGTGACAAGTTCCAAGCATGATTGTGCCATCAATCTTCGCCCTTGCTGCCCTTGCCAGGACTGCATCAGCAGCAGTCACATCGACAGCTTTCACTACCCCAGCTCCTGCGTAAGAGTTCTAACCCTTGTTTATGAGACACCTCTGATTTCAGTCATGTAGACCAACTTCTGAATCATCCTTCTATGTCGGTCCTGCAAACAACACCATTACCAACACGCCCGTCGTTTCCGGAAAGGTGTTTGACCGCTTCATTCAGATCTGGTTGGAGAATACGGACTTTGCTTCGGCAGCCTCTCAGCCAGTCTTCCAGACCCTCGCTGCGCAGGGCATCACCTTGACCGGGTACTACGGCGTAACCCATCCAAGTGAACCAAACTACCTCGCCGCCGTTGGTGGCGACTTCTTCGGTCTGCCAGGTGACCTCTTGGAGTACATTCCCACCAACATATCCACTGTTGTGGACTTGCTCGATCAGAAGAACATTAGCTGGGCTACTTATCAGGAAAATATGCCCACGGATGGCTATGAACCATACAACTTTACCAATTCTGACGGTTACACCTACTACGTGCGCAAGCACAACCCATTGGTCATCTACGAATCCGTAGCGAACATCAGTACCAGATCGGCGCGTATTAGGAACTTCAACGACTTTGCTGTCGATGTACGCGTTCATTTAACTTGTGATCTCAAACTTGATGTATTCACCCTGGAACAGGTTGGTAACAATTCGCTTTCTCAGTGGATTTTCATCACCCCGAACCTCCGCGAGTATGCCCATTTTCCAATCATTGCCTTATGTAATATCTTACAAGGTCATGCAGTGACGCTCACGATACTAGTGTTGCATATGCTGCTGCCTGGCTCAACTATTGGCTCTTACCCTTGCTCAACGACACGAACTTCAACACCAATTCAACGCTCATCTTGCTCACCTTCGACGAGTGCGTTTCTTCCCATTGTACCATGCTTGTTGATCTTAAAGTCCTTGTTTGCAAAGAAACGAGACCTATACGATTGATAACAACGTATACAGCCTCCTCCTGGGTGGAGTCATCCCCGAGGCCATGAAGAATACCACCGATCCAACGTTCTATACACATTACTCGACGTAAGTATTGAAACTTAACGTAGGTGTTGGACTAACTAATCCACGAACAGACTTTCAACTGTCGAGAACAACTGGGACCTCGGTAACCTCGGTCGTGGGGACACCAACAAGACGTTGGCCAGTGCGTACCCTTTGCACCTTTTTGTACTGTATTCTGATTGTATTATCCAGATGTTTTCAACTTCGTTGCTGCGTCCACCTCATATCAGAACAACAACCTCACAGGTTCCTCTACCGACCTTCCCCAGCTCAACATCACTGGGACCATCCCAGGACCGTTGAACGTTGACTACTACGTCCCCTATTTAGCACCCAACACGAACGGTACTGGCGGTGGTAGTGGACCGACCTTTGTTGCTCCTAACGTCAACATGTCGCTGAACTCGGCCGATGCTCCCGCACCAGTCAATATATCTGCAGCTACAACCACTAGCTCTGCTGCTGGTTTGACGAGCAATGCAGGCAGCATGATTGCTGCAGTCGCTGTTGCTGCAGTCGCGGCAATGCTACTCTAGTGGACGTAGCTATGTAGTGTTGCAGTAAAGTTTATCCCATATTGTTATATCCGTTTTTTTGGTGTGGGTGGCAGAGTGCGTCGGGCAAATCGATACAGGACATTACCAACGTGCGAACAAGGTATCGTTGTACAAAATACATGATAGTTACCCTCAGGTCTGAATGCCAGACTTCGATCAGTTGTCAAGACCCATCCACACTCCAACGCGCCCCCAAGTTTTCTGACGCATTCTTGTCCAAGCTTCTCGTCTTGCCTGCACACAGTCTGAGCACCAGCCTTCTTCCTCGTCCCATTTGATGTCGATCAGGGCTTGAAGTCCGCACAAAGGGTCAAACTGATACTCCTCGTAGAGCCCAGAGTCGTGCACGCGTCTCTCCCAAGCGTCTTTCTTCGAAGACAAAGAAGGACATCCAGGGAGACGCGATGAAGTAGAGGACGATCCAAGGATATAAGCCCTCCCAGGTGTCCCAGAAGTCCCCTTTGTTCGGTTGGGGCATTTGAAGGAACGATCCACGCGCACCGCAACCTGTGACCAGGCCGAGATAAGATGCTCTCTCATGCGTTCCAAACGTCTTTCGTCTGCGCGACTGATTTCCTGGGATTCTTTTCCATCGTCGCCGTCCAACTCGCCGTCGCCGAGACCGTAGCCTGTTACCCGAACCATTTCATAGAAAGCCCTCTTCAAGACGCTTTCGACGCCACAGGTCCGCGCGAGAACCACGACTTCCGCTGCATTGGATTTACTTTCCGTGGTGAGATCCGCGAGAGAAGAGGACCAAGCATTTTCTAAGAGTTTCAAGGCGAACGCACGATACGTGTCGAAACCTAACCTGGTTGCTGCGCGAAGGATAGCAGCCAAGACTTGGAATGCAGGGGGGACGAAATAATAATCCCTGTAAGTTGTAGTAAATATCAAACAAAGATGGAAAGATGAAATCCTTACATCGGGTTCTTATCGAGCTGTAGTAATGCCTCGAGGTCTGTCGGCGTGGTGTTCGACAGGTGGTATACTATGCCATGTTCATCCCTTTCGACTACGACACTGTCGTCCATAAGCACATCTTGCTCATCCAAGAGGTTAGCAAAAAAAGTTGACTGATCAACGAGCCTAGAACGGTGGAGTTTGAAGAGCACGCCTCCAACCTCGAGGACGGTGTTGCCATCAAGGATCCAGAATTGTTCGTGTTTGTGCGGCACAGGTGCAGCTAGTTCCAACTTTGAACGCTTTGTGGGGCGGAGGTTCTCCCTTGGGATATCCTCTTTACCACTGTGAGATGATTCGATCGAAGCCCTTCTCTTTCCCTTGCCGTTATTCTTGTTCCTGTCCCCATCTTCATCGCCAGGAGTAGCGGAATGGGATAGAGTCGAAGAGCTACGAGGCTCAATCGGCAGAGCCCGTGGCTTCGCCTTGCAAGCCACAGGACGTGGACGTTTGGGCTGCGACAGTGAGGGGGAAGATGCGACATTATGAATCGCCATCGGCGACTTCGAGACATTCAAAGAGACAATGTCCTGTGAACGGATAGCAGAAACATGAGCAGAGCCTTGCGCCCGACCTTTCTCAAAGGTAGATTTCGCAGGCTGCGATGCCGAAGGACGCGTCTTTGCGAGCATCTGAGACACGGAAGGAAAGTCGGGCTCGGGAGAGGATTCCAGCTCTGCCTTTAGCGGCAAATCGCCCTTCAAGGAAAGATCAATACTCGGGTCCAAGGGAGTCATAGGGTCATACGATGGTAGGGGGAAAGGTTGAGATTGAGAAGGCGCGCAGGGAGGTGGTGAGGGAGATAGAGTACTCTTGAGGCTACATGGTGAACTCCCTTTTGATTTAGCTCTAGGCTCGTTGCTGTAGCCAGGCCTAGGAAACACTGGTAACGACCTTGCAGAATTAGTGTTTGCTGCTTCGATGTCGTTTTTCAGAGAAGCATGAGCTGAAGCGTTGTCTCCATGGTTGTTTTCAACCTTTTCGTCGCTGCCTTCAAGTTCGACACGTTTGTTTTCAGCCTCATCTTCATCTTCACTTTCACCTTCTTCGTCTTCGTCTTCGTCGTCTTCTTCGCCTTCATCGCCTTCCCCTTCCACTTCACCTCGGCCTTCACTTTCTTCGTCTCCACCTAGGTCCAAGTCGCCTTCGCGTACGGAGTAGCCTGTTTCACTGGCAGTGTAAGTCTTGTCATCTTCAGGTATATAATCTTCATCGTCCTCATCATCTTCATCATCATCGCTATCGTCATCAGGTCCCATTAAAAGGTCGGATGTCTGTGGTTCTCGATATTTCGCGTTGTTGTGAACATCTGCATATTTTCTGCTTTGATAGGATGACGACTGCACATGATCTTGTACTGACGAAGAATGGCCAACGAGACCAGACGCCGACGGCGATTTACCTGTGGCCATTTTTGTGTGTCGCGTTCAGCCCGGATGGTAGTGCAGAACTACTTAGATGCCGGTTATAACCGGCAAAACTAATATAGGCGCCCAGGCAGGCCCACAGCTTATATTACGGTTACGGCATCCCTAACGATGACTCATCAATATTTGTTGCCTCGTCATCCTCGCCATTGTATTTAACCACCTCAACCTCATCTAGAATAGCCAGTGGTATTATTCCTTTATCGATCCGACCCAACTCGTCATAACCAAAAGCATTTCCCTCGAGCACTTCAACTTCGTTAATGCTCTAGGAGCAAAGGCCTTGAACGGGCGATCGGAATTGATTGGAACGTTTTTCCACCAAGAAAGGCCGTCTGCTTGGCCGCTAGCCAATGGAGCTAGCAGTGACTGATTGTAAGCCTGTAGCTCATCTGAGAGTTTTTAATCTCGCATGCAGCTAAATGAAGGGGATCTCAAATGATATCTCTGAGGATGGGGAAACACTTTTATATTCTGCATATATTTATGAGCACGATTCTGATCGATTTGGCAGAATTGTTATTGCTGTCAGATGGCAGAAATTTCGGCAGAATTTGCAGGAGCGTGTTCAATCGATTACGACCATTGTATCCTAACCTGCCGGCAATCATTACCCAATCTCTCACTCATCGCTTCATCATTTGAACCTGCAGTGACCCTGCGCAGCGACGAGGATGAGAAGTTGACGCTCATTCCCGTGCATCTCATCAATGCTCGTACTCCTCGTCATTTTTCTCTCACTTACTCGTTGCTCCCTTAGTAGGCCGACCCTGCGCAGAAATAATGAGGTATCTTTCGAAAATTGCCAATACTCATTCTCAGTCTTGGCATGTGCTTGGTCAAAGATCCCTAGGTAGGAGGGATCCAGAAATTAATAGTGTCGAGCCAGCCTCCGACCGAGCAAGACTCGGCCATATCCCACAGCTCTTCCACCTTCTATATTTCTGTACGAGCTGCTCGATCTATGCGATCAACTTGAATGAAGCTTGCGAGTTGATAGCGTAGATCAGGTGGGGCTTTGTAAGCCTATGCGGCTTTGATATATCTCACACTTGCACAGATCTTCACGTTTTCATAGATATATGCACGGCCCTGCAAAGATCCTTTAGATTTCCTTCTTTGCCTCCTTCCCCACCTTCCGCTCTCTCAGCCAAAGTTTTAGTCACCCACCCACCCCCCTTTATAATCTTGCCAGCGTGTTTTGGTTTGGTCTCGTTCCTCCGTGGTCCCCTTCATCCCCCCAACCCGAGATCTGGCCTCAGTACGCTCCAGCGGCCTGCGTCTGACCTTTTCGCATTCTCAACTCAAAACGTCGGACTCAGAACGCTTTGCTTCGAACTTGAACTTAAGTTTTTCAGCAAATACCCTTGAAGGGCCACTAACTTTATCATGACCAGGGTCTAGTCTACGCCCTCGTCCTGATGAGTCTCCATAATTTGATACCCAATTGATCTGCTAACGCTTCTCCTTGCTCCTCCACAACAATTCGTGAGTCCGATCCGTCTGCTTTGTTCCCAAGGAACTTCATACTGACATAATTATACCACGCACGGATATCTGTCTGAGTAAGGTGAACGGTCCAAATGCCCGACGATGATCTCACTATCAAAGGTTGTCTGATTCGTCACATCATATACCATCACATTGCCGCCGATCCCGCGGTAAGATGTCTTTGCGACTGCTCGAAAACGTTCTTCTCCTATCTCGTACTCCTTGAGCCTTCCGTTCTCGAAGTCGAATCTTACTCACTATTTCAATGCGAATGTATTGCGCTTCGGCGTCCATGTGTCGACCTTTGAACTCAAGGCTGATTGTTGGAATGAACCCAGAAGACCAACCGTCGTGACTGAACTGCAGGTACTAAGGATCGATCTGCCAACGCCATAAAGACAAGTAACGGTCCCTGCACAAAACGAAGTCAAGTGCAGCGAGAATAGGAGATACGACAAAAAAACTGCTCCCCAGCGTGGCCAGAGCAGTATTAATATTGTCCTGTGAGCTATCGCCAGGATGGGAAATCGAGCTAATGACGATTGATCTGTATGCAGATATGAGTCCGCGGAGAAGGGGTTCAGGAAGGCTAACGCAGATGAATGAGGCACGAAAAGGTGGTTGATATGGCCAGAAACTTGGTTCATACAATTTCACGCGTCCCACAAGAATGACATTAATGCTCAAGATGTGTCACCATACAAATACATGCTAGTTAAGCACTATCGGGCCCGAATGTCAGACGTCGGTTATTTGTCAAGACCCATCCATACTTCGATACGCTCCCAAGTTCTCTGACGCATTGTTCTCCAAACTTCTCGTTTTGCGTGCACACAGTCTGAGCACCAGCCCTCGTCCTCGTCCCATTTGATATCGATCAGGGCTTGAAGTCCACAGAAAGGGTCAAACTTGTACTCGGCATAGAGCCCAGAATCGTGAACACGCCTCTCCCAAGCATCTCGCTTCGAATACAGAGACGGGCATTTGGGTAAAGTCGATGACCTCGATTCAGTACCCGCAGTAGGCTCCTTTGGTTGGTTCGGGCATATGAAAGTGCGGTCCACGCGCACCGCAACCTGCAACCAGGCCGAGATAAGATGCTCCCTCATGCGTTCCAGACGCCTTTCATCTGCGCGGCTGATTTCCTGGGGCCGTTCTCCATTGTCTGCATCAAATTCACCGTCACCAAGACCATAACCCGCCACCCGAACCATTTCATAGAAGGCTCTCTTCAACACGCTATTGATGCCACAGGTCCGCGCGAGAACTACAACTTCCACTGCATTAGATTTTCTTTCTGTGGTCAGATCTGTGACAGAAGAAGACCATGCATTCTCTAAATGTTTCACGGCGAAAGCTCGATACGTATCGAAACGTAATGCAGTTGCTGCACGAATGATAGCAGCCAAGACCGGGAACGGAGGGGGGACGAGATAATATGCCCTGTGGGTAATCAATATTATATCAAAATGAGAAAAAATAAATCCCTACATTGGGTTTTTATCGAGCTGTAGCAGTGCCTCTAAGTCTTTCGGCGTAGTATTCGACAGGTGGTACACTATCCCGTTTTCATCACTTTTTACTACGACACCGTCCATCTGCACATTGCGCTCGTCCAAGAGGTGAGAAAAAAAGATTGACTGATCAACAAGCCTAGAACGGTGGAGTTTGAAGAGCACGCCTCCAACCTCAAGGACCGTATTCCCGTCAAGGATCCAGAATTGTTCGTTTTTATGGGATACAGGTGCAGCTAGTTCCAACTTTGAACGCTTTGTAGGCCGGAAGTTCTCCATTGAGATGTCCTCTTCGCAACTGGGAACAGATTCAATCGAAGCCCTTCTCTTGCCCTTGTCGTAAGTGGGCGGCAGAGGCGTAAGAGGGGAAAGAGACATATGCGAAGGATATTCGGTCATATTTCGTGGTGTTGCAGACCCGACATGAACAATCAGGTTGGTTGTATCATTCGTGTTTCTTTCCCCATCTTCGTCATCAGAAGTAGTGAGAGAAGATATAATGGAAGAACTTGAGTGTTCGATTGGAGCCAGAGGCCTTAACTGAGCCATGTAACGCGGCCGTTTGGGGGGAAGATGCGGAATCCTTCATCACCGTTGATTTCTTCAAGAGGTCTGAAGATATATTGCCCTGTGAGCAGGCAGCAAGCACATCAGCGGGGCCTTGGACTTGACCATTCTGAAAAGTGGACTCGGCAGACTACGATGCCAGAGAATGTGCCTTTGTGACCATCTCAGATAAGGAAGGAATATCAGACTCGAGAGAATATTTCCGCTCTACCTTTGGTTGTAGACAACCCTTGGCGGAAAGATCGATGTTTGATTCTGATGGAGGGATGAATCGGATGATGTCGTATGGCGGCAGGGGAAACGGTTTGAGATTGAGAAGGCGCGCGGGGAGGTTCAGTGCGCACCCCAGTCACAGTGGAGCCAGATGGTTGTGCTTTAGCTCTAGATGAATTGCAATGGCCAGACGATATCGGTATTGACCTCGTAGAATTGGCGTCCTCTGCTTTAATATCGGATCTATTTTTTGGAGAAGTATGAACTGAAGCATTGGTTTCATGATTGTCTTCACCGCTATGGGAAGGGTCGAAATGACTGTTGCCAATGCTTTGTTGTTTCGCCGCTTTTAGACGCTGCCGTGAAGCTCGCTTATGTTCGGTATTCAGTGCTCTCATCTTCTGTTCTACTTCAGGATCCTTTTTCTTTTCAATGCACCATAGTCTTTTGCGCTCGGAGTCCCTCTTTTCTGGAGCGATGTGTTGCAAGTCATATCTGTACCGTGGCATGATAAAACTGTACACGTATTGGTGGCACTGTCACGGTGGTGTGGAAGCGGTGGCAAGGAGTAAAGCTTTTATGATTTGATTTTTCATCACTGCATCGTCACATAAATAACCAGGAAGCAGTTATTCCTCGTGATATGGTGACAAAGGGTTCTTTATTTGCCAATCTGCACAAGCCCTGCCTGCCCACTGTCAACGATATTTGGAAACTAATCCGTCTGATGCTGGCCATTGTTCTTCCGCACACTGCTATTTTCATTTCCACCATGACTCGGATGCATGAGTGACCACCTCTATCTTTGCGCTCACATCTTTGTCTCCGCAGTTGTGCACTTTGTCACCAGGAGGGCTGCGTCCTTGCCTTGGCAATGCACAAAGAGCCACTAACTTTGTCATAACCAGGAATGCATCGTCTACGCCCTCGTTCGTCTTTGCTAGTGAGCCTCTATAAATTTGATGCCCAATTGATTTGCTAACGTTTTTCCCTTGCTCCTTCGTCACGGTCTGTGTGTCCAGCCCGTCTGCTTTAACACACTCTGCTTGATACGCTCGTGTCACGCACGGATGTCTATCGGAATAAGGTGAACGGTCTAAATATCCGAAGATGATTTCACTATCAAAGGTCGTCTGATTCGTCGTGTCATGTACCTTCACGATGCCATCGATCCCGTGGTTTGTGATTGCTTGAAAACGTCCTCCTATCACATCCCACACGTGCACTCCCTGGGTGTTCCATTCTTAAGTCGAATATTACTCACCATCTCAATGCAAATGTACTTTCCTTTGACCTCCATGTTTTGACCTTTGAAGTCCAGACCAATTGTTAGAACGAATTCAGGAGACCAAATGTCCATGTCATGACTGAAGTTGCAATATCGAATCGCAGCGCAAGGCTCGAACAACTACCACTCGGACAAACACATGCCTCCGAGCTTAGCCATTCGCTAAACTTAGAGAAGCTCTGCAGGTCGTGAACGATTATCGCAGTGCTAGTCATCGATAAGACCGCCCATTAATAATCATACTCATATTTCTTTTATTCATTACGAGGTTGCAACATTTCATCATGCGACTAGAAAAAAGACTATGCAAATACAATATCGCTTCGATCCCAAACAACCAGGGGACGAACCGCCACCTCCACAATAAGATGATCCATTTCCAGGAAAGCCACGAGTCTTCAAGTTCAAGTTCGGCACGTCAAACAGCAGTCTGATGGTGGAGAGTCAAAATAGCAGCCGGTATATACGCCGTAGAAGTGTTCACGTACACCATATCTCGGGCTTGTCTGTTCAGTATCTTGCTACATAATCATTCATGACCAGGAATCCACTTGTCCATGTCACTCCAAAGTTTTTCTCGTATCTTTTTCCACGTAGCTCGTTTTGACCGGATACAATGAGAACACCAGCCTTCCTCCCCCCACGGAATGTCGATCAACGCCTGGGCACCGCACACCGGATCAAATAGAAATTTTGTGTACAGCCCAGAGTCATGGATGCGTTTGTTCCAGGCATCCTGGATGCCATATTCAAATGAACATGTCTCTGACGCAAGTGATGAAAAGAATGAGTCAGACGTTTAAAATAACCAGGAATATAGCAGTACCTTGTGATACGGAAAACTTCGCTTTCTTGTTCCAGGGGGTAGATGTATTGACTTTATCCCCCTGGCAAGGTGACATGCCAATTCGCACAGCGATTTCTGACCAGGTGGTGACCGACAGTTCTCTTATGAGAACCACGCACTTCTGGTCTGCATGGCTAATCTGCTCGAGTCCTGACTGCCCAAGGACGTCGTTGCCATGCAGACCAATCCCGCGTGTTCTGGCAAGTTCATACAAAGCACGCTTCACACCACTATTCACGTCACATGAACGTGCAAGGGCAATAAATTCCGCAGCATTTTCCTTCGGCTCGGAGGTCAAATCTGCCAGGGAGGATGTCCATGTTTGCCCAAGAACTTGAGCTGCCCAAACACGATACGTTTCGAAGCCCAAGGCAGTCGCAGCACGGAGAATGGGGGCGAGAAACTGATAATGGGGGAGGTTGAAAGTAATATTCGCTAAAGATAGTCAGACTGATCCATGCAAAGATAATGATATACGTTACATTGGGTTATCATCAAATTTCAAGAGAGCCACGAGGTCGTCCACCGTAGTAATGTTACCGAGGTGGTATACCATCACCTTGCCATTATTTTCCACCCACACAATCGTCGTTATTAGGGAAATCATCTTTGAGGTTATGTTCAAGAAGCTGTGCGAAGAATGAAGACTTGATGACCAGCCTGGAACGATGAAGCTTGAACAGCACCCCATCAACCTCGATGAGAGTATTGGCATCCAAAATGTAAAAAGTTTCGTGATTTTGAGCGGTAGCGCAATCAGATCTAGCCCGCTTGAGAGGACGTCCTTGGCCAGGTTCACTGCTAGTCGTTCCGGGGGCCCCTCTCTTTCCTTAACCTTGCAATAATTCTTTGCATCGTCCTTGTTCACGCATGCGGAAGTTGTGCAGTTATTTGAGACCTTCTGAAGAGCTGTTGACGCCTGCTCCATGTCAACGCTGTTGATCTGCATGCTCAACGGTGGTGGCTTGGAGCTTGAAGGACCGTGTGTAGATAATATCTCCTGATCCAGTTGGATAGGAGAGTCAGCTGCTTTGAAATTACCTGTGCTTTCATGCGGGGCTACACAAAACCGGTCGGTTCAGGAAGCTCAGTGCTATCAAGAGTGGAAAACGAGTGGACGGAATCTGCCCTTGGGAGGGGGTTGTACATCTCTTGATGTTTCTGAAAATTTGAGGGGCTCGCCGAACACGATAGCATCTTCATGGACATCACTGCATTGAAAGAAGACGACCATTATAACTTAGCTAGTATACCTTTACACATGTGAGACTTTTAGTATTTAGTGAACAAAGAGTAAATGTAACTTACGAGTAGATTTCAAAGCTACGAGCGCTGTGTGTGGTGAGTGTTCTTGATGAGATTCTAGCGCGCGTCAGTCGCTGAGATCAGAGTGACGTTATCCATCATGATATTACGTCACGCGTTGCTAGAATCATGTGATATATATAGTTTGAAGTAATAAAGCACAAAATAAAACAGCTCTCCCATGCCCGTTGAACATTATGACGGCCTGAGGTAGGCTCGAGACCAGCCTGGACTACGTCAAGATTCCCACTCTCAAAGGACGTACATCAGACTGGTCACGAGTCTAGGCTTGAGGTACATGTCGCCCTATCTCCCTCCCTCCCTCCCTACACTATCCATGTCTCTCTACACCTCCTTCGCAGTTGCAGGCGCAGGCCCCACAATCGGTGGCCGTATCGTGAAGGCAAGATTCAATAACTATTGATTGTATTTCCTCAGTTTATCTGACTGTTTACTAGGCTTTGCTTGAGCGAGGGCGCGTCAGTAGTTGCTCTCGCTCGACCCTCGAGTACATCGACAGCAGCCCACTCCTCGAGGGCGCAAAGATTGCCACGGCCGACTATGCTGACGTCAAAGCAGTCGCCTCCATTCTCCGCGAGCATAAAGTGGAGGTCGTGATTTCTGCATTGGCATACGGCGCATTACCTGCGCAGTCTACTATCGCTGACGCTGCCAAGGAAGCTGGTGTAAAACTTTTCGTTCCCTCATGAATTCGGTCTGCCTACGGAGGGAGGCAAGGGTGGTCACCTGGTCATCAAATCACAGTTTGCTGGTGAGATTTTTTATTTTGTGCCTGGTTTAGTTGGAAGTCGTTAAACGCTCGTGGTATTGTAGACTACCTGAAGTCATTGGGCATTCCTTCAGTGCGCTTCTATGTAAATACTCGTTTATCCCATACATCTGGCAGAACTAGTAACACCTTTTGACACAGACCGGGATGTTCATGGAGTTCCTCCCACAGTTCGCTGGAGTTGACACCGGGAAGTTCATGGTCCTTGGCAAGGGTGATGCTTCCTTTTCTACCACTGCCTTGGAAGACGTTGCAGGTATTGTGATAATCATTTTTCAATGATCATACATAATGACATGGGATACAATCTAGGTTTTACCGCTCACATTCTTACATCCCTCCCACCGGCTAAACTCCATGATGCTACGTTCCGCATCGAGGGAGAACGCACATCCTTCAATAAAGTTGGCGCCCTATATGCATCCAAGAATATTGCAGTAGAGCATGTCACCTCCCTTCCCGAAGGATACGTTAAGCAGACTCTTTTGCAAGGCTTATTTGAGCAGGGCCGAGGCAGCTCCGGGTGGGACAACTACGCCGACAAGGACATCCCGGAGAATGCTCATAGCGGTAATGCACTATGGCCTGGGCACCAGTGGAAGAGTGTCAAGGATGTGTTGGAATTGTAGAACTCGAGGGCTGCTGCTGGTTCATCTGCATCTTGAGTCGTTGTATCACAAGCCCTCTCTAGTCTGAGTTGCCCTCAGCCGTCTTTACGTTCAACCGTTCGACATACATCATTCTCTACATAATATTTATCTAGTGTGAATGACTTCTGAAAATGTACGAGTATGCCTAAAGACTGCACACTAGTTTGCCACCAAACCCCCACTCTGCTGTGTGCATTGGTCACTCAAATAAGATGGCATTTCAAACTGCTGGATTTGGCTCGGTAGACTCGCAAATTGCATCAACAGCCCTGCAGCCATGTGCCAGCCAATATGACAATGGAATGCCCAGAGCCCTGGGTTGTCGGTAATGAAGCGGATGGCGATCCAGCCATAGCCGGGAAGAGTCAATGTGTCGCGTCTCGGCGGGTTGGTCGTATTGAATTGCGACACCCCAGACTGGTAATCGCCATCACCTTCACCAAGAATCCAGAATACATGCCCATGAAGATGGAATCTACACGGTGCGTTAGTCACAAGAGACTAGGACTGATGTATAATCAACGGCACATACGGGTGGCTAGCATCATCGTAGTTATTCAAGATTAAGTCAACGACAGTGATATTATCATTGGTAATGACAAGTTGGCTTGAGTCGAAGGTAGTCTGGATCCCGAGCTTTGACATCTGCAGCAAGGTAGGATTCGTGCTCTCTGCTTGCCAACTCGTGCTGTTCATGAATGCCAGCGTTTGCGTTCCGCCAGATTGAGTTGTTTGCTGAAAAGACATGAAGATTTGAACGGTGTCCGTGCTATTGGGTGGGTTCATGGCAATTTGGGGTACAATCATTGTGCTGTTGAGGTCGAGACAAAGGGAGGGGAATGCGTCCGACCAATCCTGGGTGTTTGGTGTCGTTGGCGAGGCACCGTATGTCATCGTAGCCAGCACCATCGTGTTGAGGTTTGGATTACTGAGTTTGTAGCAAGTGGCCTGCATCTCGGCGCGTACGTTGTACGATCCTGCTGTCTGATTTGTCGTCAAGATAACAGAGTAGCGCTGTGCGACGTGTATAGGGACACGGTGCACATCCACAGGTACAAGAGATGTCCCGTCTGCTTCAACAACGCTCAGCACGTGCGAGTCTACGCTGAACATGAACTCCGTCAGTGAGCCCATATTAATGAGACGAAGCCGATAGCGCAAATTTGGTTGAAGATCGAATGAGGAACCGTTCATCTTGCCGTTGATGAGACCGCTATCCGGGGGAGGTTCTGCTCCAGGGTTAACTCCACCATAGTTGGAGCCATCGATTCCAGCAGAGCTCAAGTACTGAGTGAGTAATCCGGAAGACATCACATCATACCAATCTAGAAAGAGAGTCGCCCTGAGAACACAGACAAAAAAAAATACCGATACGAACCCCGAAAGTATGACAAGCGCCTCGCGGTCATATTGGCCATAAATAGGCTCGCTGAGAGAGTGAATTATAAGTGGACCGTAAATGCCATCTGTGTACCTTGTTTTGTTCACGTTAGCCTCAAAAGGAAACCACCATGTGCTGCAGATGTTTACTGTGTAGATGCATGGGCATGATACCAGAACGTTCCGTACTGGTTCGGATTAATGGTGAAACGATAGGCTAAATATGTTAGACTCGTGGAACGTGGTCACAAGAAGTAAACCTACTAAAATTCATTCCCGGAGGAATAGGGCACTGAGTGATACCGTTGGTACCATCCATGTAGTTGGTCCCGTTTTGAAGTTGACCATGCCAGTGAATAGTGGTGCCATTGGGTAATTGATTGAAAACATTAACCACAAGCTCATCGCCGCTGTTCACCTCAATAAGAGGGCCAGGGAATTGGTCTAAAGTTCCAAAGTCAGTGGGATCATCATCATGTATGGAGTAACGTGGCGTACTGTTCACCACTAACATAGTTCTCTCGACACCATCAGGTGAACCGACTGCTTCAGATATGATGAATTCGTAGTATCTGGTTGTCGTTGTGTTCGTAACAACAAAATTCTGATCCAGGAGAAATGAAGAATTCGTCGTGACATAGCTCAAGTTCGACGTTTTCTTCAATCCCAATCCGAGCCCCAAACCAAGAGCCAAAGCGAGCACGACCACAACGGCGCCAGCTATCCCGGTGATTATGAACAACTTGCGACGACCTATTGGAAATTCTAGTTGGAATAAAATCAAACAGTTGCGACGCAAGTCCACGAACCACTTTGCCTGGTGGGTGTAACGCGGGCCTCGTTAAAGCCAGATCCTCATGGTCGCTCGAGCTACCCTCCTTCGAGGGTGACACCACGGTGGACATCGTGAAAAAAAGGATGTCGGCCCCTGAGGCGCTAATTCACTCTATATGGGCTAGAGATTCGAGGATGCACGTTCGTAAGGACTATTGATGTGAAGACAGGCACGAATCAGTGGTAAAGATATCCATCTGTATGATGGGATTCTAAATAACCAAGGATGATCAATTTAGAACGTTCGCACACGATACGAGTCCACCCTCGAAGTCCATCTGCCAGGAAGATTCGGTCCGCTTAGCGGCTTGGAATTGCCAGCTTGGAGAGCGCCAGCATTCTTTCCGCAAACGAAGAACCATTACATAATCAAGTTGGACGTGCCGATGACATAATTAGATGGCAACTTCCTTGAAATCATGGCTGAAAAGTACCCATGGATGTGTTCCACGGACTGAGAGGTGGGTGCTACGGGGCATGCGGTCATATGCCTAACGTATTTAAGGACGAAACGTTTGATACCGCGGAAGCAACTCGTTTGATTCTGTATGCGCTCCATTTAAGCCCCACCCCGGCTCCCAGGTCCCTGTCAGTGTGTGCTCGGCAGCCTGCAGTCTGCGTGCCATGCGCTTATCTCCATGTCTAAGTCTACTCTTTGCGATGCGGAAAATACTCTCTGAGACGGATCAGCGGCACGGTAGCGACGAGACAACATTACTGGTGGATGAATTTATCAATCCTTCTCTGAGTTTGACTCATCCGTTTGCTCACGAACAACTCTACACCGCACTGTCGAAAGTACGATGTCGGCGCGCCATTCGGTCGAACACTATTTGAGAGAGAAGAGGAGAAAAGGCACTAACAGCAAACGTAGTGTACAAACATCTCTTATTGTAATTCATGGTAAACGTTCCAAGGCGAACAGATTGCTTGTACACGAACGATAACATAAGATTGGTATTGCAAATGATTGTATAGTCCAGGTAATTAATGACAGTTATAATCAATATCCCATGCAACACTGAGATCGTTTGCTCCGAAAGTAGACCCAGAATTCAACCAAATCGTCCTGAATCTCTCAGCACCAAAGGTTTCACAACACGGTTCCAGTTCTCTGACCAAGAACCCCACTCCCTGTCATCACCTTCTTGGTGTTCGTGATTATGGACATGACGCTCGACATTGAGCGGTACCTGTAATGCTCGTTCCAGATTTTTCCGTAAAGAATCAAGTGCAGGTGACGAAGGAAAAGAAGTGAGGAGGGTCTATGATGCGTAGTCAGTCTTCATCTATATCGTAGGGGGGATGGGTCCTACCTCCAGATGCTCTGCGAGCTGAGACGCATTCCTGAAAACCAGGCCATTAATACCGTCTCTGACAAGCTCTGGAAGGCTGCGAATGCGGCTATCAATATGACAGAGGTCTAATCACGCGGGTTCTCACCATGCAAAATCGAGGGCACAAACGGGGAGTCCGCATCCGAACATATCAACGATTTTCATTGGTAAATCGAGCGCGGACGAACTTGAGTGCAAGGATATGCCCAAGTCAGCAGAGCCTAGATAAGATTGGTGAGCGAACTTGTGACCATGCGCGAACGGCTTACCCAGCAAAAGGGGATAGTCTTCGGCTTCAAGCCATAAACTGGTGCACCTGACATACTGCCAGTCTTTTTGCAAGAGCTCCACTTCTGCCATGTATCGTTCTTTAAGCGGCCCTTTGCCTGTGATGACCATCCATATGCGAGGCAAGACTTGTCGTTCCTTTGAATCGTGTTTTGATTGCGAGTTCTCATAATTCGTAAGATTTACTTCACGAGCACGAGACTCGTAGAGCTTCAATGCCTCCAAGAGAATGCCAAAGTCTTCGTCTGGTGTCCATGACGTACTGCTCACCAGCAGCGCTGGGCGATCTTTTCGAAGACTGGGCGAAGTCGGGGAGCTAGGTGCGTGAGAAGCTGAATACGGTAGGAGTCCAAGTATTTCGGTGAATTGGGTCGTATATGGCGGCGACGCACTGGGGAGAAAATCGACAAGTGATGGCGATATCGAGCGTCCAAGCCGTATGAAGAGCTACATCAAAGGTGTCAGATACCACTGGATATCAGAGTCACTTTTGTACCTCATGGACTTCTAAAGGTAGACACTTGTGAAAGTGGCTGGGTGGACGATCATGCAAGACCGCCTTGTGTCCTCTGGAACCAGTAATTAATCATAAGTTGATATTGTAGACAATCAGACAAACATCAAACCCCATTCCTGCTCCAGATGGTTTCGCATAGCGTTTGTAACGAAGAGGTGAGCGTACGCAGAACTGCCGAATATGATCTCAAAGCTAAAGGAGGATGGTAAAGAACGCTTGGCACAAATGATGATGAACATACCGTTTCGCGATATTGACGAGCAGATGTGTCTCCCCCAATCTCAATGTGAGAATGCTATACCCGAGGTTATGCCAGTCGATGATCACTTTGCTTCCCATTATCCCTCCGACAAGCCACACTAAAGCGAGAGTGGGAATACTTGGGGGATTCTGCAAAAATATATTCGAGCGCTGAAGGTGGCAGCCACATTTATATTCATACCTGCACCATGATAAACTCGGGCGGGCGGGGTATATCAAAGACTAGCGTGTATAGAATGGTGGCTATCTGATATAGAATTTTGATCGGAGCGGCTAGAACGAAAGGAATCCGCGTAACAGGTGGTGGTGGTTCTGACAAGTAGGACAACCTGATATTCGAGAGGGAGGTTAGCGAAAGTATCGGCTTGGAGCCTGACTCGGACGTGTCGAATGTCAGTTTGAAAAAATGCGATACCAGCAGTTCTCACCTTCGTATCCAATGAGATAGGTGTCAAATTCCAGCTTCGCAAAGCTCTCTGCATGGTACATCATTCGCGGGCTGCGTCCCACATCGCCTAACACGAGAATGGCGACTGAGCGCAATTTCGGGGTTTGTCGCACCTTCTGGAAGACATTCACGACAAGGAACACCAGAAGCGCAAAAAAAGATAATGCTGCGAATATAAAGAAGTCGTGAAAATCGCGACTCTTGTTTGCTATCATCGCATTGGAGCCTTGAGCACAGCGAGCAGAAGGGCATACACGACACAGCCACCATTGACAGCGACCTTAGTAAGTTAGTAGTAGGCGTCTACACATCTTGACTGCTTTATCCAGAGTACACAATCGACGAGAACGCATAATAGTACTATTGCCAATAGATGAGGAGACAGCCTGCAAGAACGTTGCCATAGACGTTTGTGGTGGGCTGCTCCTCTTAATATCCTTCTTGCCTTGTCTATAATACAGACAATAAAGTATATTTTAAAATATATCTATATGAGTGCAAGGGAACGATGACCAGGGAGCTTAGTGATTGTGAATGTGAATGTAAGTGTACATGAATGGGTGAGGATCAGTGATAGCGTTACAGGACGGGGGATGGTGGCTGTGCATGGGTGTGGCCTGAGGCCTGAGGCGTCAGCTGGGTATTGGGCAGACGAGAAAGTGGTGAAAGGTGGTAGTAGGAGATAACGAAGCGATGAGGATTTGGGAAAGACAGTTGGAGGTGGCGAGAGATGGGAAGAGGTGGGAACCAGTGCGGTTAAAGGCAGCAGGTGGGTGCAAGAGGTAACGGGCGGGGTACGGGTATATTTGCACCGCGCCTCCAACTGTACTTAGAGGCTCCCTCGACTCATCAACGCACGGATTGCTGAATGCATGGGCGCTAGAAACATTCGAAAGAGGTCGTTGTGAAGCTGGACACAGGTGATAGCTTCAAGCTCGTGATTGAGCCGACTGTGGAGCTTGGAGATGTACCTATACACGTAGGTCAGGCACCAAGTCGCGAAATCGCAAACAAACACACCTGCGCAAGTCTCTGCCCTTCGGATAAAACAACAAGGCAAGACTCCAGACCCTTCAAACACCACTGCCTTTCAAGCCAGGAGAGGGAGTGATAATCCCAGAAGAGTTTAAATACATGTTTAAACCCGTCGTCCCATTGGTTCGGAGCTTGCGAGAGATGGAAGGCCCAGTTTTGACATGCATAATTGAGAGCGCCAGATGTTGCTTGACTCTGTTCCCGTGCTTCTTGTGCGAATGCCACAAAGCCGCTCATAGCACGTAAGATCCCCGTATCTGGCGGAAGACGACCATGTGGTGACGCAGAGGTGGAGGCAGAGGTGGAGGCAGAGATGGAGGCAGAGATGGAATGATCTCGGGGGCCTAATGCCAGAAACGCCGGAAACATCAAGACATCGGACAAGCTCCCGAACTGCTCGATTACTTGAAGAGCAGGCAGCATGCGCGATCCTGGGGTGATTGTGAACTCTCTGATGGCTCCGACTGCGCTCGAGAATTCTTCCATCGCTGCCCACACAGACGCTGCAGGAGTTACTTGCCAGTCTCGACCATCCTGGGTCTGCAGCCAGGAACGCCCGTCTTCAATCTGTAGCCATTCTCGCCCACCCTGGGACAGCAGCCAGTTTGGCTCGCCATGATACCGGACATTGCTGAACTGGTTTAACCTCAAGGCTTCCGTGATCAGGAGCGACCGCGAGGCTTCTGCCATCTGGTCCTGCAGCCAGGTTCGCCTGGCTTGAGTTTGTAGCTGCGTTGGCCTAGCTTGAGTCTGCAGCCAGGTTCGTCCAGGTTCGGACCGTAGCCACGTTCGCCCGGGTTGCGACTGCAGCCACTCCCCGCCCACTCGGCATCTGTAGCCACTCTCGCCCGCCCTGGGATTGCAACCACTCTCGCCCCGCCATAGGACTGTAACCAAGTTTGCCCGTCCTCGGACTTTGACCACTCTCGTCCCCCCGGCGTATACAACCACACTTGCCCTGGCTGGCTCTGTAACCACTCTCGCCCAGGCCGGGTCTTCAGCCACTCTTGCCCACCCTGTAACAGCAGCCACACCCTCCCGCCCTGGGTCTGCAACCAATCTACTCCACCCTGGTCCTGCAACCAGTCTCGTCCTGCCTTGTCCTTCAGCCAGGAATGTGCGTCCTCAATCTGCAGCCACTCTCGCCCATCCGGGGTCTCCAACCAGCCTAATCCTTCCTCAGTCGATAGCCAGACTCGCCCGCTCCTGTTGTGGAGCCAGCGTCTCCCGGCCCGGGTTGGGAGCCAGTCCAACCCGTCGTGGGTCTGCAGCCATCCCAACCCGTCCTGAGTCTGCAGCCAGGCACACCCGCACTGGGTCTGCAGCCAGTCTTTCCCGTGCTGGGTTTGCAGCCAAGCACGTCCATCCAGGGTGTCTAACCAGAATAGTAGATCCGAACTGCGATCTCCCTGAAGCCATAGCAAACCCATAAGAACTTGTATTGACTCTGGTGGCTGGACGACGAAGGCTAACGACTGCTTTAAGCTCTGGGGGTCATGGGGTTGCGTAGCTGGACTGTGCTTCTTCAATTCTGAGAGAGCATCAAGGAGGGCTGTGCGTCTTGGAATGTCTCGTATTATCAAACGCAATGAGGATTCACCGAGTAGGGAGTGGGGTGGTATGATATCTTGTACTTCAGGAAGGCCGCAATTGGATGGGTCTAAAGCATAGTCACGAACAGACGAGTGAAAGATATTCACGGGAAGACGGCTGTCGATAGGAATATCTATGATTGACCGTAAGCTGCACCAGCGCTGTCTCAACATCACTGCCCTGACCCGGGCCGAGAAGTTTCGAGATTTGCGAGATAGTTAGAGGGTCTTCAAGGGCAGCAACAATGGACAGATGCAGATATGACCGCCTGGGGTTGGCACAGGTGGAAAGGATATGATCGTATAACTTGTACACTTCGGCTCCTGGCAGAAAGTCGCACTTTGATTCGAGCATGAGCTGAAAACGATCGCGGGGATCTTCATATCCATCATTGACGATAAACTTGATCATCGTAGACGCCACGATGAAACGTCTGCCCGCTCGGCTAACAAGCCGCATAAATTGATCCCTTGTTGGTGGAGGGACATCGGGATGGCGACCTAACAACTGTCTGAAGGAATGTTCCAAGAAAATGTAGATATCCCGGTCAACACCTGTGCCGTCTAACGAGATAGTGGTACCCCCTGGTATCTCGTCCACAAGGCGCACCTCTAATTTCTGAATAGCCTCACGGATATGCGCTTCCAAGCGGCTTGTGAGCAGGACATGGATTACGGGGAGGTTGGGTTTACGAAGAGCTTGGCCAAGTAGGGAGATGAGATCAGCAACCTCGGTTTCGGATGTGCATTCATCAATGGCGTCAATAACAAACACCAAAGACTCGCGCAGTCTGAAACGGAGCCTCCAGAGAGGTTGGAGAAACAGCGCATCCATCTGTTCGGGAAGTGACTTGTCGGGGCCTAGAAGAGCGGGATTCTCGCGTATAGATTTTTTCAGGTCCTCCAGGACACTTGGATAATTGCTAGCAAGCTGATAGGCCAGCGTGGCAAAAAAGTAACCAGTCGTGCAGCGTTTTAGAGTGCTTGCGCGAGAAGAAGAAAGTTCCTGCAAGCCGCCTTTCGTTAGTTGTGTGGTCCGCGACTCTCAGAGCTCTCATCCTCTCAGCTACAGTGAATGCAACAGCGGACTTTCCGACGCCTGCCATACCATGCAGCCAGATCAATCGACTCTCTCGGTTGTCAAATGATTTGAGTAAATAATTGAGAACGTCCACCCGGGTCCCTTCCAAACATTTTGGATGGGGCTGGCGTTCGGGGGAGTCATATTCAGCCCCCTTGACAGCGACCTGGGACAGATTCTCCCAAGTGCCTGCAGACGACGGAAGACCTGTTGATGAGGTCAGAGAGAGGGAGAACGAAACAGATAGATACTGACATAGATTTTTGATTCATACACCAATGTTGTGACATAGATTGTGTGATGGAACGCAACTAGACGGGTTCGGCAGCGAGGTTAGATGTCATATGAACAGCGGTTATCCCGGGGTGCAACATACCCTGTACGAAGACGCAAAACCGAAGGATCGTGGCGAAAAGATTGAGCTATGAAGTGATGGCCCACTGATAGGATAGTCCAAAGGTTACTTGGGTCTAGGACGCGAGTGTTATAGGAAGTAGCTAGGAGATAGTTGAAGAACCTCGGGAGAAGCGAGGAATTAAGTGGAATGCAAACAGCTGTAATTAAATAAGGGGGCGATAACTTCTCTCGAAAACAACACGGTCCGGTCCGTTTGCGGGCGTGACGCTTCGGCAAACGCCGTTTCGTCGGATGACGTGAGCGACGAACGTCTTTCTTGCTTCGATCGCGGTGGCGCAGACCCCCGGAACCGCAACAGCGTTCTGAACGGTCGTTGTGTGTTCCTCGTCGTCCGTTTCCTCGATCGTCGGCCCCGCTTATCTTGCTGTATGTTTTTTGCTGCGACAGGACGGTTGCTGACCTGGCTGCCTCCAGATCTCACGCAGACTCGAGTCGGACTCGTCTGCTAACCCCTCTGCTGTCACCAACCAAGGAGGCCTGCACGTTGGCGGAGCCCTCATCCTCGTTGCTGCGTTAGTCCTCCTCATCCTCCTGGTCACCTACCACTGGTGGAGGCCGAGCATCCCCGTCAATTCTTTCTGTGGCTGCTGTCTTCCGCCCCCCCGCCGCCGGAGCAGGTCAAAGGACTGCGCCGACATCGTCGTGATGACCTCCCTCAACCACACTGCCGCTGCCGCCACCACTCACCTCACCACTGCTGCCACGGTGGGCTCCGTCGCTGACCACGACTCGTTCTGGAGTGCTGGTGCTGGCGAAGTCGAGCATGTCGAGTCTGCTGAAGCGCCCAGCAGAGGCCGAGGAGCTCAGGACTCACCTGATGCGGACCACGCCCTGCCCTTCCCACTTCGATTTCGACCAGATGGTGAGCCCGAGGTCCAGTACATCTCCATGTGAGTCGTCTGTCTTTCTCCAATTGCCATCTTCTATTTGACTGACTCGGATGAATGCCACCATGCTAAGCTCCAATATGAACGTCAAGACACTGAAGAAGCAGTGCCGCCAGCTTGGACTCACCTCCACTGGCACCAAGTCCGTGCTTTGTGAGCGGCTGGAAGACTTCAGTCGAGACCGAGATTCATGGGATAGGTGCGTGAATAGGGCTCGCTTCAAAGGCACAATTTTGGCTCACCTTGGTTATCATCCTTCAAGGCTCCGGCCAGGGGCTCACAGAGCTCACAAGGGCCCACGAGTGGGACATTCGACAAGCAAGGCCAAGGCGGGCCGCATGAAGCAGTCAACCCAACGCCGCACCCAGTTGCTGCTTGGTACTGAAGCAGCCCTCACCTCTGCTCCTGCTGCCACCACCAGCCGCTCAAAAGACATGCGCACGCAAGATGAAATTGCAGCGCTACTGCCCTGGGTGAGCCCCTGCCTCTGGCTCCCTTTCATATCTGATGTGTTCGTTGAGCAGGCCGATGCCATCAATAGCAAGTATCCATATGCGTTGACGGATGGCACACCTGAAGTAGCAAGCACCCCGTCTGCTCATCCTAGCACAACTGCTGACAGCACCAGTTCTTTGCGGCATTCTGCTGATGCCCTCTTCGAAGATGCCATCATCCAGAGCGTGGGCACGAGACTCGTTGGGATTGTCCAAGACGCCCTCCTACAGCCAGGTGCTAGATCAACTAGCACCCATGAGGCTGGTATTGACGAAAACCCAGCGGTAGTGTTTTTTTGAGGTCCACATCAAGTTCTCGTGAGCTGACCGATGTTTCAAACAGGATGCTGTGAGTGCCGTGCCACCACCACCACCACCACCACCTATGCCAGAGCCAGTCAGTGACAAGCTGCGCATTGTCACGCTCGGGGATGGCACCGTCCTGAAACTGGCAGATGCCGAGATTCCAGACCCCCCTGCCATCAGCTTCGTGAACAACATCTCACGGCTCAACAGCATGTGGGATGACCGCACAGTCCACTGGGAGGGGGAGTCTGTCATGAATATTCAAGGCCACCCAATCGCACTTGAGTACTGGCCCTTGCTGTACCGCTATGGCCGTGATCATCAGTGGAAGGGCACGAAGAGTAAGTGGACGGACTGGCGGGTAAGTGCTGCTCTTGAACCTCGGGCCTGCTACCACAGCTTGCTGATGTGCTCTGCGCCCTCGTTTCTGTTGCCCAGTATGTTGTTGAACGCTATCGGGAAGGCACCGAATCGCAATTCTGGGAGGAGTTCAGTGCTGA
Organism: Suillus subalutaceus; assembly: GCF_016647625.1. Classification (NCBI taxonomy): domain Eukaryota; kingdom Fungi; phylum Basidiomycota; class Agaricomycetes; order Boletales; family Suillaceae; genus Suillus; species Suillus subalutaceus. The sequence goes on from NW_024540268.1 coordinate 442,621, forward strand.
TGGCAAACGCATGACTTATACTGCGATCGTCCAGAAACTATGTGTCAAGCGCAAGACGGTCCTTGCTGCAGCTGTTGAGCATGCTCGCAAAGAATATGGTGACGAGTTCGACGATCTATTCACATACTGGAAGGGTGGAGAAGAGCATGTGATGGTGAAACCATCAGCGGTCGCTAAACGATTCAATGAATTGGCTGGTGGACATGTTCATGGGTGCCACGAAGGACAGTAAATACTAGGGCTATGCAACTAACTTTTCATACGTACAAACTTTCAAGTTGAATGAAGGGCACATTTACTATCAGGTCCGCGTTTTTCAACAGTCTGGTGACTCTGGTCAGCCTCTATAGTCTGCGGAACCCATAGGTTTGATCTGAGTCGGTCACGTCTAGTACACGGAGAAAAATTAGTATGTAAGCACATAAGGGGCAACAGCAGCAGCATTAGGGGCAACATTATCTCTCTCTCTCTTACACGCCACTTCGACACCACGCTCAAACACACCCAAGGTACTGCTCGATTTTCATTTCTAATGAAGGACCAGTGCACTGAATCAGCACTAGCCTACAATGACAACACCATTCAAAGACTATGCCAGCGAGACAAGCAGTACTGCTGCTGTTGGGTCGAAGATCTCAGACACCGACATTCACAGCGGTGACATCATGCACTTTGCCCGCCTTGGTTTTGCAGCATCCATCAAGTTCCTTGCAGAGCAGCATGGTTTTAATGAAAGCATTGTTCAGAACGTTTACAAGCAACTTAAAGATTATGCTGAGGCAAGGGATGTCATCGAGATGATGCGAGATGATGCGGAGGAGCGGGCAAGTAGAGGAGATCTTAAAGCGAAACGAGGATGAGCCCATCGAAGAAAGGGATGAGAGCACAAAAGCAGACTCGGAGGACGTGGACGTCAAAGACGAGGAGGATTAAGTGGGCATTGCAGCATGATCTGTAGCAAGTATACAAGGTGTTTTGTTGATATAGTAGGCCTACAACCCAAATCATCAGGAGACTATGTCTCCACATCCTCGGCTTCCTCGTATGCGCATCTGTTTGACACTGAGCTGTAAAATGGGGTCAGAGTGTCTCGTCGTAGGTTGAGTAGACTGAGGTTTGGGTGGCACATGGGTGAGAGTGTCTCGTCGTAGGCTGAGTAGACTGAGGTTTGGGGTCAGAGTGTCTCGTCGTAGGCTGAGTAGACTGAGGTTTGGGGTCAGAGTGTCTCGTCGTAGGCTGAGTAGACTGAGGTTTGGGTGGGTCAGAGTGTCTCGTTGTAGGCTGAGTAGGCTGAGGTTTGGGTGGGTCAGAGTGTCTCGTCGTAGGCTGAGTAGACTGAGGTTTGGGGTCAGAGTGTCTCGTCGTAGGTTGAGTAGACTGAGGTTTGGGTGGCGCATGGGTCAGAGTGTCTTGTCATAGGTCAGAGTGTCTCGTCGTAGGTTGAGTAGACTGAGGTTTGGGTGGCGCATGGGTCAGAGTGTCTCGTCGTAGGTTGAGTAGACTGAGGTTTGGGTGGCGCTAGGTCGAGTAGACTGAGTTTGGTGATACTTCATCTAAAGCTTCTCCCGCGGAATGGCAACGTCAGGGGAGGAAAATAAGGATACACAGTCCCACAGATTAGGATGCAGGTAGATGTAATTGGTAGGCGGGGGGGTAGTACTCCTTGATTCAGTTGGAAGCCGGTTTAGAGTAAGGAGGAGATACAAGGTTTTCGTACATTCTACATAACACCTACTAAGCACAAGCACAGCACCTCCCGCACTGTGGGCACTTAACCATAGGTGGTCTGTTAGGGTCGAAAAAATGTTCCCGTGGCTCTGCAGGGTCATCGTTTGAAGAAATGAGATACTTCACTATGGTTAGGTTGGAGAACTCCGCGCTCCAACCTCCCCACTCACATATCCTCCTTAGTGGCCAGCATTTTTTCGACGTGGAGGTACTGACAGCCACCCCTCCGGAACGAGTGGGTACCATAAGGGGCAGGGTCAATGTTGATGTCCAGCAGATTGTTGCGAAATAACTCCAGGAACTGCTCAGAGGACTGACATCGTGCATCAGGAATTTGTACAGCTAGTAGGATACAGCAGGAACTCACCATTGGAGAGTTTGCTTCTGCTATGCGGTCACCGGACGCGATCTTTCGGAACAAGTAACCTGATGTGATCTTGGACTCGCTCAACCAGGCAGCAAGTGCTCTAACAGGGCAGATATGGGCTTCGCACGATGGAAGGGACCACAGGTGAAATGGCTTGATCTCTACAGGATAGTCAGTACGTGCACTACAGCACAAACACTCTTAAGTTCGACTTCGAAGCATCACGAACCTCCATTTTGGTGGGTCTTGCGGAAGGGGAGGTGCAGGACCATCCGGTCCTCATGCACTCGGAGATCGTGGACCTGAATCTTTAGCACTTCATCAAAACGGAGCATGCACAGGAATGACACCGTGTAGGCTGCCTGCAGAAGCCTCTGAACACGCCCACCACCCCACAAGTCCAAGCCGGATTGACCTCGCTCGCCAGGTTGGTATTTTCGGATGGTCCAGTTGTGAGCGAGGGTGGTTATGGTGGTACAACTTGAGCAAAATATCCTGCAAGAACTGAGTAATGGGTGAGTCATTCAAGGGCCAGAAGCAGCTCACCGATGTTATGGCACGAGCACTATTTGCAACTTCACCAGCTTGAACCTAGGGTTGGATGGTCATCAATCGAGAGAGGTGTCGGACAGGCAAAGAAAGCTTACCTTCCGTCTACGGAGGGAGCACATGTACGATGACACCTCGACAGATATCGACGGGTTGCCAACCATAAGCCCACCTCCGGCATCCGACTCATGCCAGGGCATGTTGCCCAGACCATTGAGCCTCCCGAAAGCATATGTCATCGACGCACGCATCTTCTGTGCATGACCATATGTTCCGCGGTCCTGGGTCGATGGCTTCGTTGTGCCATCAATATTGAGGGAGTCACACCTTTGAATCGATCAGCATGGCGAGCCCATGGCATCTCGCAAGACAAACTTACATATTCATGATCCATGCAACGATCAGCCACGGCGCATCAGCGCGTGGCTTTTTGCAGAAAAAATCCTCGTTGCTCCCCAGCAGACGGAGGCCAGTAAGAAACGCGACACATGCGTTCATCAGCCTGCAAGTAGTCCATGTCAGCATGCCCAAGCCAGTGGGTAAACACGACAAACCTTTTGTATTCTGCACTGGTGCCTTCAGTGACACCCTTTGAGGCATCCATCAGCGTTGACTGCAGTCTTGCGAAGTCAGGTGCATCTATTGACTTCACAGACATTGACGGGAGGGGAGGGTCCATGGTGCAGACATTGTCGGATACCCTGTCACTCGGCTCGACAAGGGTTTCCTGCTCAGCCGCAACATCCTCAGTGATATCATCCATTTCAATACCACTAGCTGATGCAGATGGGAGCACGTCACGCAGGCCAGGAAAGTGCCATACTGAGTTGGCTGCGGCAGCCATGGTCAACGGACTTGAAGAGTGAAAGCTGAGAGGCCCCTCTTGGACTGCGCCAAAGAGAGAATTGGATTTGTAATCAAGCGACTCGTAACAACAAAGAGGCTCGGAAGTGGTCAAGGAGGAGGATAGCAGGAAAGAAATGAAAAAGACGGTCCAATTTTCGGATCCAAGGGACTGTCCTAGCGCACGCAAAGACCGTCTTTTTTTCGACCCGATGGGCTGCACTCCAGCCATCCTCCCTCAGTTTTGCAGGCAAGCACGCTCGTCCACCATGTGTTTCTCAGGTGAAAAAAGATGTTCGCATCTGGGCGTGACATCGGTCAGTTCTTCGGACCCACTGGAGAGCTTCAACAACATCATGTTGACGGCACTCAACGGCAGTATAAACAGCGGGCGCTGGGAGTTTCGGTGAGTGAAGTTCGGTGGTAGCCAATATCGAAGCATCCCTCACCTTTGATGCATCAGGGTAACCACGCAAACGGCCGGGTGGCACCCAGATGGTGCAAAGTCCACGATGCGGAAATCGTGACGTACAAAGCTGGGGAGGGGAGGATCTGTGCTCGAAGGGAATTACGGATCCGGCCAGTTTCAGAAGACAGGGAGCAACTGACGGCATGGGACATACCTGCCATGCATATATTTCCTCCCTTCCTTCTTCAGCTGCTCCCCCCTCACTCACTCTTTCCTTCCCACTTCGCCAACTCAATCCGGTCCTTTCCCACTGAAAACCCTCCTTTCCAAATTTCCCTGGTGCTACGGCTGGTCCCTGGAAAATGCCCTCAGTGAGTGACTGCGACTTCCATACCTTCGCGTCCGAGTTCCGTGATGCCCGCGACATCTGTTGGCTCACGGCTATGAGTTTGGGGCGGAATCGTTGGCCTTAGCGCTTCAGGGCGCCTTCGTTCTTGTTTGCCCCGGCCAAAGCCCTCTCGTTTTCTCCAGGCGCGGGATCAAGCGTTGTTTGTAGGAGCAAGGGTCGACGGAGGTTCCAAGGCGGGGGGGGTGACGGGTGTCCTCTGAGGCTGCTGACGGCTCGTTAATACGGATCGTCGATCGAAAGAGGATGAGGGCATCGGTCACGACGTGACCGTTCGTGACTCGACCGTCGTTTTTCGAGTTTGAAACCATACTTCTTCACAGGATAGTACTCTGATTCACCATAGCATTGGGTGATGACTTCCAAATCAAGTACAGGATCGCCGTGCAGGAACATTGATTGCAATATAACGTAAGCTGTATCTCTCATGTACCATAATTGAATCAGGGGGCGATAACTTCTAAATCAAGTACAGCAACGCCGGATATCATAGTATTGGGTGATGATTTCCAAATCAAGTACAGGATCACCGTGAACGAACATTGATTGCAATATAACGTAAGCTGTATCTCTCAGGTACCATAAGTACCATACCGGTGGGAATTCCCGACTGGAGTGATGAGTGCCCTGTTACCCTTCCGAAATACTTCGGCTTCCAAAAGCTCCCGAAAACAAGGTACTATTATGGTACGCGCAATCGGCAGCCCCCAGAAGTCGGCACTTTCACAAAACTCGTGTTTCCAGCTACCTAAACACAAAATTATTTACATAGACATCATTCTCTCTCTAACACAACTCAATACGAGGTCAAACAAATACATTTGAAGCAGAATTGAATGAGATAGCTGAAAGTGCCGAAGTCACGCAGAAATGTCACCTGCCGATATATGCCGTGACGGAGTTTCAATACTGCACACACCAGTGCCTTGCCAGTGCCGACTGGTGCTGTGCTGCTGGTCATGGGGCTAGAGCAGCGTGAAAAGGATAAGGCCGACGCGGAGAAGCAGGCCAAAAAGAAGACAGAAGATGAAGCGCGCCACACTCAGATCGAACGCGATATCGAGTCGAAGACGTTTGATGCACTCTCAACACTCCGGCGCAAGGATGATCATTTTATCGCACTTGCTGGCGCTCTCAAGATTTCAAGAGATGGAACGGTTGAGGAACTCAGGACTAGACTCAGAGAGTTTCTTGCTGATGCCGCAAATCAGCACTTTGCCTACAATCCACGTTTTGCTGCGCTCTTCCAGACGGGAAAAACGCGTTCGAAGAATAAGAATTTAGCCACTGCGTCATCGACAGGACAGGCTAGTAGTGGCGCCTCGCATAGTGTACCGTGGATAACCCTCTGGAGAGTTATCCACCGTGGATATCCACCCTGGAGAAATTGGGGGTCAGTTATCTACCGGTGAGTATGGTGGATATCCACCGCCGGCAAAACCGGCCCGGTGGATCCGGGCCTATCCGGGCGCTGCAAATTTTCAATCCATGGCGCGTTTTGCGAAATTTGCGTTCATTCACCAGTATTAAGTAAATATGTATCATATAACATCTATTCCATGTCCCAATCTGCCTCTGTCAAGACCCTCTCTTGCACAATGGTGCTTGCTGGTGGAAGAACGACAGTGCTTCTTGGCGCTGCAGGTGCCAAATCTTTATCAGCCAGCACGTCGACTAGTTTCCTGGAATTGAGATTGATGATACTGGCAGCATCGAAATCTTCACCGTCGAAAGAATCAACTTTACTTGAGCCATCTTCTGCTATATCCTCGGGGTCAGCAGTGACATCTGAGTCTGACCTAGGGATTCCTTGGCCATAGCGGTCCGAACACGATCCCGTAGCGTTGAATCGATTTTGTCCAGTTTTCCGCATTGCAATGCATGTCCGAATACTCGGGTCTTCCAGCGAGGTGCAGCCCAGGTTGTGGCGCATCCATATTCAGCTCCAGAACACCGAACAATCATCTTGGGATTACTTTTGAGGTACGTGTTGACAGAGAGAAGATCCATCAGAGGATCAACTTTCGCACCACCTTTTCCCTTCGCAGGTTTATGTTCGGCATCTGTGTATAGGTGCATGACAGACACGTCGGACTCGACAATCTTGATCTTTTTCTTCTTCGATGCCTTGGCTTTTTTGATTGGGGAGCTCACAAGCTCTATGTCCGGATCGTCATTTGACTGATGCAAATACTTTGGTAACTGTATGGTGCGTCAGTGATGAGTTTTTCTGGGGTGCGAAGTAAATGTAATTCACAGCTTTTCCAGCAGCAAGAATGACACTTTGCGCAGCTTCGAGGATGTCATGCACCCACTTCTCGAGGATGATGTCACCTGGACATTTTTCGATCCATGTTCCCAAAACATCCACTACGGCCTCTATTTCTAGACCTCGCTCTACAAGTTTTAGGCCATTGACGCGATTACCAAGCCTAACTTCTAACTCTCGGTTGACAGCACCAGCCTCGCCAATGTCTATAGTCCATTCAGCATCTGGGCTGAAGTCGGAGAACTTGTACTTGGATTCTGTTGCCGGTGGAACAGGAATGTCCGTTGGCAGTGCCTTGAGACATTGTCGCAGCTCAACTAGTTGATCTTTGAGGTGTTGCTGCATGAAAGTTTTGTGGATCACGAATCACGAAGCTCGGCTGGGGGGATAAATGACTTGAAGTTCACACTATTCCATCCAATTTTCACGTCGATGTTCGACCAAACAAACATTGCTTGACATTCCACCAACTAAGTAGGCTTGTAGATTCGCAGTGTTCGATAATTAAGCTTTTTAAGAGTATTTAGTACTATTTAGCGTAACCCTGCGCATGTATACTGTTATTTGAGTTATTCACATAATCCACCCTATCAATTTTGACCTCGAGTTATCCACCTAGTTATTCACGTGAATAACTGGGTGGATATCCACGCAGGTGGATAACTCGGTGGATTTCCACGGTACACTAGCCTCGCAAGACAATGACGCTACCTCATCCAACACTTCCGGTACTCATTTTTTCACCCCACCTGCCAGTGCACATTCTTTTAATCCATATTATCCTCCACACTTTACTAATCAGCCATATTTTCATCAATTCTATGCTAATCCAGCTCTCCGCGCACCATCTTACTCTACAACGCAACATAATAATTCATCCGGCGGTCCCATTGCGTCATCATCAAACTTGGACAGACAACCTCAGCATCCTTACAACACACACAGTCTCCCTACACATCCCCCTCAATTATACAACTACGGTACTAATCATGGTCACCCTCGTACTTAGATTCTACTAGTATATACTGTACTTGCTTGCTCACGCCGAATACTAACTCACTTCCTTGCGCTCCTGCTTGACTGCCGAGCTGACTTTGAAACTGGCTCAGTAACATGTCGTGACTTACTGTGACATTTGCGTGACTGCCGACTTCTGGGGGCTGCCGATTGCGCGTACCATAATAGTACGTGCAGCGTAACGTAAAAACATAATGACAAGACCTCGAAAACCTTGTCAACTGCGAATTTACCTCCGACTTACCCGAGTAGTAGGAACATCGGCGGCAAAAACCTCTTGACTACGAACAGGACAACTTTCTGGCGCTTGTCAGCGCCAACGACGATTCGTCTACATGAAAGTCGCCATCTAAACCTCAATCAACTCAACCTATGACTTGGGTTCATTACTCATATTTTTGCTTGTCCAGAATACCCGCTGTCCGTGCTCATCTAGCTCTCAAGTCAAGTTTTATCAGTGCATGCGGCGGCGTGTGCCTGTGCGCCCCGGGCCTCCACCGCACCAAACTCCATTCGTCCATCACCTTCGCTGCCCTCGTCCTTCTCTGGTGATTGAAGGTGTGCTTTTGGCGCCCACACCCTCGTATGGCCACCATCGTCGTTCTCCGCCAAAGCCTGCCCACCCTCCCCCAAATTCATCTTACATTATCTCGCCAACAACGCCGGACACGCCGCCACCGTGTTATTCAACATTGACATCCCCGGCCTCAATCGCATCTCCCCCAGGTATGGAGAATTGTACTGCTCGTATCTTATATCATCGCCAGGTATTCCAAAACAAGAGCCTGCGCCGGTACCACCGCCATCCTCTGCCACACCCGCGAGCTCGCTTTCCAGATAAAAAACGAGTATTCCCCTCGCAACTACTACAGGACAACCTTTTCGCACTTGTGAACGGCAACTCAAACGGCATTGATGACTTCGACGTGTTGTCCGTTTGGGGGATCCTTCTTCGAAGTTGGATGAGCTTAGAACATAGAGACCTGATGATTTGTTTGGGAATAAAATTGTGTCTCCATGATAATGTTCAGTCTTTGTTGTGATCAATTTTACTTGCATTTTCTTAAATCACCTTCCATCTTACGTAGTTTACTAAGTAGAATAAAGGAAGTGGAAGAGAGAATGTCAGTGGGCGACGGCATGGGCAAAATGTAGCGCAGGACCGCTGCAGGTACCTTATGTTGCTAGAAGATAAACGGACTTAAGATTTACTTGGCTTAGGAATACTAGACCGGGGAATTGCTGGGGTCTAGGGCTGACTCAGACTCCTACCCAGTCGGCGGTGTGTAGAGAGCCTTAATCCTAATTAGCCACACTGTGAATACCTAGCCGACTGGCACAACTTGGAGTGTGGCGAAGTTTGGCCGTGTTTGTAGTCTCCTGTTTGTGTCAGCTCAACGCACAAAGCGGAAAATAACATAAAGGCAAGCAGAAGATTCGAACGCGGGTCGTAGGGTAAAAATCTAGCGTGACTTAGTATCTTCCTTCTCTTTTGGTCTAACTAGGGAGACTAACTTATGTCCGAACAAGAAAAATTCAAGTACATAACTTAAGTAACGTGGCAGAAAGAGATCAATAACATAAAACCGACAACTTCAGACTCGTAACTGAGATCACCTGAGGGCATTGAGATGTTCCTATATGTGCAGATCAGCCTGACCAGGTATTGAATCGCAAAAACTGTTGGAAACAGACCTTTGCAATTTTCTGTCCATCAGATAAAACAACGAGGCAAGGCTGCAGTCCCTTCAAACACCACTGCGCTTCAAACCAGGAGGAAAGATGATGGTCCCAGAAAACCTTGAATATGCGGTGGAGCCCATCGTCCCATGGATTCGGAGCTCGCGAGAGATGAAATGTCCAATTCTGACATGCATACTTCAGAGCCTCTGAAGCCGACCGATTTCTTTCCTGTACTTCGCTTCCTACCATTGCAAACGCAGCCATAGCATGAACGATCTCCACATCTGGTAGAAAACGATCTCGTGGAAACTCAGAGGCAGAGCGGTCGATGTGCCTTAACGCCAGAAACACCGGAAACGCCAAGAAATCGGGTAAATTCTTGAACTGCTGGATCACTTGAAAAGCTGGCAGTGGCAATTCTGGGAAGGTTGTATACTCGCGGATGGCTTCCAATGTACTCGAGAATTCTTCCATTGCAACCCAGACAGAAGTCGAAGGAGTCGACCGCTGCCCTGGATCATGGCACGTCTGCAACCAAGATTGTCCATCCTCGGTCTGCAGCCATTCTCGCCCACCTTGAGACTGTAGCCACTCATGTTCGCCCCGACACTGGGCATCTTTGAACTGGTCCAACCAGCGAGCTTCCGCGTGCTGAATCTGAAGCCACGCTCGCCTGGCCTGGGTGTGCAGCTGCGTTGGTCTTACTTTGGACTGCACCCACCTTTGCCCAGGCTGGGATTTGAGCCACTCTTTCCCGCTCCAGCTCTGCGTCCACTCTTGCCCGCTCGGGGCCCGTAGCCACTCCCGCCCGCTCTGAGTCTGGAGCCACTCCTGTCCGCTCCGAGTCTGGAGCCAGCTTTGCCCGTCCAGAGTTTGCATCCACTCTCGCCCCCCCCTGGGTCTGCATCCAGACTCGCCCAGGCGGGGTCTGCAGCCAATCTCTCCCGCGGAGGGTCTGCACCCAGTCTCTCCCGCTCTCAGTCTGCAGCCACACTCGCCCACCCTGGGTCTGCAGCCAGTCCCGTCCGCCCTGGAACTGCAGCCAGTCTCGTCCGCCTTGGGTCTGCAGCCAGTCTCGTCCACCCTGGGTCTGCAGCCAGTCTCGTCCACCCTGGGTCTGCAGCCAGTCTCGTCCGCCTTGGGTCTGTAGCCAGTCTCGTCCGTCCTGGGTTGGAAGCCAGTCTAGCCAGCCCTGAGCCTGCAGCCAATGTCTCCCGCCCTGAGTTTGCAGCCAGTCTAACCCATCTTGAGTCGGAAGCCAGTCTAACCCGTCTTGAGTCTCTAACCAATCATGCCCGCGCTGCGTCTGCAGCCAGTCTTTCCCTCTCTGGGTCTGTAGCCACGCACGCCCGTCCAGGGTCTCTAACCAGGATTGTAATTCTAAACTGCGATCTCCTCGAATCCATAACAAACTTATAAGAACACGCAGTGACTCCGGTGGCTGGACGACGAAGGCTAAAGTTTGTTGTAAACTCTGGGGGTCGTGGGGTTGTAGAGCTTGACTCTGCTTCTCCAATTCTGAGAGCGCATCCAAGAGGGCCGTGCTTTGTGGAATGTCTCGCATCATCAAGCGGAAAGACGACTGTGCGAGTAGGGAATGTGGCGGTGTAATGTATTGAACTTGAGGAAGGCTGTAGTTCAAAGGGTTGGAGGCATAGTCACGAACAGATGAGTGGTAAATATTCACAGGGAGATGGCTGTCGGAAGGAATATCCATGATAGACCGTAGCTGCACCAGTGTTGTCTCGACATCCCTGCCATGACTGGGGCCAAGAAGTTCCGAGATTTGTGAGATAGGTAGAGGGTCCGCAAGGGCAGCAACAATGGACAGGTACATAAATGCCCGAGGGGGGTCAGCACACGTAGCGAGGATACGGTCGTACAATTTGTACACTTCCCTTCCTGGTGGAAGTTCACTTGTTAGCTCCAGCATGAGCTGAAGACGATCACAAGGATCATTGTCCCGATCATCGATGAACCTCATTATCGTAGACGCTACGATGAAAAGTCTGCCTGCGGGACTCGCCAGTCGGGCCAGTTGATCCTTGGGTGGCTGCAGAAAACCTGAATAGCGATTTTCAAGCTCTGTGAAGGAATGCTGCAAGAATATGTAGATGTCATTGTCAACCTCTGTGCCGTCTAACGCAACGACACCAGCCCCAGAAGTGTCCACTGATATCTCCTCGACCTGCTGCACCTCTAATTTCTGAATGGCTTCACGGATGTGCGCTTCCAAGCGACTCGTGAGCACAACGTGGGTTGTAGGTAGTTCGGGACTACGAAGAGCTCGGCCAAGCAGGAAGATGAGCTCCGCGACCTTGGTTTCGGACGTACATTCATCAAGGGCATCAACAACGTACACCAAAGGCGGACACCCGCACAGCCTGAAGCGAAGTTTCCGGAGGGGTTGCAGAAAGAGCACCTCCATCTGGTCGTGAAGGGACTCGTTGGGGTTCAGAAGCGCAGGATTATCGCGTATAGCTTTGTTCACGTCCTCCCGAACGCTTGGATAATTGCTAGCAAGCTGATAGGCCAGTGTCACAAAAAAATAACCAGTCGTGCAACGTTTGGTATGCTTGCGGGAGAAAAAAAACGTTCCCGCGAGTCGCCCTCCGATAGTCGTGTAGTCTGTTACTCTCAGCGCTCTCATCCTCTCAGCTACTGTGAACGCAACGGCAGACTTTCCGACGCCTGCCGTACCATGCAGCCAAATGAGCCGACTCTTCTCTCGGTCGTCTAAAAACCCGTGAATACAGTGAAGAAGGCCCACCCGAGTTCCTTCCAAACATTTTGAATGGGGCCGGCGTTCGAGGGAGTCATATTCAGCACCCTTGACAGCGAGCTGGGACAGCTTCTCCCAGGTTCCTTCGACCGGTAGAGGAACTGTTAATGAGGTCAGAGGGAGAGGAGATAAGATAATATATAGATCCTGACGCGTTGGCAATTGTTTGTACTGGTAGCCGAAATCCATATCATTCAAAGTACTAAAGCACTGGTTGAATTGACAGCAAAGTCAGAGGTACTCAACGTACGAATTTTATCGAGGACGAAAGTCTAAGCCGTAACGTCAAGTTGGATCTTAACCTCGTGTACGAAGAATCAATACCTCGGCTGCCAGTGTAACTTGGATCGGTGTTGAACTATGGACATGCGCCCGAGGTGGAGATAGGAAAATCTAATGGGGTCGATCGGACGACCCGTTACAATATTCTGGAAAGCTTGCTGGATGATGGTGGAATGTGGAAACAAGTTATCAACAGGCGCTCAGAAACTCCCAAAACCAAAACTGAGTCCCCCGATACTGCTGTTGTGGTATATTTAGTGTTCCTCACACTTACTATTGAAACCGAATCCAACTATGGATGTCCCATGGTATTCAGACGGTGGAACAGCTTAGAATCCTTGATCTTGTGAGCAGCGATAATTCATACCCAGAACTTCATTAATAATCAATTATTGCAGCAGATATCAAAATGTACTTGAGCTCGAAGGTTCTACTTGACAAGTTGATACTCGGTGCTCAAGTACTTACTCGCTGAGGCCTGGTGCCTTGAACACCGAATAAGGAATTTGACCACTGCCACCGCTGCGCTCACATGACATGTTCTAATTGGTCGATACGATCATGTTTTCTGGGCAAGTCCATTTGTCAGAATGACACGCACCGCACGGCGCAGAGTCTTGGCATCCAATTTTGAATCAGCATGCTAGGTGAATAAGCAAGCGAGCACCGACACATACATTTATGACTACATAGTACTGTCATGTCTAGGCTTGCCTCCAGAACTATCAGAACCCTGTCCAGCGCGCGCTCTATCTCGAGTGGATTCGAATATGCTGTTCGGTCCTGCCAGTGGATTCAATTTTATCCACGCCTGTACGCGCAGCAGTACATCGTGGACCCACTCTCGCAACTGTCTCAGGCATTCCCCAAAAGCTGCACCATCGTTCAGCGTAGAATTATTGATGTACGTCCAGGTCGATCCATGTTCATACAGACAAAGATCACGCCTAACGATGATTCTCTGAAATTCATACCTGGCGTAGGAGAAAACTGAGCTCGCTCGGAGACCCAGACAATAAACTATATTTAAAATACATCCGCTGAGTACATGAATTCCGTGTGCAGTGCAAGATGTAGGGTGCATAGTGAGTGAGTGTGAAATACGAATATAAATGGGTATTAGTGATAGATTGTATGAGGGTCAGTGATAATGTCAGGTTGTAAGGGATGGTGGAGAGTACGCGCTTCAGACGAACACCCCACGAGATGGACGCCATCACCATCATGCAATCAGGAGACAAGTTAAACTCATCTTCGATGATCTGCGCATCTAAAGCGGTCGGCGGACCAGCGGAGGTAACCCTCACGCTGGTGCATTTGCGAGATCAGAGGTATAGACAGGGCACCCTCAGGCTAATTGACATAGGGTACATTACCCCAATGGGCATAAATTGGAACCGAAAAAGGGGGCGTAGCGGGAGGCGTCAGCTGGCTATGGGGGGCAGGTGAGCAAACGCATAGATGGGGTGGCGGTGGGAGATGTCGAAAGGCGATGAAATAAGGGAGATGGGAGAGATGCACTTGAAGGTGTCGAGATGGGCAGAGAAGAGTGCAAAGGCGACAGGTGTGCAAGAGACAATGAGTGACTATGAAGCTTGGAGATGTGCCTAAACGCGCAGGTTAAGCGATGAGTCGCGAAAGTCGCACACATACACACCTGCGCAACTTCCTGCCCTTTGGATAAAATAACGAGGCAAGACTGCAGGCCCTTCAAACACCACTGCCTTTCGAGCCAGGAGAGGAGGTGACGATCCCAGAAGAGCTTAAATGCATAGTTGAGATCGTCGTCCCATAAGCTTGGGGCTTGCGAAAGATGGAAGGCCCAGTTTTGACATGCATAGCTGAGAGCACTAGATGTTGATCGACTCTGTTCCCGTGCTTCTTGTGTGAATGCTATAAAGGCTTCCATAGCACGGGAGATCTCCATGTCTGGTCGAAGACGACCTTGTGGTAATTCAGGAGTGGAATGATCCTGGGGCCTTGATGCTAGAAACGCCGGAAACATCAAGAAATCGGGCAAGCTCCTGAACTGCTGGATGGCTTGGAACGCTGGCAACATGTGTAATCTTGGGGCAATTGTGTATTGTCTGATAACCGCGAACGTGCTCGAGAATTCTTCCGTTATTACCCACACAGACGCTTCAGGAGTCGACTGCCAATCTCGGCCATCCTGGCTCTGCAACCAGGAATGTCCGTCTTCAGTCTGTAGCCATTCTTGCCCAGCCTTGGACCGCAGGAAATTTGGCTCGCCCTCATTGCTGAACCGCTCCAAACTCGAGGCTTTATCAACGAGGGATAACCTGAAGGCTTCCGCCACCTGGTCTTGCAGCCACGCTTGTCTGGCCAGTATTTGTAGCTGGGTTGGCGGAGTAGCTTGCGTCTTCAGCCACGTTCTCCCAAGTTGGGACCGTAGCCACGTTCGCCCAGATTGCGACTGCAGCCACTCGCGCCCGCTCGGCGTCTGTAACCACTCCCGCCCGCCCTGGGATTGTAACCACTCTTGCCCGTCGTACGATTGTCGCCAATTGTCCCCGTCCTCAGACATCAGCCACTCTCGTCCGCACGGCAAATACAGCCACGCTCGCCCCGAGTGCGTCTGTAGCCACTCTCGTCCACCCTGGAGCTGCAGCCACTCTCGTCCACCCTGTAGCTGCAGCCACTTTCTTCCGCCCTGGGTCTGCAACCAGTCTACTCCACCCTGGGCCTGCAGCCAGTCTCGTCCCGCCTTATCTTTCAGCCAGGAATGTGCGTCCTCAATCTGCAGCCACTCTCGTCCATCCGAGGTCTCCAACCAGCCTAATCCTTCCTCAGTCGATAGCCAGAGTCGCCCGCCCCTGTTGTGGAGCCAGCGTCTCCCGGCCCGGGTTGGGAGCCAGTCTAACCCGTCTTGGGTCTGCAACCATCCCGAGCCGTGCTGGGTTTGCAACCAGGCATACCCGCGCTGAGTCTGTAGCCACTTCTTTCCGTCCTGGATCTGAAGCCAGGCGCGTCCATCCGGAGTCTCTGGCCAGAAATGTAAATCTGGACCGCGATCTCCTCGAAGCCATAGCAAGCCTGTAAGAGCTCGCATTGGCTCCGGTGGCTGGGCGATGAAAACTAACGACTGTTTTAAGCGCCGGGGATCATGGGCTTCCATAGCTTGACTTTGCTTGTTCAATTTTGAGAGAGCATCTAGGAGGTTCATGCGTCTTGGAATGTCCTTCATCATCAAGCGTAGACAGGATTCAGCGAGTAGCGAGTGGGGTGATGTGATATCTTGTATTTCAGGAAGGCCGCAGTTCGAGGGGTCGGAAGCATAGTCACGAACGGACGAGTGAAAGATGTTCACGGGAAGACGGCTGTCGGTAGGAATGTCTATGATTGAACGTAGCTGTACCAACACTGTTTCGACATCACGGTCCTGACCTGGGCCGAGAAGTTCTGAGATTTGTGCGATAGATAGAGGGTCTGCAAGGGCAGCAACGATAGACAGGTGCTGGTATGCCCGCTTGGGATCGGTACATGTGGAAAGGATAAGGTCGTATAACTTGTACACCTCCGTTCCTGGTAGAAAGCCACACGTTGACTCGAGCATGAGTTCAAGCCGATCGCGGGGATCTTTGTATCCATCATTGTCGATAAATTTCATCATCGTAGACGCTACGATGAAACGTCTGCCCGCTCGGTTAACTAGCCGCGTGAGTTGATCTCTTGATGGTTGAGGGAAACTGGGATAGCGATATTGTAGCTGTGTAAAAGAATGCTCCAGGAAAATATAGATGTCCTGGTCGACATCTGTGCCGTCAAACGAGAAAATGGTACCGTCCCCCGGTATTTCATCCACCAGCTGCACACCCAATTTCTGAATGGCTTCACGGATGTGCGATTCGAAGCGACTTGTGAGCAGTATGTGGATTGCTGGCACATGGGGATCACGAAGAACTTCTCCAAGCAGGGAGATGAGATCAGTAAGCTCGGTTACGGATATGCATTCATCAATGGCGTCAATAACAAATACCACTGGCAAAGACTTGGCCAGTCTGAACCGAAGCGTCCGAAGATGTTGGAGAAAAAGCAAATTCATTTGTTCGCGAAGTGACTTGTCAGGACCGAGAAGAGCGGGATTCTCGCGTATAACTTTGTTCACGTCCTCCCGGATGGTGGGGAAATTGGTAGCAAGCTGGTATGCAAGCGTCGCGAAAAAATAGCCAGTCGTGCATCGTTTCGTGTGCTTGCGCGAGAAAAAGAATGTCGCACCGAGTCGCATTTCGTTAGTCGCGTGGTCCGCCGCACTGAGAGCTCTCATCCTCTCAGCCACAGTGAACGCAACAGCAGACTTTCCGACGCCTGCCGTGCCATGAAGCCAGATGATTTTATTCTTCTCCCGGTTGTTTAATGATGTGTGGATGTGGTTGAGAAGATCCACCCTGGTCCTTTGCAAACATTTCGGATGGGGCTGGCGTTCAGGAGAGTCATATTCAGCGCCTTTGACAGCGACGCGAGACAACCTCTCCCAAGTTGCTTCAGACAACGAGGAAACTGTTAATATTGATGTCAGCGAGCAAAAGGGAATAAGCAAAGCAGATTCTGACATAGATTTTGACTCATCTGTTATGACATAAGTTGCGTGATAGAATAACGATGAGCTAGTTGTGTTAGACTTTGAAACGTTAGAGATCATAGAAGCCATAATCAAATCAAGGATCGACGTACGACTGAGATCAACTATATATGGCTAGCCCGGAGTAGTTGTAGAACAGCGTCAATCGTGAGGGGATGTGGACGTTAGATTTCCTAGTGATTTCGACGGGTATGAGCTAGCTCAGGCTGGCGCACCAAAACAATCTATTTAGCACTAATGGGATGACGATATAGCAAGTGAAAAGGCGGGCGTAAGAAGACAGTTGGTGATGTTTGAAAATGGCTCTTGTAGCTACCGTTGAGACCGGAGTGACAGTGGTCACAGCGAGATGATGCAGTTTTGTTGAAGTGTCACGATAGGTCACCTGATGAACCGGTGTTCTATCTTAAACAATCTCCGCAGCCGCTGGCGGAGATATAGGAGTTTCACGCCTCTTCGAGTCTTCTCACCTGCTCATCGTCGTGTCAGGTGTGTGGACGAGGTGCCTTGAATCCTCTTCTCACCTGCTCGTCGTCTTAGTATACGGCTTTTCTCACACGTATTCACGTATGTCCTGGCTCATCTTGGTTCTCTCTACCTTAGTACCTACGTCTTGGAGCCTGTTCTTACGCACTGCAGTATTCATCAGATCTTCCTGAACTCTCGTTTGGGAAGATCCTTTTGCTGGCTAACCCCACAGCCTGCGCTCTTGCGAGGCCAAGCGAGGCTGATCAGAATTATGTAGATTGAATTTGGCCTGAGTAAAGACCGATCCCAGGAAGATCATTGCTAGGTCCTGCAAAAAGAAAACTCTTTAGATCACCTGAAATAGCAGTGTCAGGCGTTCGGAACAGATTGTTCGAGAACGCGTGTACTGAGAGGGGTCTCCAGTGGAGGGCACACGTGGCGTCGACGCGAATTGCTTCCGCTCCATGCTTACAATATGTCACGGTAGATAGATAGATAGATATGTATATAAAGACCACTGAGCAGCTGGGGCAGTCGAGATATCACTATGTAGTCACTCCCCAGAACGGTTGACCTGTCCTGCGGAGGCATTTCTACATAAATATGTTAGGACAGAGCATGTGTTTCGCATAAGTACAAGTGCGAACAACTAGTACCACTTTATAATGGAGTTGAAATCATTTCATTGTTTCCCATAAAAAATCTGCAGCTGGCCATGCCGGCGACGGGACAGAATCGACTTCATCAATTGTCGCTTGATTTACATAAACTACAACCAACTTCGCAACAGTGTGCAAATTACGAGCGAGTCCGCATTACAAACACGTCCTTGAAGTCACCGATAATCTGTAAAAAATACTTGCGGGAGAGGTCCTTTGCAATATGCATCCCTCATATCGTCTGGAGTTCGATGTCATCGTGATATTCTAGAGGTTAACAAACAAAGTTACTGTGCGTAGTGTCTATCATAGGGCTCCCGCCCCGCAAAACAATAAACAAGGATACCAAAAAAAAAAAAAGGAAAGAGTACAGCTAACGTTTTTCTGCCAATCCGTTAGATATATATCGATGCCTAAAGCCGGTGCAAGAATCAAAATGAGGACAGTGGGACCAATATGTATTTGCGCTCGTGTAGAGAAGCGCAGGATATGCCTCAAGGAGAGAAAATAAAAAATACGCGACTAGAGCAACGTGGAAAAATGAGATTAATCAACAAGGCACATTGCATAAATCGACAGCTTCAGCGAGTTCACAAGGAAGTCTTGAGATGCGCCTATATGCATACACAGTCAGGGCCGAGTCGCATAAACTATTGGAGGCATAGTACCTTTGCAATTTTCTGTCCTTCGGATAAAATAAGGAGGCAAGATTGCAGCCCCTTTAAACAACCACTGAGCTTCGAGCCAGGAGAGGAGATGACGGTCCCAGAAAGCCTTGAATATATCGTGGAGCACGTCGTCCCATGGATTTGAAGCTCGCGAGAGATGGAAGACCCAGTTTTGATATGAGTACTTCTGGGCGTCCGAAGCAGATCGACTATTTTCTCGTGCTTCCTTTGCGAACGTTACGAACGCCGCCATAGCACGTATGATCTCCATGTCTGGTAGAGACCGATCTTGTGGGAATGCAGAGGCGGGACACTCCAGGTAATTCAACGCCAGAAATGCCGGAAGCATCAAGAAATCTGGCAAGCTCTTGAACTGATGGATCACTTGACAAGCTGGTGGTGGTAATTCTGGGATGATTGTGTACTCGCGGATGACTTCCAATGTACTCGAAAATTCTTCCATTGCCACCCAGACAAAGGCCGAAGGAGTCGACTGATGCCGTTGATCAGGGTACGTCTGCAACCAGGATTGTCCATCATCGGTCTGTAGCCATTCTTGCCCACCTTGAGACCGTAGCCACCCATGTTCGTCCCGCAACTGAACATCTTTGAATTGGTTCAACCAGCAAGCTTCTGCGTACTGAGTTTGAAGCCACGCTCGCCTGGCCCGTATGTGCAGCTGTGTTGGCCTTACCTGAGACTGCAGCCACGATTGCCCAGGTTGAGATTGGTACCACTCTCGCCCACTCCGGGTCTGTATCCACTCCCGCGCGCTCTGCGTCTGCAACCACTCTCGTCCACTCTGCGTCTGCAGCCACTCTCCGCCAGCCCGGCACCGCAGCCACTCTTGCCCGTCCTGGGTGTGCATCCACTCTCGCCCACCCTGCGTCTGCATCCACACCCGCCCAGGCAGGGTCTGCAACCAATCTCTCCCACGTGAGGTCTGTACCCAGTCTCTTCCTCGTGAAGTCTGCAACCATACTCGCCCACCCTGGGTCTGGAGCCAGTCTCGTCCGCCTTGGGTTTGTAACCAATCTCGTCCGCCCTGGTGCTGCAGCCAGTCTCGTCCGCCCTGGTGTTGCAGCCAGTCTCGTCCGCTTTGAGTCTGCAACCAGTGTCGTCCAACCTCGGTCGGAAGCCAGTCTTGCCAACCCTGGGTCTGCAGCCAATGTCGCCCTCCCTCCGTTGGGAGCCAGTCTAACCCATCTTGAGTCTGCAGCCAGTCTAACCCGTGCTGGGTCTGCAGCCAGGCATACCCGCACTGGGTCTGCAGCCAGTTTCTTCCGTCCTGTGCCTGAAGCCAGGCTCGTCCATCCAGGGTCTCCAGCCAAAAATGTAATTCTGAACCCCGATCTCCCCGAAGCCATAACAAACCTGTGAGAACTTGCATTGGCTCCGGTGGCTGAACGACGAAGGCTAACAACTGCTTTAAGCGCTGTGGATCATGGGCTTCCATAGCTTGACTTTGCTTGTTCAATTTTGAGAGAGCATCTAGGAGGGTCATGCGTCTTGGAATGTCCTTCATCATCAAGCGTAGACAGGATTCAGCGAGTAGCGAGTGGGGTGGTGTGATATCTTGTATTTCAGGAAGGCCGCAGTTCGAGGGGTCGGAAGCATAGTCACGAACGGATGAGTGAAATATATTCACCGGAAGATGACTGTCGGTAGGAATATCCATGATTGACCGTAGTGCACCAACACTGTCTCGACATCACGGCCCAGACCAGGGCCGAGAAGTTTCGAGATTTGTGCGATAGGTAGAGGGTCTGCAAGGGCAGCAACGATAGACAGGTGCTGGTATGCCCGCTTGGGATCGGTACATGTGGAAAGGATAAGGTCGTATAACTTGTACACCTCCGTTCCTGGTAGAAAGCCACACGTTGACTCGAGCATGAGCTCAAGCCGATCGCGGGGATCTTTGTATCCATCATTGACGATAAATTTCATCATCGTAGATGCCACGATGAAACGTCTGCCCGCTCGGCTAACCAGCCGCATGAGTTGATCTCCTGATGGCTGAGGGAAACCGGGATAGCGATGTCGTAACTGTGTAAAGGAATGCTCCAAGAAAATATAGATGTCCTGTTCAACATCTATACCATCCAACGAAAAAATGGTACCGTCCCCCGGTATCTGGTCGACATCTGCGCCGTCTAACGAAAGTACGGCTGCAACACCCTTCCCAGTATCCCTCATTGGTATCTCACACACCAGCGGGCGCATGTCATCGCCCTGAATTGCTTCGTCAATATGTGCTTCCGAGCGACTGGTGAGCAGAATGTGGATCAGAGGTAGTTTCGGGATCACGAAAAGCTCGGCCGAGCAGGAAGATGAGATCAGCAACCTTGGTTTCGGACGTGCATTCATCAAGGGAATCAATAACATATACCAAAGGCGGACACCCGCGCAGCCTGAATTGAAGCTTGCGGAGAGGTTGCAGAAGAGAGGCGCCTCCATCTGGTCATGAAGAAGACTCATTGGGGTCCAGAAGCGCCGGATTCTCGCGGATAGCTTTGGTTCACGTCCTCCCCGGATGCTAGGAAAATTGCTAGCAAGGTGGGTAGGCAAGCGTGGCAAAAAAATAACCAGTCGGTGCGTTGTTTGGTGTGCTTTGCGCGAGAAAAAGAACGTTCCAGCGAGTCGCTTTTCGTTAGTCGTGTGGTCCGTCGCACTGAGAGCTCTCATCCTCTCAGCCATAGTGAACGCAACGGCAGACTTCCCGACGCCAGCCGTGCCACGCAGCCAAATAAGGTGTCTCTTCCTCGGTTTTCTAATAATCCGTGGATGTAGTTGAGAAGATCAACTCTGGTCCCTCGCAAACATTTCGGATGGGGCTGACGATCGGGGGAGTCATTTCAGCACCCTTGACAGCAACCTGTGACAGCATCTTCCAAGTTCCATCAGACGATATAGTGACTGTACATGAGGTCAGAGAGAGGGAGAACGAATCACATAGAATACTGACTTAGATTTTGATTCGACAAAGGGTCGTAGCAGTCATTCATCTCGTCAATAAAATGACTCAGGGAGTACTAGTTGGGGTGTGTCGGGCGATTGAACAGCGATGGTAACCTTGAAGGACAACGTACGAAGTTGCTTGAGCTGAAACGGTATCGATTTAATCGATTTCAGCGTTGTGGAAATGCTTGCTGGATGGTGGTGGTATGTGAATCAAACAATAGACGCACGACGATAAGAGCACGATGGGTCCCTCCGAAGCATGCACTGCATCGTGGCATGCTCCCGTATATACCGAAACATTTCTCGAATTCCAAACCTGGATAAGGGGCATGCTTTCTCACCGGTTTCCATGGCAGTTTTAATTATGTAATAATTGAGATGAGAAATTAAAAATAACTGATGCACACCGGCGGTTGCTAGTATTCCTAATATTAATTCGGGTTCTGACACAAAAATTTTCAAACTCAGCACAACCTTATCCTTCAGACTCCAGAGCAATGGATGCTATGATGGATAATTTATCCCGAGAACTTCTTCATTGCAACGTATTGAATCTGTTGGCAGATATCAAGAGCTTGGGCTTGAACTCGAAGACCTGCTTACAGTAACTTGATACTTAGGTCTTGAAATCCGAATAAGGACTCCTTCCGACATTGCCACAGCCTCGCTGTGATGGCTTGTTCAAACACGTGACGTTACTACTCGCCAATATAGGCCTTTGCGGCCATATTTTTCTCCGGAAAAAGTCGAAACGTCTGACGGCCCCCGGCCCCTGCCAATGACGCGAAGGTTCCTATTTGAGAGCAACAACATTACGTTTATGTTTGTTCCTATTTTGAATCAGAGTAAGCGAGCGAGCACCAACACATTGTACTTGTGACCGTCATGTCTAGGCTTGCCTCCAGATCTATCAGAGCCCTGTCGAGCGCACGCTCTGCCTCGAACCGTACCCTCGAATATGGCTGTTCGGTCCTGGACAAGATCAATTTCATCCACTCCTGTACGCGCAGCAGTACATCGCGGACCTACACTCGCAACTCTGCCTCAGGCATCCACGCCCCAAAAAGCTGCGCCGTCGTTCGGCGTAGCATCCCCACAATGTACGTCCCACTTTTTTGTCTCTGACTTGTTCTCAATGGATTATTGATGTACGTCCAGGTCGATCCATGTTCATACAGACAGAGACTACGCCCAATGACGATCTCTCAAATTCATACTGGTGTAGGTGTCATGGGCGAAGGAACGGCCGAGTTCCTTGACACGCGATCAGCAGTTAAAATCTCCACTTGCAATCCGTCTTATGGGCATTGAGGGTGTCAAAGCTATTTTTTACGGTCCGGATTTCGTCACGGTGTCGAAAGACAGCGAAAACCCGTGGGCAGTCATCAAGCCAGAGATTTACTCAATACTTATGGAGCATTTTTCTGCCGGTTTACCACTTTTCCGATCGGAAGAGGACAGAGAAGCCGCCGGCCCTCAGGACACTCAGATTCTTGACACGGACTCTGAGACGGTAGCGATGATTAAAGAGCTGCTTGAAACTCGTGTCCGACCAGCGATCATGGAAGACGGTGGCGATATAGAATACCGAGGGTTTAGTGACGAAGGCTTTGTGAAAGTTAAATTGAAGGGAAGCTGCAGAGGGTGCTCATCTAGCGCCGTAACGTTGAAGTCTGGAATTGAGAGGATGTTGATGCATTATATCCCGGAGGTGAAGGGTGTAGAGCAGGTATGTTCATACGTCCCTGCGGTGTTTGCCTCTAGCTGATGATAAATCAGATCTTGGATGAAGAGGAGGTCATTGCATTGGATGAGTTTGCCAAGCTCGAGGAACGGCTGGCGAAGAATGGAAAGAATAAAGATTCCAAGTGAGTCGCTTCTGGCATCAGTGGTGGCTTAACGAGTTTACTCGCACAGGATGGCACGATATATGTCCGTATGAGAGGCTGTTACCTTACACTACTGAAGTTGACTTTATACTCGATGCCTGCTGAGCCCTCCGATGTCTACTGTAGATCATACAAGTAATCTACAATTCAGGCGTCACGAGGGTAATGTCAGAATTATACATATTCCCACCTCACAAAATGATGACCAGGGGACCGACGGTGTCAGCAGCAGCCTGGCTTACTACAAAACCTGCGACATCGTCTAATGTCGTACAAAAGGCCAAGGCACACAGCAGATTTGTGGGAAACATTGACGCAGGACTAATTATGGAAGGTGAAACCGAGTTTGAGTGAAAAGCCAGTATCAAAACAATGTTTGCAAGCGATTGGTATTGTCAGTCATAACTTGGGAGTCATTGTCGATGATCTCAACGCGCGGGAGTACACCGATATTTTTAATAATCACGGTGAGTTCCTACCAGCCTGCACCACTGGTCAGGTAGTAGTCGGATAGAGGAGGCACGTTCGAGCGGTTCGGATGACAGAGGATGACATTGGACTGACATCGCTTGGTTGACGTAGTTTTGACAGACATAGGACAGAGCAGATAACGGGTGCATTCGAGGAGTAGTTAAGTGGAGAGGCAGATGTCTGGCGCGCAATTTATCATTGGCCAGGGAGTAAAAACGGGGATCAAGATCGTGACTGATAGAATACAAGTCATGGGTATAAATGAGGCTGGGGCGCTTCAGCTACACAGCCTATAATACAAGCTGTGGAAAATATGTTACATATAAAAGGTACCAGCTCAGACTTCCAGTGTACTCAACTCTGACTCGACATAAACGCACATTGTGTTGGGGTATCAAGATATATCATAGTAAGTTATGGTTTTGGACTTTGTCGAATGAAAGCTGAGACAGGGATGCACTCGGTAGTTGAAACTGAGGATCATGTCTTCATCCATCATTGGAATTCAGGAGGCATCAGAGATAACGCCCAGCCAAAAATTCGAAGGACATACTGGTTGGGTCACAGGGACCATACATCTGCCAGACGGACAGCGGATGATGACTTGTTCAAGCGATGGCTCACTGCGGATGTGGAACCTGAAGAATGGGAAACAGATAGGAGACGACTGGCGGGACGGAGATAGTGAAGTACGGACGATAGCATTGTCTCCGGATGGGAAGAAAGTGGTTAGCGGCGGGAGTGTGGATGGCGCAGTGAGGTTGTGGGACATCGACATAGGCAAAGTCGTCGCGAAATGGATGGGACATACGAATGCGGTGTGGTCTGTCTGCTGGAGTCGAGATGGTCAGCGAGTAGTGAGCGGCTCCTACGATGGGACTGCAAGGGAGTGGGACGTGGAGAACGGAGAGACAGTCCTGGGTCCGATTGAGACTTGGCACGAACGCGTGGAGGCAGTTGTCTACTCGCCAGGCGTGACCATGTTTGCGACTGCTGGAAGCTCGGTTCCTGATTCTGAGTCCGCAATCAAAATCTGGAATTTGAAGACAGGCGAACTTGTTGCAACTCTCAAAGGACACACAAATTGGGTGTATTGCCTGGCTTGGACCCAGTTGGCGCTTATATCTGGGTCAGTTGATTCCTCAATTAGGACATGGGATACAAAAACATGGAAGGAGATCGCTGTGCTCGGTGAGCACACCAACGCTGTCTATGCCATTGCATATCACCAAATGGTCGCATCCTCGCAAGCGCATCCTACGACAACACAGCTCGATTGTGGAATCTCGACAACGGCCAGCCCATCAGTTCCCCGCTCAAACATGCGCATTTCGTGAACCGCGTGTCCTTTTCAGCAGATGGAAAGCTGCTAGCTACCGGCTGCGATGACCACAACGCGTATATATGGGATATTTCTGCGATATTAAAAGAGGCTGGCCTCGACGACCTTCTTTTGGACCAGCGCGACAAGTCGCTACTCGCTGTACGTGACGATCTCATCAGCAGTTCTCTTTTCATTTAAGCTTGCGCATTCTAGACTGATGCTACACCACATCCTGTCCGTCAGTCAATCATGGAGTCCTCTCTGGTACCCCGTGGTTTTTTAGAGGACACACCAAATCGTGCTCACGTACGTCGTTAATAATGCCTCATGCACTGGTCCTGTTTTTATTGTCTTAATGGTCTCAGTTGTCTGTACAACACCGTCCCCGGCCTCTATCATTGCCATCGCGTAGAAACACTCTTCGTGGCCGTTTTTTGACTTTATTCCGCCCCATACACCCCGACTCGGATGCACACGATGCGCCACCCCGACCCCGTCCTTTCCACTTGGTTCGAAATCATCTTTCTGGCAAGTCAGGTGGTGCAGACATCGAGTTGCACAAGCGCCCCCCAAGAGTAGTTGAAGTCTCCTGCCGGCCGAACAGATACGTATGTCACTTTATCCTTCTCGGATGTTCAACTCCTGATATCATTTTCTCCTTATTTGCCAGCCGCTACTTGTATGTCACTTTGTCTTCTCGGATGTTCAACTCCTCCTGATATGATTTTTTTCCTTCAAACTCTATCTCACATCACGTAGAGAAACGATTCAGCAAGAGAGAGACGGAGGCCAATCTGGGAAAATCCTGCTGCAAGCAGTTCACGCCCTCCCAATAGCACCATCACGCAGAAATTCAGCGGCCCAGCTCATACCCAGTCGTCTTCGCAACTGCATGCTGCCGTTTCCACCACCACTGCACCTCCCATCGTCGCTAATACAACTTCAAATACTAATCGTCATGCCACGACCACAAACGCTGGTCGCTGGGCTCGTTTCTGGCACTTTATTTGTTGCACCTCTTCTGAGTATACTGACGGCCATCATTAATCTTTACGACGATCCATTACTTCCCATATGTTATCCCATCCCTCGAGTACACACAATGAAGGCATAAATTTGTTTATCGCATACTTTATTGGGACCTCGTGTGGAGCCCCGTACATGGGAGCCACGCAATTTGCTTCCACGGAACGATTCTTCTTACATATGGTAGATGGTATATGTCTGGTTTCTAAACTTCATTATCGACGTAGTTATTTGTAACATGTTTATAGGAGCGTGATTACCGGCGTTGGCAGCAATCTTACTTGCATCCAGCCTCAGCTGGCTGGACCCGGCAGTGTGAAGAATACATCGTGTGGAGTCTACAATAAAGCTTATAGCACGTCACCCGTCATCCACTGATCGTGGACACATATACAGCAGTTGCAAATAACGTGAAATATGAATACTGCGATTAGCTCGGCACATAAATAAAGACTGCAACATCGTCTAGCGTCGTACAAAGAGCTAGGTATTGCAAAGGCACACGGCAGATTTGTGAGATGCGTTACGCAGAACTACTTACTAGTAGTGAAGGCGAAACCGAGTTTGAATGAAAAGGCTGGTGTCAAAATAAGGTTTGCAAGCGACGCGGATTGATATTGTCAGTCGTTACGTGGAAGTCATTATCGATTATCTCAATGTGCGGACGCCGATACAAGTATCATTTGTATCGCTGATATGTTCGGTGATCATGACAAGTTCCTGTCAGCCTGCACTACTGGTCAGGTAGTAGTCCGATTAGCACTATAGCTGAGAGGAGACACATTCGGGCGGTTGTGATGACGGAGACCCATCCCTCGATGACGGTTGGATTGACATCAGGTATCATCGCTTGGTTAATGCAGCTTTGACAGACAATAGAACAGCCTGAGCCAGACGACGGGCGCGTTCGAAGAGTAGTTTTGCTGGAGAGGCAAATATCTGGGGCGCAATTTACCATTGGCCAGGCTGTGAAAACGGGAACCAAGATTGCGACTGATGGAAATATAAGTCATGATCAGAAATGAGGCCGAGGGCCTAGGCTTGGGCGCTTCAGCTGCACAGCCTATCATACCAAATGTGAACGTACCAGCTCGAATTTCCAGTACTCAATTCTGACTTGACCTAAACGCCCATTGTGTCTCGGTGTCAAAACACATCGTAGTAAGTGATGATTTTGGACTTTGGTGAATGAAAGCTGAGACAATGATACACTCTATAGTTGAAACTGAGGATCATGTCTTCATCCAACGTTGGGATTGCAGGGTGGATCAAAGATAACGCCCAGCCAAAAATTCGAAGGACACACCGATTGGGTCACTGGGGCCATACATCTCCCAGACGGACAGCGGATGATGACTTGTTCAGGAGACTCGCTGCGGAGTATGGGACTTGAAGAGTGGGAAACAGATAGGACACGACTGGCGGGACGGAGACAATCAAGTGTGGACGATTAGCGTTGTCTCCGGACGGGAAGAAAGTGGTTAGCGGCGGGTGTGTAGACGGCGCAGTGAAGTTGTGGGACATCGACACAGGCAAAGTCATCGCGAAATGGATGGAACATACAGAAAAGTGGTTTCTGTCTGTTGGAGTCGAGATGGTCGGCGAGTGGTGACCGGATCCCTCGATGGAACTGCAAGGGAGTGGGACGCGGAGAAGGGAAAGACAATCCTCGGTCTAATTGAGACTGGGCACCAACAAGTGCACGCAGTCATCTGCTCGCCAGACATGACCATGTTTGCAACCGGTGGATGCGACAAGTGGACTCCTGGAACACTAGCGCAACTGGTATACACAGTACGCGAGGAACCAGTCAGAATTTGGGATGCGAAGACAGGCAAGCTTGTCGCCACTCTCAAAGGACACACACTTTGCGTGAATCAGTTGGCTTGGACCCCGGATGGAAAAATACTTATCTCCGCGTCAACCGACGGGTTGATTAAAACATGGAATACTTCAAATTGGAAACAGATCGCTGTGATGGGGCACACCGACATTATTAATGACATTGCAATATCTCCAAATGGCCGCATCCTCGCAAGCGCATCGAATGACAACACCGCACAATTGTGGACCTTGACAACGGCCAGCCCATTGGCTCGCCCCTCCATCATACGCTTTACGTGCTCTGTGTGTCCTTTGCGTCCAGATGGAAGACTACTAGCCACCGGTTGCCTTCAATGATAACGCGTACACATGGGATGTTTCTGCAATATTACAAGAAGCTGGCCTCAACGACCTTCTTTTGGACAAGCGAAACAAGTCGCTACTCGCTGTACGTGAAACTCTCATAAACAATCCTCATTGCACCCAAGCTTATGCTTTCTAGACTGATGCTACACGACGTCCTGTCCGTCAGCCGATCAAGGTCCTAAATCAAGTACCCCGAGGTTTTTTCGACGACATACCTGACCGTGCTCACGTACGTCGTTAATTATATCTCATCCAATATTGTTTTCATCACAATGTTTTCAGTTGTCTGCACAATACCGCACCCACTCCCTACCACCACCATCGTTTGGACACACCCTTCGTAGCCGTTGTCATCTTTATTCCGCCCTATGCACCCTGATACACGCCATACGCCATCCCGCCCCCCGTCCTTTCCACTGGATTCGAAATCGTCTTTCTGCCAGACGAAGCGCTGCACATATCGAGCTGCATGAACGTCCCCCAGCAGTAGTTGACGTCCCGCTTTGCCAGGCCAAACCCGTATGTCACTGTATCCTTCTCGGATGTTCAACTCCTGATATCATTTTCTCCTTCGAACTCTATCTCACATCACGTAGAGAAATGCTTCAGCAAGAGAGAAACGGAGGCCAATCCCGAGGCCAATCCGAAAAATCCTACTGCGAGCAGCTCACGCCCCTCCCAATAGCACCGTCACGCAGCAATCCAGCGGCGCAGCTCCAAACCCAGTCGTCTTTGCAACCGCATGCTACCGTCTCCACCTCCACTGCACTCCCGTCGTTGCTAATGCAACTTTGAATGCTAATCCTCATGCTACGATCAAACAACGCTGGACGCTGGACCCGCTTCTGGCTCCTTATCTGCTGCACTCTCCTGAGTATACTGACGGCCATCATTAATCTTACGACGATCTCTTACTTTCCATATGTTATCTATTTCCCGAGTACATACAATAGAGGCATAACGTTGTTTATCGAATACTTTATTGGGACCTCGTGTGGAGCCCACACAACAGGAGCCCCGGAAATTGCTTCCACGGAACGATTCTCCTTACATATGATAGAGGTAGATGTCTGGTCTCCTAATCTCGATCATCGACATGGTTATTTATTGTGTTGTAAGGCCATGATGCATGACGATCGGACTCGGTCATATTCCTGTCAATGAGCAACTCGGTCCTCATGTCAGTCAACTTAGTACTGGGGACTTGAAGGTCCTCGGTATTTGTTTTCAATATCCTACTCCCTCAGAGGCAATCCATAAGTGACATCGAGATATGCATATGTTTATTTGAACCAGGTCATAAAATAATTAATACCACACTATTAAGCCAACCTATGACAACATATTTACGAGCGGTAGGTGGACCTTGTAAACAGATGCTATCATGGGGATGGTATCATTAATCCATTGAACCGAAATACGGCTCCGTAACCGGACATGACTCTCATTCACTGACGCCTGAACGCTCAATACTGAGGCGCATTCATTGGGTACTGGTCTTGATACGATTCTGGAGACTTGTAATC
Organism: Suillus subalutaceus; assembly: GCF_016647625.1. Taxonomy (NCBI): domain Eukaryota; kingdom Fungi; phylum Basidiomycota; class Agaricomycetes; order Boletales; family Suillaceae; genus Suillus; species Suillus subalutaceus. The sequence goes on from NW_024540268.1 coordinate 472,738, forward strand.
TTCGCTTGAGGGGAAGCACGAGGGCTGCAACACAAGTAGATGATCACAACGGCATACTCCATGAGCATATCCATTACAAGGTAGATCTGCCATTCGCACCGTGAAGATGTGAATTTTGCGAGGGATCGCTAGTGTCGGCTTGGGTAGGTTGAAGGTTGAGGTTATCGAAAAACGAGCTCGAAGAGAATGTGGACAATATGCTGTAGAGCGTCCGAAATAGCCAGGAAGGGAAGTGCGACGGAGATGGCCTTCAAGAGCTGAAGATAATGCGTAAGAACATTGGTCGGATAGATGACGGTGCTTCGAAAAGCTCACCTGCTTGCGGTCTCTCATGACAGAGCGGATTTGGGTCCATTGGTGCACGCAAATGCCGACAAGGATAATGTATAGGACGGCAAAGAGGATGACACCGGCTCTGCGCATAATGTTCCCACTCGAGCTTGAGCCCGAGCTAGAACTTGTCTCATCGGAGATACCGGTAATGGTAAGGATGAGAGCGATCATGCCGAGGAGTTGAAGAGGCGGAATGGTCTTT